>NC_062232.1:62607833-62923150 GCF_902686445.1 Sciurus carolinensis | reverse complement strand
TTTGTTTCAATTTCGTTGATTTCAGCTCTGAGTTTAACTATTTCCTGTCTTCTACTACTTTTGTTGTTGGTCTCTTCTTCTTTTTCTAGGGCTTTGAGCTGTAGTGTTAGGTCATTTATTTGTTGAGTTTGACTTATTTTATTCAATGCGCTCCATGAAATAAATTTTCCTCTAAGTACTGCTTTCATAGTGTCCCAGAGATTTTGATATGATGTTTCTTTGTTCTCATTTACCTCTAAGAATTTTTTAATTTCCTTCCTAATATCTTCTGTTATCCATTACTCATATAATAGCATATTGTTTAATCTCCAGCTGTTGGAGTAGTTTCTGTAGTTTACTCTTTCATTTATTTCTAATTTCAATCCATTATGATCTGATAGAATACAAGGTAGTGTCTCTATCTTCTTGTATTTGCTGACATTAGCTTTGTGGCATAATATATGGTCTATTTTAGAGAAGGATCCATGTGCTGCTGAGAAGAAAGTGTATTCGCTCTTGGTTGGATGGTATATTCTATAAATATCTGTTAAGTCTAAATTATTGATTGTGTTATTGAGATCTATGGTTTCTTTGTTCAATTTTTGTTTGGAAGATCTGTTCAGTGTTGAGAGAGGCATGTTAAAATCACCTAGTATTATTGTGTTATGGTCTATTTGGTTTCTAAAATTGAGAAGGATTTGTTTCACATACATGGATGAGCCACTGTTTGGGGCATAGATGTTTATGATTGTTATATCTTGCTGATTTATGCTTCCCTTAAGCAGTATGAAATGTCCTTCTTTATCCCTTCTGACTAACATTGTCTTGAAGTCCACATTATCTGAAAAGAGGATGGATACTCCAGCTTTTTTGCTGAGTCCATGTGTATGGTATGTTTTTCCCCATCCTTTCACCTTTAGTCTATGGGTATCTCTTTCTGAGGTGAGTCTCTTGCAGGCAACATATTGTTGGATCTTTCTTTTTAATCCAATCTGCCAGTCTATGTCTTTTGATTGATGAATTCAGGCCATTAACATTCAGGGTTATTATTGAGATATGATTTGTATTCCCGGTCATTTGGTTCATATTTAAAATTTTATTTATTTATTTATATTTTTTTTTACACATCTTGTTTCCTCCTTTATTTGACAGTTCCTTTAGGATAATTCCTCCCTTTGCTGATTTGCTTCTTTGTTTTTTATCTCTTCCTCATGAAATATTTTGCTGAGAATGTTCTGTAATGCTGACTTTCTTTTTGTAAATTCTTTTGGCTTTTGTTTATCATGGAATGATTTTATTTCATCATCAAATTTGAAGGTAAGTTTTGCTGGGTATAAGATTCTTGGTTGGCATCCATTTTCTTTCAGAGCTTGAAAAATGTTGTTCCAGGCCCTTCTAGCTTTTAGGGTCTGGATTGAAAAATTTGCTGATAACCATATTGGTTTCCGCCTGAATGTAATTTGGTTCTTTTCTCTCACAGTCTTTAAGATTCTGTCTTTATTTTGTATGTTAGGTATTTTCATTATAATGTGCCTTGGTGTGGTTCTGTTATAATTTTGTGTATTTGGAGTCCTATAAGCCTCTTGGACTTGATTTTCCATTTCATTCTTCAGATTTGGGAAATTTTCTGATATTATTTCATTGAATAGATTGTTCATTCCTTTGGTTTGTTTCTCTAAGCCTTCCTCAATCCCAATAATTCTTAAATTTGGCCTTTTCATGATATCCCATAGTTCTTGCAGTTTCTGTTCATGATTTCTTACCATCTTCTCTCTTTGTTCAACTTTGTTTTCAAGGTTAAATATTTTGTCTTCAATATCTGAAGTTCTGTCTTCCAGCTGTTCTATCCTATTGGTTAGGCTTTCTATGGAGTTCTTAATTTGGTTTATTGTTTCCTTCATTTCAAGGATTTCTGTTTGTTTTTTTTTCAATATCTCTAACTCTTTATTGAAATGATCTTTTGCTTCCTGAATTTGCTCTGTTAACTGTCGATTGGTGCTATCATTCAATGCCTGCATTTGCTCTTTCATCTCATCGTTTGCTTCCCTCATCATTTTAATTATGTACATTCTGAACTCCCTTTCTGTCATTTCTTCTGCCATGATGTCGTTGGATATTTTTGATGTAACATCTAGATTTGTTTGGGGCATTTTCTTCCCTTGTTTTCTCATATTGTTCAGGAATCAGTGGGTCATTAAGATATTGCAGATTTCCTCTATTGACTTATAATGTCCCTGAAGATTGCTAGTATATCCCCTCTTATCCTTCAGTAGCCTGAAGTCTTGGAGGAAGTTGATAATGCAGAGCTCCACGAAGAAACTGCCTCTCTAGGGGTGGTGATCCTCAAGTGGGGAATATTCCCTGCTAGTGGGCAGAGGTGCCTCCACTTGTTGACCAATGGTCATCCAACGGGGAACTAGGCTGCGGGCTGAGGCAAGGCCTGTTTGTGCCTGTGTCTCTGGTTTTACCGTCCCTGTGGGAAAACCTCACCCTGCCAGAAAGACTCACCCGGTGTGGACGTCTTGCTGGTCAGTTGCCCTCCTAGAGGTTCCCCTCAATCTACAACTACTGCGTGGGCTGGGCTGTCTTCATCTGCAATATTCCCAGGGGCCCGGACCTACCTCCTGGGTCTGGGAGCCTCACCCTTTGCAGGCGAGTCTCCTTAGGCTGCCTCTCCCAGAGAATCTGCCCACAGTCCTGGAAACTTCGCTCTGCCCCTAGGCGTGTCTCTGTGCAGCTCTTCCAGCCAGAAGCCACCTAGGTCCTGGGTCCCTGCTCTGTACCTAATCACCTGGCTATGCAGCCCCTCCTCTGAGCCGCCACCTGGAGCCCCGTATGATAGCTCCGAGATCCAGAGACCTGCCACACACCTCCTCCTCTGAACAGCCGCCTGGTTTCCGACGTAGTCACTAGGAATCCAAGCAACTCACTTCGCATCTCCTCCTCCCGCCAACTGCCCGTAGCCCTAGGTAGTCACTCCAAGTCCAAGTGACCCGCCCTGTTCCTCCTCCTCCTCCTCGGGTTAGCCCCCCGGGTGTTCAGGAGTGGTGGCTCCCAGCCCAAGTGACCCACCACGCACTTCCTCCAGGCAGGCCACCGGTGTTCAGGAGCGGTCCTTTTTAGTCCAATCAACTCACCACTCGCCTCTTCCTCTGGCAACCACCTGTGGCTTGGATGCAGTCACTCCTAGACCAAGCGACCCACCTCGCTCCTCCTCCAGGCAGGCCACCGGTGTTCAGGAGCCGTCATTCTGAGTTCAAACAGCTCGCCATGCAGCTCCTCCTCTGGCAACTGCCTGTGGCTCTGATGCAGTCACTCCTAGGCCAAGCGACCCGCCGCGCTCCTCCTCTTTCTCCAGGCAGCCCCCCGGTGTTCAGAAGCGGTTGTTCTGAGTCCAAACAGCTCGCCACGCAGCTCCTCCTCAGGCAGCCGCCCGGAGACCCAGTGGTTGCTCCGAGTCCAAGCGCTGTGCTGAGCCGCCTCCTCTACGATGATCCCAGTGGTCCGTGTTTAACGCTCCAGCGGGGGGAGGGGCGTCTCACCGAGCAACTCTACTTCACAAAGTTCCCTGCGTTCCGGGGCTACCGCCCCATCCAGGACACCTCCCCAATGGGAGAGACTCACCCAGTGGCTGTGAGTTGGTTCCAAGTCTGTCACTATCTCCTCTTTTGAATCTTGCGTCCTGGAGCAACGTGAAATGCAGCCGCCCTCTAGTCTGCCATCTTGAAAAACCTCTTTTCCTCTGTCTTGAGACAATCCTTTGCCACAATTTCCTTGACCATATCACACATCATCCAACTGCATTAAGAGGAATAACTTAAGTCAAATCTTGGCATTTTCCAGAACATGGTGCTTTAGGGTTCCCAGTCTGCACATTTTCACTCATTTATACTTTGGCTATAGTACATTTCACTCCTGTATAAACCTCCTCCTAAAGATATTAGGTTACCCTTCATCCATGTGTTTTTCTTGTCTGCAAAAATCATCATTTTTTAGACTTGAGATTACTATAAAAAGAATATTCAAAAAAAGTATTCAGATAAAAATATAAAGAGGTGTTTTAAAACATCAGCCAGTTGACTAAATTAGTTTTCTACCTCTGCACACCTCCATTTTGATCAGTTCCTATTCCTCATTTCATGACCACAAATATTTCCTGTGCTCTCCACCTTCCCCTATACAATGTACTGTTTGGGATAAACTTCCTGGTATAGATGTCTTAGTCATTTCTTAAATTCTAAACTTTAGTTCCAAAATGCACTTAACTTACTTTCAGTATTCTCTTTAGTTTTAAGATGCTGAAAATAAAAACCTGTGAGGTGAAAAGTTAGTTCATTGATACCTAGACTTTTTAATTTTTTAAATTCATGGACCAGTAAAACAAACACAGAATAGAGCAGTAGATATAAGGAACTGAGGAGGACAGGGACGAGAGAGGGATGGAGAAAAGTGGACCAAAGCGTGCAAAGATACAATAAGATAGGAGGATGGGTTATGTTATTTTATTACAAAGTAGGTTGAATACAGTTAACAACAAGTATGATATATTTCAAAATGAATAGAAGAGAGAATTTTGAATATTCTCATCATAAATAAATGGTAAATGTGTGAAGTCATGGGTATGTATATTAATTACTCTAATTTAAATATTAGACAATGTCTATTTGTATCAAAATAGTATATTGTACTCCTTAAACATATATAGCTATTATATTTCAATTTTAAGAGAAGCAACAACTATAAAACTTCACAAAAATCAGTTTGTCAACTTATTTTAAAAGGCAAAGATATGGAAAACACAAAGGCATGCATATGCATGCAAACACATACATATACCCACATTCCTATCATATAAGTAACAACTAGAATCTAGCATGCCATTAAAATGTGTTAGATAATTCAAAGTCATTCACTCTGATTAGTATCAGAACAATGTTGTGAACATAATATCATTGTTGACCATATGATAGTTCTGAAAAAATAAGTTTTAGGAAAATTTAATCACTAACATTAAGTGGTTGAATTAGAATTGAGAATACCGCAAATAAGATATCCTAAAGCCAGCATCCCATTTTAACTATTATGATTAACTCCCTCTGCCAAACTTCATGAAGTATATTATTTCCTATATTGGTCATCATGTCCTAAGAGAAAAAAAACTTAATATAAAAGATAATGTAGAATAGTGTAAGAGCATTTACAATACACTATATCCAGTTTTACAAAAATCAATTGATTTTGCAGCTTACAAGTCAAATCTACATTATTGAAAAGCATTTAGAAGTCACTCTGTTTAAGCCTATATTTATGGTTCATCTTATGGCCTTCCTAGGAGAAGATTTTGAGCAGTTAGTACATAGGAACGAAACTAATGACTGAATAACAAGTCAGTAGAGTACCTTAGAATACAACTTAAATATGCATCTCTTAAATTAACTTTTGAATGTTGTGGTATGTAAATACTTACCTGAAATCACAGGTTTAAATCCCCATACTACTACGTAACTCCCCCTACCTCATCTGCTGTTTTAAAAATTGAATATGATAATACAAGTGAAATAAAGTACATGGAACATAATAATGAGTAACTTTATATGTTACTTCTAGGTTCAACTCAACTATTATATTTGGACTTCAGTTTCCTCAACAATAAAATGAGGAGAAAAATCATTTCCTGCTTAAAGATTTTATGATTTTGATAAATCCTAGGACATATGCTGACAAATGTCCCTTTCAGAAACAATAGATAAAACTAGAAAATAAATCAAGACTATTTTTCTTAAGTATGTCTGTTTGAGTCAAACATAATCTAGTTTGAGAATTTATGCTTGGATAACCTTCAAACTCTAAATTTGCTTAAATAAAACTTAATAAAATAGTGACTCTATATCTTTCTCTTCATTGGTGAAGAGAACGAAATCAGAGAAGTGAACTGACAGCTGGTTCATGCCAGAGTTAAGATTTTTTAATCTCTGTGATAATATTCTTTTCACTATATCTTGTCATTTAATTTACCTTAATAATGAACTAATTTTTTTGCAGAAATTAAAGATTGTGAAAAATATTTCATTCTGTAGGCTTTTGCACTCTAAATTGATTTTCAATTATTTTAAAAGCAGATAAAAGTAGGTGAGGTATATTCTTTTTCTTCAAATGCAATTTTACCTTTCCCAGTATTATGAATATCTTTACTCCATTTATGTCAGCCAATATTTAATTTGAGAAAAATATTTCTGATGCATTAATTAAATAACTCACCTCTTGTTAGGTATTTCAATAAATTCCAGATTGCAATAACCACTATTGATGAAATTATATTGGACTTTGTAGATTTTTGTATCTTTTGAGTGTTTATATGGAACATCATGAAGTGCAATTAAAATAATTAAGGAGGATGAAAAAATCTTTAGCATGCAGCAAAGAGTTCTGCAAAATGTTAATTTCTGTCAAATAAGTGAATCTATGCACAGATGCCTACTGACAGAGGCTGTGATTTCAAAATGCTTTGCATGCCAAATAACTTGTTTACCCCCTCAATGTTTGCCAAGTTTACTGTCAATTTACAAATAATTTCCATTTTGCTGTTTATTCCACTGCCTTTTGATGGATATGTCTTCCAGACTTTTATCTTGCATGTAGACAAACTAATTAATATTTTCCCTTCAGGCAAATATTTTTTTCCTAGATCTAAATGTGGGTTAGATTCTTCCTCGTTTCCATATGCTTTGTTCTGTCAATCATCTATGTTCTGTGTTGCTAAAAATGTACCTCAGTGAATGTCAACTTCTATGATTTATACTATACACACATACATACTCAAAACTTATCTATTCAGTCTATACATATATACATGTAGTGTGGATTCAATGGGAAAAATATCTCTGTGATAATATCAAGATTTGGGAAATCAACTTTCAAAGTAGGAAAGATCATTCCTGAAGTCACCTTTTGATCTCCATCTCCATTATGACACTATTGTTTGGGTATTAATGTATTAAAACCAGTGTACTGGGCTGGGGTTGTGGCTCAGGGATGCAGCACTTGCTTAGTACATGTGAGGCCCTGGGATCAATCCTCAGCACCACATAAAAATAAATAAATAATATAAAGGTATTGTGTTCATATAAAAAAATACTACTGTACTGAGGCTCTAATCAAGATTATATAGAGATTATATAGTGTCTTTTAATAACTTTGTCTTCTTTATATGTTCTTAGAGATAAAGGTGAAAACAGAGTTAGGTTTATAGCGAGACTAGGTAGAGACCCAAATATATAGAACAGCATAGTTCATGTCACCAACAAACATTTAGCCAAACATGAGATGACAAAATACTACTTCATTATTAAACACAATTTTCTGTAACTAAAATTCACTTAGCTCTAAAATAATTGCTACTTTAATATTTGTGTGTATGTGTATAATGCATATGCTTGCAGCAGATTTTTATATTTGATAAAAATATGCATTTAAGAGTGCAAGAATATTCTAATAAATCGACATACAAATAACTAGTCCTGTTTTTCAGTACAAGGAATTGAATCCAGGGTTGCTTAAAACTTTGCTAAGTTTCTGAGCCTGGCTTTGAAGTCCTGATTCTCCTCATTAGTATGCCAAGCCTCGGGGATTACAGGACTGCCCCACCATGCCTGCAAAAGTACTAGTCTTAATATTTTACATCCTAGTGCTGACAAATCTCTGCAGGTTAAATAAATAAACCAGAAAATCTTTTGGTAAGATGTGTTTTGCTTATTTTATAATATTATGCATAGATTTTAAAGATAAGATCTATATGTGCTTAGGTGAAATTTATATAAATATTAAATACAAAACACTTGAAATTATCTCTTATGAACATCTTCCAATTAAAGTGCCAGTTGAACTTCTGGATATAGAACTATAGAAACTTGGACATTCAATTTTACCAACTGCACAAGTTATCAAAATTTTTGCAGGAGTCAAGGTATTTTCTGGTCTATAATACATGGAATAATAATGCTCAAAAGACTTATAGTCAGTCAGACTTTTGATCAAATGCAGTAAAAATAAATCACTATCCAGTGATCTACAAGTAAACATTCTTGGTTTTTTTATGTTGTGTTAGTATCTCTTCAGCTTTTGCACTGGTTATATCTAGATGAGAAAAATACCTCTAATTATAGTAATGTACAGTATTGTATTGTTCAGAGTAGAAGAAGTTGTGGAGAATGGAAGGTAATGTGAGATTTTTAACATATTCTATCAGGAATTTGAACTTTAAAAATGATTTCCTAGGATGAAGAGAGGCAGTGTCAGAACTGCCTCAAAAGCACAGGTTAAAACACTAGGAAAGTGGAAAAAACCTAAATATATAATTTCTTGTAAGGGAGTAGAATATTTTCATGCAAACATTAATGTAGATGATCTATACTTACCTGGTAGGGGAGAACACCATGATCATCTAGATGGTTTTCCCAAAGCGAGGCTTATCCATTGCTCTCTGGATATGCTAATCACTGCAATTTCCCCAAATATGGGAAAGTCAACTGCATAATTTGTGGTAGTGGGAAATTGTGTTTGTGTTCTCCTCTGTGATAAAAAAGATACATTATCATAACTAAAAGTAAAATAAATAGTATCAGATATAAGAACCCAGGCAATAAGCCTTATGACAAAAAAAAGAACTATACAAAAAATAAATTATTCTAAAAGATATAAATTGTCCCTCTTAATTAGTTTTTGTCAGGTATTGACTATGTGAGAGGCTGAAATGCTGGTCCTACAGGATCTTAAATATCCTTTACTTAAAGATACTGTTGTTCTCAACCTTTTTTGTTATCATTGAAGTCAAATGATAGAAAATTCTCATAGCATAACTATTTCTATGGGTTTAAATGCAACTGTCAACCAGCTAGATTGGACTCTGCACTCTTTAATTCTCACTTGTATAACAAACCTATATAATAAGAATAGCTGGAACAGAGACTATTATGCTCAGTGAAATAAGCCAATCCAAAATAACCAAAGGCCAAATTTTCTCTCTGATAGGCAGAGGCTAACACATACAAGGAGGGAAAGGTGTAATTTGATTGAATTAGACAAAGAGGAATGAAGGGAAGGGAGGGGGAGTTGGAATAGGAAAGAGTGAATAAGACATCACTTTCTTATATTTATACAGGAATACACAACTGGTATAACTCCTTATCATGTTCAAACACAAGAATGGGATCCTAATTAGAATAAATTATATTCTGTATATATATATATATATTATGCAAAAATACACTCTACTGTCATGTATATCTAAAAAGAAAAAGTAAAAAAGCAGGGCAAGGTGAGGCACACTTGTAATCCTATCACCCCAGGAAGCTGAGGCAGGAGGATCATGTGATCAAAGCCAACCTCAGTAAAAGTTAGGTGCTAAGCAACTAAGTGAGATCCTGTCTCTAAATAAAATACAAAATAGGGTTGGGGATGTGACTCAGTGGTGGAGTGCCACTGAGTTCAATCCCTGGTGTCAAAAAATAAAAAAATAAGAAAACAGAAAACAAGAAAAATGAAAATGTAGAAACAGAATCTGAGTTTGAAGTCTAGATACATGAACTTGAATATTCAAACAATATTAAAGAAAAATTATAATGATTATCAGGTTATTAAAAAACTCAAGAACATCATTAAAAGATGTAATTGAAGGTCATAAATTTAAGGTCATATATTGAGGAAGAAGCAGGAACAGGCTAAAAATAGTGATAAATCATTCACTGAAGTAATAGCAGAAAATTTTCCAGTCCTTTGAAATGACAGATGCAACCAGACACTGGTGACATTTAGAACCCCACATGGACAAGACCAGGAAAGAAACTTTCAAAGACACATCATAATTAAATGCAATGAAGTCCAGAACAGAGATACACTCAGGAGATAACAGAGTAGAGGAATGTGCATTTCAAACTGCACCATGGTATAAGACAAAAGTAGTGGTTTGTACATCTTCTCAGCAAGATGGGTGACAGAGAAGTTTTACTAAAATTTAATATTTTAATATTTACACTCAAAGTGTCTTAGGAACTCAGAAATTTGTAATAAACAAAACAGAAAGAAAACAACATAGCCCATCCAGCAACCACCTGTGGAGATTCTCTACAGACATAGGGAGAGGGAACATAGTCTTGGTACAGAAAAAACCAAGATTAAAAATGTTGCCTAAACTTAACTGAACCAGAGCCCAACTACATGTTGGTGCTTGAAAAGAATGCTCAGGCACTTAAAAAGTGCACTCTGTGTCTCAAGTGGCCCCAGAGAGCTCAGGCAGGAGTCATGCTGGATTGAGTGCTCAGCAGCAGTGTCTGCAAGATGCAGGAGATCAGAAAAGAAAACACACACACACGCACACACATACACACACACACAAAGAAACAATATCCGAGCAGGTGCCTATTGAGGGATGTAAACTTTGCCTGATGGAACATAAAAGAAATGGGCACAGAGTCTGGAACACTCAAGTTAGAAGAGAAAAGGAGAGCCCCACTGACTTCTCCATGGGCTCTGTTGGGTCATGTGACCAGGTGAAGTGGCCAGGAGTCTGAACAGGCAGAGGTGAGTACAGCAACTAATCTGGGGAAGGCTGGACTCCTGAATAGCAGTGAGTTGTGGATCAGACCTTCCTGCCCCAAGATTAAATTTCTTGGGATATTCCCAAGAACCAGATCTGAGTAAGAGATAGGCCACTGTATAGCCCCAAGGGCAGATCAATCTAGTCTCTCCAAAAAGGCATCACCCAACAAAACCTGATTAGAGCTGAGGTTAAATTAGACTTCAGTGCCACCAGCTGGAACTTCCCTCACAGAATGCTGCAGAAGTATTAACCTAGGAATGCACCAAACTGGTCTTAATGGATAAAATGGCAACTGGCACTATGTCCTATCCCATCCTACCTCATACTGGTGAGAAGGGAAGCTGATTCTTATATAAAAGAGCTTCAATCTTAGGTCATTACAATTGGTAACTTACAGAGCAACTCAAAAACAGGATGGGGATAATATTCCCCATCCTTTACTCTATCAGCACATATCTCAAGAAAAATTGGAACGAAAGACAGTTGCACGGAAAATGACCATGTATTCTGATCAACTATTTTGGCCATCTCAGTGGAGAAGGTTCTATCAGTTTTCACTAAGATTGGATTTTTCTTAATTTTTTAATTTATGTGAGTGTAATTTTATTCCTTTCACATGTGTGTGTATATATGTGAATTCTGGCTATTTTCAGGGACATAAATATTTGGTTTTTTATTTGTTTTATTTGTCTTTTATTTATTTACTTTTTAATTTTCTCTCATGGTTAGCATTTTTTGAGTCAGTACTGGAGAATAAACCTAGGTGCTTAATCACTGAGACCCAGTCCTAGTGCTTTTTTTTATTTTTTAAGATGGGATCTTGCTAAGTTGCTGAGGTCCTTGTTAAATTGTTAAGTATGGCTTTAAACTTGCAATCCTCCTGCCCCAGCATTCTGATCCTCTGGGATGATAGGCATGTGCCACTGCAACTGGGTAGAATTTTTTAAATATAATTATGTTTTCCTTTTATTGGTTTTTGAGGTTTTTAGGTTTTTAGATTACGTATTTTGGTTTGGTTTTGTATTATTTTCATTTATTTATTTCTCTTGTTTCTTTCTTATCTTCTGCTAATGACCTTATTTTATCTTTCTCTCTCCCTCTTTCCCAATATCTTGCTTCTATTTTCCCCTCTTTTCATATAAACATTTTCTGATACATTGCTTTAGCATCCTCTCTATTCAATTTCTGAAATTGTAATGCCTTTTCTAACTTCCTAACACATTTCCTTTTCCCACCATTAATTATTTTTTACCATCATCCAGAAATAATTGGTTTATCTTATTCCTGCCCCACCATTTATATTAATGTAATCATCATTGCTGTGGATGATTTAATTGAAACCTTGCCGGGGTCCAGCCCTAGCAGGGTTCGGGAGTTCTAGGTGGATGAGAGGTATTGGCATGGTGGAGAAACAGCACACAGAGACACCAAGTGTTCTGGGGATGAATCTGTATTTTTTTCTGCCAGTCTTTTTAGATATTTTTCTTTAGTGATGATTATATCATCTTTGGTTAGTTTAAAACAAGAAAAATCTTCAAAAGTACAAGCTATGCCTCTTCTGAAAGTACGCATTCTCTCTGTATGACAGTCCAGACCAAAACAACCTTATTTCCCAGCTAGATTAAAACAATCTTTCTCCCAGCTAAACTGAGGGCAACAGGATCTGCCAGCCTTTAACCTTCAGAACAAACACGTTACTAGATTTTCTGAGAAACTACCCCCACCATGAACTCCAGTGTTTAACAGTGAAAAGTTTTTACTATTATTAAAGGGCAAAGAAATCAACTTATAATTAATATTTAGTCTATTCTAATTTCATATAATGGCAGACTACAATCTTATTCTGATTCTCAAAGAATTAGACTAAAATAGGAAAAACACAAACTATATTTATGACTAACCTAAATGTTTTTATTATGTAAAGTATCTTTAGAATCAACTATTGAAACTAGGAAAGCAACAAAGGCTAAACACTGCATCCAAGTTCAGAGGAATGTCTCTTTATCCATCTATTATTATAAACTCAAGCACAGCCACAATTGTTTATTTTCATATATTTAATCTAGGTATTTCTGCTAAATTTTCATTGTGCACTATTTTGTGTCCCAATACTGTAAAACCTTCTCAAAGTTTTTACAATAAGTTTCTAATGATATATTAAAATATAATATATAATATTAAAAAGCAACTACACATGGAGACATGCCACGCCTATGGCCCCCAAGAGGGAGAACGATCAACAGAACTGTGTCAAGTGTTGAGTCCTCTATTCCAACAGACCATGTCAAGTGTCGGAGTGGCAGGAAATAGACGTGGCAAAACCTACTATTTGATTTACGGTCAGAGTAGTTCATGTTTATCGATTATACTGTTGACAATTGTTGAATCCACCATTCTTCATTATTAGTGAAAATGTTGAAGACATCATAGTAGGACCTAGGTGTTCACTTTAGCAGCAGTGTTTATTGTTTGTTACTTGCAGCAGTTGTTAGTATTGTTTATTTGTCCCCAATCCATGAGGTTTTGGGAACCTACAGAGACACTAGAAGTACACAGTTTAGAGACTCTGCTGATGAAATAAAATTTCATGACATTACTCCAACTCAAAGACATGAGAAGACAAAAGTCCCAAATCAACAAGGACCCAACAAGGAAAAATCATTTAGGGAATGAGGACCCACCACTTGGAATGTACATTGACTTTAAAAACAGAGAAGTACCAGTACAAAAACAATATTTATTCACAAAAGACACACATTAATAAAAAGAGAGAAGTAGAGAAATCCACCTAAGTTGATGGAAAAGACCAAGACTGAAAGCATAAGAAAAAAGGCAAAATAAAAATCTCCCCTCAAAATCCACAATCTCCCATCAAATAATCCTTCTGATGTTGAGGTCGATGAAAACCCAGAGGTAAATTATAATAAACGGATTATCAAAATGTTCAATGAACTGAAAGAAAATCTAAGGAAGACATTAAGAGAGCAATTACAAGACATGAAAGACCACTTGAATAAAGAAATAAAAGTACTGAAAAGAAACAAAGCAGAACTCTTAGAAATGAAAGACATGGCAAGGTGCAGTGGTGCACACTTGTAATCACAGAGACTCAGGAGGCTGAGACAGGATGATTGAAAGTTCAATGCCAGCCTCAGCAAAAGTAAGACACTAAGCAACTCAGTGAGATCCTGTCTTTAAATAAAATACAAAATAGAGCTGGGAATGTGGTTAAGTGGTTGAGCGTCCCTGAGTTTAATCCCTTGTACTCCCGCCACAAAAAAAAAAAAAAGAAAATGAAAGACATGATCAGTCAAACTACATACTTACTTGAAGGCATCCGTAAGAGATTAGATTGTGTAGAAAATAGAACTTCAACCATTGAAGATAAAATTTCATGCACTGAAGAGAGGCTATATAATCTTGAGTACACAGAAGGGAGGAAAGGGGAGAAAATTGTAGGACATGACCAGAATATACAAGAACTCTTGGACAACCAAATCTGAGAATCACTGGGATACAAGAGAATGGTGAGATACTAAGTAAAGGCATAAAGAACATTTTCAATGAAATATCAGAAATGAGATAGACATCCATATACAGGAAACTCACAGGACACTAAATTAAGAAGCTCATGAAGAAACATCACAAACAAAATGCTTAATATAGAAAATAAGGAGGAAATAGTAAAAACTTCAAGAGAGAAACATCAGATTACATTGAGAGCCAACCCAATAGGCTCACTTCTGATTTATCAGCTCAGACCGTAAAATCAAGGAGGACCTGGAATGAGATATTCCAAGTCCTAAAAGAAAACAAATGCAAGTCAAGGATACCTAAGCCAACAAAACTCATTTTCAAATACATGGGGGAAATCAAAACTTTTCATGAGAAGAATAAACTAAATGAAATCATGGGCACCAATCCAGCACTACAAAGAATACTCAAACTACACACAGAGGAACCACAAAACAATTCCCAAATATTACAAACAAAAGAAATTCAGTAGAAGAATATTCCAATAAATAAGAATCCAACCAGAATAAAACATAGCAAAAAAAAAACCAAAATGGCAGGAAATCACAAACACATATCCACACTAACATTGAATGTTAATGATCTGAACTCCTAATTTAAAAGACATAGATTAGAAAAATGGATCAAAAATGTAGACACAACCATATGCAGTTTACAAGAGATTCATCTTACAGGTAAAGACATCCATAGGCTCAAGGTAAATGGATGGCAAAAAATAACCCAGGCAGGCCCAAGAAAAGAAGCAAGAGTAGCTATTCTCATATCTGTCAAAGCATATTTTTAACAAAAAATAATCAGAAGAAACAAAGAAGGCCACTATATCCTAGTAAAGGGAACAATCCAAAAAGAAGATATAACAATAGTAAACAGTTATGCACCAAATATCAAAACACACAATTATATGGAAAAAAATATTCCTTGACATTAAATCTCACATAGAACCAAACACAATAATACTGAGAGATTTCAATACCCTTATCACCAATAAACAGTTCATCAAAACAAAATCAATGAAGATAACTTAAACCTAAACAACACAAAAATCTGATGACCCTAATAATCATCTATAGAATAGTCCATCACCAAATAGCCGAATTTACCTTCTTATAAGCTGTGCATGAAACTTTTTACAAAATAGATCATATTCTATGCCACAAAGAAAATCTTAGCAAATACAAATAAATTCAATATTGTCCCATGTATTGTGTCAGACAATAATGGAATGAAGTTAGAAATCACATAAACAATGAAATTGAAAAAAATCTTAAATAAAAATGGGTCAAAGAAAAAATGAGAATAGAAATTATGAAAATCTTAGAAAGGAACAAAAACAGAGACACAACATATCCTTATATTTGAGACAGTATGTTTATGGTTTAGATGTTAGGTATCCCCAAAAAACTCATGTGTGAGTGCAAGAAATCTTAGAGGTGAAATGACTGGATTATGAGAACCTTAACCCAATCAGTGAATTATTCACCTCATGGGTATTAACTGAATGATAACTGAAGACAGGTAGGGTGTGGTAGGCAGAAGTAGGTCACTGGGGGAGTGCCTTTGAGGTATATCTCTCTCTGCTTCCTTGTGTGATGACTTGAACCACTTTCTACCACCACTCCCTTTTGCCATGATGTTTTGTCTCACTTGAAAGTCCAAAGAATGGATCCAGTTATCTATGTACTGACATTGCTGAAACCATGAGTTCCTCTCCCCAAGAAACTTTGCCTCATCTAATTGTTCTTGTCAGGTCGTTTGGTCACAGCAATGAAAAAACTGACTAAAACAGTTTTAAAGCAGTTCTAAGAGGAAAAAAAATTATATATATATATGTATATATATATATATATATATATACATATATATATAATATTGACTACCTACATTAAAAAACTCATAGATATACCAAACAATTAAGCGTATGCTCCACCTCAAAGCCCCAGAGAAAGAACATTCTAATCCCAAATCAATAGAATAGAAGAAATAATTAAGATCAGATCCAAAATTAACAGTATTGTGAATAAGAAAATAATATGCAGCATCAATGTAATGAAGAGTTAGTTCTTTGAAAAAATAAAATAATTAACAAAATTCAAGCCAAATTAAATAAAAGAAAGAGTAAGAAGATGTGAATCAACAATATCAGAGGTGAAAAAACAGATATAATCACAGACCCTTCTGAAATCAAAGGATTATCAGAATCTATTTTGAAAATTTATATTTCAATAATCTGGAAACAGAGAAGATATTGACAAATTTCCAGAAAAAAATGACCTTATCAAATTGAATCAGGAAGATATAGAAAACCTAAACAGAACAATATCAAGTAATCACATTGAAGCAGCAATTAAAAGCCTTCCAAAAAAAAAATGCCTACCACCTAATGGATTCTCAGATGAGTTCTACCAGACCTTTACAGAAGAACTAACACCAGTCTTTTACAAATTATTTTATGAAATTAAAAGGGAGGGAACACTCCCTAATAAATTTATGAAGCTAGCCTAAACCTGATACCAAAACAAGATTAAGGTGCATCAATGACATAAAACCACATACCAATATCCTTGATGAACACATAGATGCAAAAACCCTTAATAAAATATTAATAAAACACATTAAAAAAAAACACCTAAAAGATAATACACCATGATCAAGTGGGTTTCATTCCTAGGGATACAAGTTTGGCTCAACATAAACAAATCAACAAATGTTATTCAACATTTAAACAGAATTAAGGGCAAAAAATCACATGATCATCCAAATAGATGGAGAAAAAAATCTAACACCCATTTCTGTTAAAAATTCTATACAAGCTAGGGATTGAAGGAGTTTACCTCAATATGATAAAGTAATTTATGACAAACCCAAAGTCAGCATCATACTAAATGGAGAAAAGCTGAAAACATTCCCTCTAAATTCGGGAACATGATAAGACTGTGTCAAAAATTGTTCTTCCTTCACAGAATGAGGAATAACAATTTTTAAACTCATGTGGAAGAAAAAAAGAACCAGAATAGCCAGAGCAGTACTAAACAAGAAAAGGGAAGCAGGAGGCATCCCATTACCCAATCTGAAGTAACAACAGAACTGTAATAATATGATATTTGTATCAAAATAGACATGAGGGGCTGGGGATATAGCTCAGTTGGTAGAGTGCCTGCCTCAAAAGCACAAGGCTCTGGGTTCAATACCCAGTACTGAAAAAAAAAAAAAAATAGACATGAAGACCAATGAAATAGAATAGAAGACACATAGACATATTCATATACCTGTAGCCATCTGATATTTGACAAAGGTGCCAAAAACCTATCGTAAAGAAAAGACAAACTTTTTTAAATGGTACTGGAAATACTGGATAGCCACATATTAAAAAATAAGACACAAAATATGAAACACAAATCGAAATGAATCAAAGACTTAGGAATCAGACCAGAAATTGTACAACTGTTCAAAAAAATATGGAGTCGACATTCCATCATATAGGTGCTAGCACTGACCTTTGTAATAGAATACCCAAAGCATAAGAAATAAAATCAAGAATCAATACGTGAGATGTCATCAAATTTAAAAGCTTCTGCACAGTAAAGGGAACAATTGAGAACACAAAGAAGGTGTCTACAGAATGGACAAAATCTTGAGCAGCTCCCCTTCCTCCAGGGGATTAATATCATGAATATACTAAAAACTCAAAAAACTTAACAAAAAAACAAATGATCTAATTGATAAATGGGCAAAAGTATTAAACCAAAATTTCTCAAATGAAGAAACACAAATGGTCAGTAAATTTATGAAAAAATTTCTCAACATCTCTAGCAATTATGGAAATATAAATCAAAAGTCTACTAAGATTTTATTTTCTCCAGGCAGTATGTATCAAAAATAAAAACAACAATAAATGCTTCTGAGATTGTGTTGAAGAGGCACACTTGTACATTGTTTGTGGTGCTGCAGACAAATTTAGCCCTCGGAAATGCAGTATGGGGATTCCTCACAAAAGTAGAAATAGAAACACCCAATCCCATTCCTTGTTATCATCCCTAAAGATCTAAAACTGGCATACTACAGTGACACAACCACATTATTATTTATAGTAGCACTATTCACAAGAGTTAAGTGATGGAATCAACCCAGATTCCCATTGGTAGATGAGTGGATAAAGAAATTGTGATATGTGTGTGTGTGTATATAACTATATATAGATCACTAGATATATGTATACTTTTTAGATAGATTTTTCCCAGCTGTGACTTAAAATCTCAACCAGAAAAACTGCAGAGGAGGGCAAGTTTATTTGGGTGCTCACAGTTTCAGAACTCTCAGTCCAAAGACAGCAGGATCCATTCCTCATGGATCAAGGTGAGTCTGAACATCATGTCGGAAGCATGTTGCAGAGGGAAGTGGTTCACATGATGATCAGAAAAAGAGAGAGAGACAGACTCCACTTTTCAGATATAAAATACATACCCCATAGCCAACAATGAAACACATATACCCCAATGAACTCCTTCAGCCACAACCCACCTACCTCCAGTTACCACTCAGTTAATCCCATCAGGGATTAATTCATTGATTAGTTTAAGACTATGACCCAATCATTTCTTCTCCAAACCTTCTTGCATTTTCTCACACTTGAGTTTTTTTGGGGACATCTAACATCTAAACATTAATATTCCATCCTGGCCCTCAAAAGTTCACACTCATTGTGCAGTGCAAAATACATTTAGTCCTTTCCAAAGAATTCCCATAGTGTCAGTACTTCCAAAATTGCTTAAAGTTCAATTACATAGTCTTCTCTTCTCAAGGCAATCTTGCATTGTAAGCTGCTGTAAAATAACAAGCAATTAACAAATATCCAGCTTATAAAG
Organism: Sciurus carolinensis; assembly: GCF_902686445.1. NCBI lineage: Eukaryota > Metazoa > Chordata > Mammalia > Rodentia > Sciuridae > Sciurus > Sciurus carolinensis. The sequence continues at coordinate 62,904,181 of NC_062232.1, read as the reverse complement.
GTACTGAGTAAATATTTCCATTTACAAAAATAGGGGCATAGAAAAAAGGGATGGGACCAAAGGAAGACCAAAATAAAACCGGTCAAACAGGTCCTGTAGTTCTGTGTCTGTCATCCAGAGCACATGACATGATATTCTCTCGAAAGAGCTTAGGTAGCTCCACCCCTAAGGCCTTGTTTGTTTCAGACCAAGTAACCTTTCTTTTGGATTGTCTCTACTCAATTCCTGCAGCTTTCCTAGGACGATGTCCCATGTTACTGACATTTCTTAATCTTGGGGGTCTCCACTCTAGTTTAGGCTTCCTCCTCACATCCCCACACCTTGTTTTCTCAGGGAATGTCCTTGGGGACTCCAGTACTGCTGCACTTTACATGATTTCCAGGGCCTTCCTTTGAAGTTGTGGTGAAAGCCACCATGACAACCTAACTCTAGCATCCTGCATTCCTGGAGAATCAGCACAGTGTGGTTGATGTGAAGGTCTGCTGCCATCTCAAGCAGTAGCCAAGACACCAAGGACCCTGGCTGTAGCAACCACTGAATGAGCAGATTGAAAAACCTTCTTAGGCCCCCTTGTGCAATATGGGTGCCCCATCTGTCACTTTGTAAGAGAATTTTAACTTTTACTTACCTCATTCTGAGATGTCTGGTCAGCTCCTGAGATGCCATCAAGCCATCTTTCTTATTTTCTCTGAGCAAAGTTTTTAGCATTTCTTTAGTGCTGGTAATGTCCTTAACAAATCCAACTTCCTCAGCCTCAGTTTTACACCCACCTTTCAAGTTCAAGTTTTTCAAATAATAATCCTCCTGATATTCAGAATAAATTTAGCTAAAAGCCTTCAGCAATATCCATGCCACCACCTGAATGCTATGCTGCCTAGACTTTTCTTCTGCCAGACTAAGAAGTCCATGGCTTTTAAAATCAGTCTCATAGGAAGTCTCAGGACACAGGTAAAATGCATACAATTTCTCAGCCAGAACATAACATGAATTAATGAATTCTAGTCCAATTACCAATAGTGTCCTCCTTTTCCTCTAAACCCTCTTGAGCCCTGTCTTTACTGTGCATGGTCCTATTGGCATTCTGGTCTTCTGGATTCCCACCAGAATCAGCCATTAAGCTCCACTTACAATAACATGAAGCATTTCTAGTGTGCACTGCTAAACATCTCAAAATGCCTCCAACCCATTCAGAAAAGCTCAAAAGGGATTTGAATCACATGATCAGTTTTTTCACAGCAACTACACCACTCCTGGTACCAATTTCTGTATTAGTCAACTTTTTCAAAGCTGAGACTTAAAATTGTCAAGGAGGAAAAGTTTATTTGCGGGCTCACAGTTTCAGAGTTCTCAATCCATAGGCAACCAGCTCAATTCCTCAGAGCAAAAGGTGAGGTAGGACATCATGGTGGAAGATTGTGGCAGAAGGAAGTGGCTCACATGATGACAAGGAAGCAGAAAGAGAGAGAGAGAGAGAGATACCACTCTCCAGATACAAAATGTATACCCTCAGTCACACCCCCAATGAAACACTTCCTCTAGCCATGTCTCACCTGCCTCCATTTATCACTCAGTTAATCCCTTCAGGGATTAATAGACTGATTATTTTAAGGCTATAACTGAATCATTTCTTCTTCGAACCTTCTTACATTCTCTCAAATGTGAGCTTTTGGGGGACACCTCACATCCAAAACATAATATATATAATATAATAAATATATGTAATATAATAAGTATAATAAGTATATAATATATACTTATACATATATAATATACATATTATATAATATATACTTATACATATATAATATATTTATATATACATATATATATATTCTACTCAGTCATAAAAAAAAAATTATGGCATTTGACAGTAAATAGGTGGAAATGAATATCATGTTAGGTGACATTAACCAAACTCAGAAACTCAAAGGTCAAATGTTTTCTCTCATATGCAAAAGATAGAGTAAAATAAAGGAAAGGGAGAGGGACATGAAGAACCAATTAAATCAAATTAATAGACAAGTGGAAGGAAGTCTAATAGAGTAGAGGAAGGAAAAAGGGGAGCAAACAGTGGGGAATCTTGAACTGAAATCAATTTCATACATGTATGAGTTTGTTCTAATGAATCCAACTATTATGCATAACTATGATTAATTATAAAGCTCTGATAATTAAAAATGAATAAATAAATAAAATAAAAAAGAGTGATCTAGTAAAAAGGAAAGGAAATCCAGAACAAAGGAACAGAAATTCAAATTTGCAAGAGAGACATACCAGGTTGCACTTAAATATGAACTAATCAGTGTAAAAAAAATATCTTGAAAGAAATCATAAAGTCCAGATGGACCTAGAATGATGCATTTCAAGTCCTGAAAGAAAAAAATAAAAATAAAAATAAAAATAAAAATAAAAGCCAACCAAAATTGCTGTGTCTAAAATGCTATCCTTCAGAATTGAAGACAAAGCAAAACATTTCTAAGAAAAGCATAAACTAAAGTAAGCCATGACTATTAAGTCAGCACTTCAGAATGTACTTAAAGCAATGCCACACACAGAAAAATGGGAAGAATAAAACTAGCAAGAGTTCACCACTTCTTTTCAATATCGTCCTTGAAACTCTAGCCAGAGCAATTAGACAGACCAAAGAAATTAAAGGGATACAAATAGGAAAAGAAGAACTCAAACTATCCCTGTTTGCTGATGATATGATTATATACTTAGAGGAACCAGGAAATTCCACCAGAAAACTTTTAGATCTCATAAGTAAATTCAGAAAAGTAGCGGGATATAAGATCAATGCACATAAATCTAAGGCATTTTTATACATAAGCGATGAATCTTCAGAAAGAGAAATTAGGAGAACACCCCCATTCACAATAACATCGAAAAAAATAAAATACTTGGAAATCAATCTCACAAAAGAGGTGAAAGACCTCTACAATGAGAACTACAGAACACTAAAGAAAGAAATTCAAGAAAACCTTAGAAGATGGAAAGATCTCCCATGTTCTTGGATAGGAAGAATTAATATTGTCAAAATGGCCATACTACCAAAAGTGCTATACAGATTCAATGCAATTCCAATTAAAATTCCAATGATGTACCTTACAGAAATAGAGCAAGCAATTATGAAATTCATCTGGAAGAATAAAAAACCCAGAATAGCTAAAGCAATCCTTGGCAGAAAGAGTGAAGCAGGGGGTATCGCAATACCAGATCTTCAACTCTACTACAAAGCAATAGTAACAAAAACGGCATGTTATTGCTACCAAAATAGAAAGGTGGATCAATGGTACAGAATAGAGGACACGGACACAAACCCAAATTAATACAATTTTCTCATAGTAGACAAAGAGGCCAAAAATATGCAGTGGAGAAAAGATAGCCTCTTCAACAAATGGTGCTGGGAGAATTGGAAATCCATATGCAACAGAATGAAACTAAACCCATATCTCTCACCATGCATGAAACTAAACTCAAAATGGATTAAGGACCTCGGAATCAGACCAGAGACCTTGCATCTTATAGAAGAAAAAGTAGGTCCAGAGCTTCAACATGTCGGCTTAGGACCAGATTTCCTCAATAGGACTCCCATCGCACAAGAAATAAAAGCAAGAATCAATAACTGGGATAGATTCAAACTAAAAAGCTTTCTCTCAGCAAAGGAAACTGTCAGCAATTTGAAGAAAGAGACTACAGAGTGGGAGAAAATCTTTGCCAATCATACTTCAGATAGAGCACTATTCTCCAGGATCTATAAAGAACTCAAAAAACTCTACACCAAGAATGCAAATAATCCAATCGACAAATGGGCTAAGGAAATGAACAGACACTTCACAGAAGAAGATCTACAAGCAATCAACAAACATATGGAAAAATGTTCAACATCTCTGGTAATAAGAGAAATGCAAATCAAAACCACCCTAAGATTCCATCTCACCCCAATTAGAATGGCGATTATCAAGAATACAAGCAACAACAGGTGTTGGCGAGGATGTGGGGAGAAAGGTACACTCATATATTGCTGGTGGGGCTGCAAATTAGTGCAGCCACTCTGGAAAGCAGTGTGGAGACTCCTTAGAAAACTTGGAATGGAACCACCATTTGACCCAGCTATCCCACTCCTTGGCCTATACCCAAAGGACTTAAAATCAGCATATTACAGAGGTACAGCCACATCAATGTTCATAGCTGCTCAGTTCACAATAGCCAGATTGTGGCACCAACCTAGATGTCCTTTAATTGATGAATGGATAAAGAAAATGTGGTATATATATACAATGGAATATTACTCAGCCACAAAGAATGATAAAATTATGGCATTTGCAGGCAAATGGATGAAACTGGAGAATATCATGCTAAGTGAGATAAGCCAATCTCAAAAAACCAAAGGACGAATGATATTGCTAATAAGTGGATGATGACACATAATGGGGGGTGGGAGGGGTTAGTGTTAGGTTTAGAGTTAGGGTTAGGGAGGGGGGCAAGAATGGAGGAAGGAAGGACTGTATAGAGGGAAAAGAGGGGTGGGAGGGGTGGGAGGGAAGTGAAAAAATAACAGAATGAATCAAACAACATTACCCTATGTAAATTTATGATTACACAAATGGTATGCCTTTACGCCATGTACAAACAGAGAAACAACATGTATCCCATTTGTTTACAATAAAAAAAAATCTAACTTGGAAATCAAAAGTAAAAAACAAACAAACAAACAAACAAAAAAACTAGTAAGAGGAATTTGGAGAGAGTAAATGTTAGAAGAGCAGATAAATTAGAAGTTTTATGAAAACAACATTATAAATAAATTAAATGATATGAGTTAATATATTCCTCTCTATAGTAACCCTGACTCAAATGGTCTTAATTCTACAATTAAAAGACATAAACTAGCAGATTGGATTTTATAATAACACTTAATTTTATGTTTCCTGGAAGAAATGCACCTTTCAGGTAAAAAATATTCATACGCTGAATCTGAAGGGATAGAAAATAATATTCTATGCAAATAAAACCTGAAAGCAAGCAGGGGTAGTTGCTCTCATATTTTACAAAGTAGAACTCAATGCAAAATAGTTATATAAGACAAAGAATGGCAGTGCAACTTGAAGAAGGAAACAATTAAAAAAAAACACAAAAAATGATTGTTAATGTTTACACCCCAAAAGTCAGTGTATTCAATTTCATAAAATAAACACTTATCAACATGAAGTCTCAGACATCAAATAAATAACACTGAGTGATTTCTTGTTACCTGCTCACTGCTTACTGGTCAACAGATACATAAAATCAACAAGATACTACAAAACTAAAACTACTATAGATAAAAGGAACTTACCAGACATCTAAACAATATTTCATCCAACAATAGCTTAACACACATTCTGTTTAGCTGCTCATGGAATTTTCCCCAAGCATATTTTAGACCCCAAAGTAATAGTGAATACATATAAATTGAAACAATCCCTTGTATCTTATCGGATCATAATGGAACAAAATCAGAAATCAAAAAAAGAACAGAAATTTGACAAACACACTGATATAAAATAATTCACTTTTGAATGGTGTGTGAGTTATTAAAAGCAGAAGAGAAATTTAAAAATTCTTAGAAGGATGCCACTCATTGGTGGTGCATGCTTGTTTTCTCAATGGCTTGGGAGGCTGAGGCAGGAGGATCACAAGTTCAGTGGCAGGCTCAGGAAATTAGTGAAGCACTGAACAATTGAGTGAGACACATTCTTTAAAAGAATGGGAATGTTACTGAGTGTCAAAGTAGTTATGGCTCCAATCCCAAGTATACCTACCAAAATAAATAAATAAATAATAAAAATTATTATTAGAAGTAAAAATTATTAAGATCAGACCTGAAATTATTGAAATAGAGAACAATAAAGCAATGGAAAGGCTCAATGAAATAAAGAGGTTTTTTAAGTTAGCTTTTTCGTCACTGTGATCAAAATAACTGACAAGAACAACATAGAGGAGCTTGGGTTATAGCTAAGTGGTGGGGTGCTTTCCTAGCATGTGTGAGGCACTGGGTTTGATCCTAAGCACCATGTAAAAAACAAATAAATAAAATAAATTTTAAAAATAGAACAATTTAGGATAACAAAAGTTTATTTGGGTTTTGTGGTTTCAGAGATCTCCATCCATAGATGGGTGACTCCATTTATCTGGGCCCAAGGTGAGGTGGTACACCATGGGGTAAGGGCCCAGTGGAGGAAAGCTGCCTGCCTCATGGCAGCAAAGAAGCAGAAAGAGAGAGTGCATGTTAGGTGGAAAGGACCTCAGGGAAGAACATGCATTCCAGGGCACACCTCCAGTGACACGATTCCTCTAACCACACACCACCTGCTGACACTTAACACCCAATAAGTCTGTTCAAACTAGGATTGACTGGGTGATGACTATAACAATCCAATCATTTCACCTCTGAATATTCCCACATTAACAGGAGATTTGGGGGAATACCTAATATCCAAACTATAAAAGATGTGATTCTTTGAAATCATAAACAAGACTGATAAACTCTTAGCTAAAATAATATATATAAATATACATGATAAACATATGTGTATATAAGATATATGAATCATATATGAATATATTATGATATTCATATCACATATGAATACATATATGTATGTGTATCATATATACAATACATATAAATATACATATGAATCAAATTAATAAAAATAGAGACATAAAAGGAGATATTACAACAGACACCACCAAAATTCAGATGATCGTTACGGAATATTTGAAAGCATAGAAGAAAGGGATAAAATCATAGACACATATAACTTACCAAAAATGAACCAAGAGGATATGCTCAATTTGAAAAAGCTTTGTACAATATTTAACACCCATCCATGGTTTAAAAATTCAACAAACTACAGATAGAAGGAAACTGTCCCCTCAATATAAAGGATATGTATTACAATTCCAAAGACAATATAATGCAGAATATGGAAAAACTCAAAGTATTTTCTCTAAAATCAGGAACAAGGCAAGAATGCCTTTTACTATTCCTATTCAATAAGTACTTCAAAATTTACCACAGAAATTAGATAAGAGAAGGAAATAGAGGCAACACAAATAAGATATGAAGAAATCATAAAAATAAAAAAGAAGTCAAATTGGTTCTGTTTGTACATGATATGATCCTATATTTAGAAGATCTCAAATGATCCAGCATAAGTCTTCTAGAGTGATAAACAAATTGAGTCAAATAACAGGAAAACCATTTAACATGCAAATATCAACAACTTTTTTATTCACAATGAAACCACTGAAAAATGTGAGTAAAACAAATTTCTTCAAAAAAGTCTCAAAAATACTTAGAAGTAAATCTAATCAAATTGTTGAAAGACCTCTATAAGTAAAATTAGAGAATGGTGAAAAATAAACTGAAGAAGACCCCCAAATTTGCAAAGTCCTCCCTGGTTGTGGAAGGGCAAAATTAATATTGCTTAAAAGGTCATACTACCAAAAATGATCTACAGATTCAATGAACTAGAAAAGATAGTCCTAGAATTTATATGGATGGAAAAATGGCCCAAAAAATGATCAAAGCAATTCTGTGAAAAAATATGAAAGTCAGTGGCATCATAATACCTGACTTCAAATGATACTACACAGTCAAATACACAAAAAATTCTTGGTGCTGGCATTATTATAAACATGTACACCAATGGAATAGAATATAATAAAGAGACAAATCCACACAGATATTGTCATCTGATTCTTGACTAAAGGGACAAAAACTATGTCGGAGAACATGTCTAATTAATGGTGCTGGGAAAACTGGTCATACATATATAAAAGATTGAAACTAGATTACTAGATCTCAATCTGCATAAAAGTCCACTCAAAATGTCAGAAGCCCTAGGATTAAGACCAGAAACTTTGCAAATTTCCCAGAAGAGAACATAAGGGAAATACTCTAACATAGGCATAAGCAAAAACTTCTTAAATAGAATTCCTATAGCTCAGGATATGACAGAAAAAAATAATAAATGAGATGGAATCAAACTAAAGTCATTTGCACAGTAAAAGGAACAATTAATTTGTGAAGAAATTAGATTGGGATAATATATCTGCCAGTTACTTCTCTAACAGAGGATTAATATTCAGAATATGTAAAGAACTAAAAGAAAAAAAAAAACTCAACATCACAAAACAAATAATCAATTCAATAAATGAGCAAATGAACTAAACAGACACTTGCAAAAGAGGTAGTACAAATGACCAATATTTAAAACTGTTCAATATCTTTAGACATTAGAGAATTGCAAAACTATACTACACTGAGATGGGAACAGAGAATACAAATAATAATAAATTGTGGCTAGGATTCAGGGGAAAGAGAACACTTAAACAGTGTTGGTGGAAATGTAAATTCGTAGAGCCACTATGGAAATCAGCATGGAATTTCCTCAAAAAACTAAAAATATAACCACCATAAGATCTAACTATACCACTCCTTTGTATCTATCCTAAATAATTAAAGACAGCATACCTTAGCAATACATGCATTCCCATATGTACAACATCAAAATTCACATAGCCAAAATATGAAACCTGACCAGGTGCCCATCAACAGATTAACAAATAGAGAAAATGTAATACACACACACACACACACACACACACACACACACACACACAATGGAGTTTTATTCTGTCCAAACTAAAGAACAAAACTATGTAATTTGCAGAAAGATGGATGGACCTGGATTGATTATGTTAAGTAAAATAATCCAGACTCAGAGGTCAAGTGCAATATAATTTGTCTCATGTGTTCTCAATCAAGGTATAAAAAGGAATAAAAGGTGATCTTAGGAAAAGAGAAGGGAGACCATTAGATTAGGTAATGGAATCAAGATGAGGGAAGAGGGAAGGGCAAGAGGAGATGCTGGGAAATTAAATTGATCAAATTCTATAGGCAAGTACAAATATGCCACAGTGAAACCCAGTATTTTGCATAATTATTATGGACCAATAAAAATAAGAAAGAAAAGTTGTTTTGTTATTTTTCCTTCTCTTGCTGTTTTGATTGTTTCATAGTGTTAGACCATAGTTTCCATATGAATTAAATTCAACTAAGATGAAAAACAAAGGTTTGACTTTCCTTTTTCTTGAATCAGGTATATGACTATGTTTTTGCAATTTTTTTAATAGAAGAAATAGAAGGTAAGTGAAAAGAGATCAAAATTAAAAGTTGAAGGAGAAATAGGAGAGGAAACCATGTGTACATGTTTAGTTCTCCACTGAGTGAATGAAATTTTTTCATGGAATGAGAATTTAAAGCAGAGTTATGGCAAAGATACTAATATTCTAGTCAGTAAAAAGTAAAGTAGAGAGATACTGATGAGATGAATGGAATTAGAAAGACACATAGTGTTTATTGACAGGTATATGCATCAGAGTCCCTGAAGTATGAAGATTACACACACTAATTAGTATATCAGGACACTTTGAAGGAATTAATAGTTATTTCCCTAAAATATAGACTAACTGTAGGGAAACCACAAATGGTAGGACAACAGAGCAAAAGAGCTGTCCCACCACCAGTATTGAAACAACAAAAAAGCAAGTCATTAGATCTTGAAAAAAGGTCATGTGAATATGTACAACCTTCTGAGGTTCCATGGTTTTTAGATGGTCACTTTTCTATGAAAGAGATACTGCAGAGTGAGAATCAGGAGCAATTAACACTCTTTGTTCTTTCTCCTACATCTAATTGTGTACTAGGGCTTCCCATCAATGGAAGCTAACTTCAAATCAGAGAATAAGGGAACCTACAGATATATTCGGTAGAGGTAGGTCTTGTGCTGAAAAAATATAAGGAGTAGAGATAATAGGGAGAGGGAATTCAGAGGACAGTTGATTTTTAAAATGTGAGAAGTTCAATATTCAAATCTCACCAATAAATAATTCTCCTAGCCATATTCATCATAATTTTATTAGAATTCTAAATATCAATTTATAGTCATAGGTCCCAGATAATTACTGTATTGCTTCCAAAAGGCACAGATGGTGAACTCTTTGACAATCTTTATACTCATAATATGAGTTTAATAAAACTACCTACAAAATTTATGCTCTAATCTTTGTTTTCTTTTTTATTAATTTTTTTTTATTTTTTACAGACTGCATTTTTATTCATTGTATGCAAATGGGGTACAAATTTTTGTATCTATTGTTGTGCATGATGTAGATTCATACCATTTGTGTAATCATATATGTACATAGGGTAATTGTGTCTGTCTCATTCCACCATTTTTCATACCCCTGCCCCCTCCTCCATCTCATTTCCTTCTATGTAATCTAGAGATTATCTTAGATGTTGCTTCTATCTCTATTGTAAGATTTCTCCACATTTTTTCACTCTCCTCTCTTATCTATAGGTTCTTCATTCTAGAAAAACTTTTCCTTCTTTGGCTAAAATATCCCAGTCTCTCTTTATTCTGTTAAAATAATGGAATTGTTCTAATGACCTAGTCATCCTATTCAGATTCATTTCACCTTCTCAGTCTTTTCAAAACTTCTGCTCATGAATCCTCATGATTCCCTAATGCCTCAAATCTTCTTGCCATTTTTTAAACAGAACATCAATATCTTACATTCTTTTAGCACCCTATATTTTCTTCATGCCCTCTGGTATTATTCACTACCAAAAGTATACGAAAACCCTTGGGCATGACATTATTTGCTTTTTACAGAAGTATTTTGGGATCAGAAAAAGCACATTTTTAATACATGTCATGATAGAATAAACAAAATACCATTCAGTGCTTACTGTACCAATCTCCACTTTATAGTTACAAAGAGATTGAAATATTCTTTGTATATTTTACATAAGGGATCTTATATAAATATTTATTTGCTTCTTATTGGAATCCTTTTGCAAACACTACTTTATTTAGAAAAACATAACTCATAACAAATTATGCTAACCTCCTAGCAAGATGTACTAGTTAATAATGAACTCACATCACTGATCAATGCATTATAATTTCCATGTCTTTGGCATTATTTGCAATGGTGAGTCATATTTCTAATTTGGATGCTTCGTCTGTTGTACTATGTTCAGTCTGGTAATACAAAATGAGTATCCTTGTCTTTATTTATATTAAATGTAATTTTTATTGCTTACAAAAATAATATGATGGTGTTGGATTTACTAACCACTTATCCTCAATAAAAATATTAGCAATATCTGATATTCTCTTTATTTTAAATCATGAAGTATGGAGCAAGTAACATAAAATCTGAGATGGAAATAGTGTGAGCTAATACCTGAGATAATTTATCATGTTTACAATGTAATCCCATGACAATTGTTTGCAAGAACATTTGTACATGAATTGATGTCCTGGTTCAAAATAATGACTCATTAAACCATGAAACTCCTACACCTGGGTATTCAAGTTAATTGCCATTTCTGCTACTCAGACTCAGAAAATCTTCTTTCACATAAAATTGTACTATATTTACACATTTAATATCTATAAATGAAGACATCCTTCTCTTGCTAAAGGCAATACTAATTCTTACTACATTCAAAAGTGAAATGACTCCAAATCTACATACCCAAGATCTGATATAATCATTCAAATAATCCTGCAACAGGTTTTTATGTGCTAATGGCACATTATGATTTTTAAACTTAAAATTGTTCAATAGATTTTATTGAAAAGACTCTTAAGAAGCATCAAAAAGAAAAGAAAGAAAGAGAGAGAAAGAGTTGAAGAGGAATCCCTTGAGCTCTTGCTTAAGAGAAGCATGCTTATTTAAAAAGGAATTATTTGATTTAAGTCATTTCCATTCTTTCTGTGGCAAATTGAAATTGCAAATGCTTTCTGAAAAGGCATCTGTGCTGTTCCCCTCCCAAATCTACACTTTGTTTCCTCTGCATTTTTGAACATTGTTCTTCCATTTTATCAGATTCCTATTGCCCTTCCTCATTCATTGGTTAATTTCCTGGCTTGAGATTTAATCATTACAATGGTATTTACAGCTATGAAAAATGAAACAGACTAATATCAACTATATTATAACAATCCATGCCTGCTTCAGACATAACCACTATGACTTTGATTACCAATTCATTCTTTTCATCTATTTTTCCCCAAGTGGTGTGTTGGTCAGGATACAAGAGACATCAAACTATTTTCTACGTTAATTAACAATACCAGGAAATTACTGAAATTTGCCTGGGAAAAAATGTTTTCTGCTTTAATGCACACAGTATAATTTTAACATTTTAAGAACTTTTTAAGTGATTATTCCTGGGAGGTAAAGTTTGGGATTAAATAAAAGTGCTTGGTCTGAGAGAGGGAGAGACAGAAAGAGAATACAAAAAAAAAAAAAAACACAAGTTAGGAAATTTAACATTTTGAGTTATATTTAATTTGGTAAAGTGTCACATTATGATCTATAAAAGAAGAGACATAACATGGTGGTTTGTGTTATTTAGTTGCTGTAAACAAGCACCATAAATGTAAAACAGATGACTGAAGAAAAGACAGAAAGAGAAAAATCTCTTGAAATAGTGGGGGAAACAAATTTTTCCATGGAATTTTGATATGATATTTGAAATTTCATATAAACTGTAATGCCTGCTTCTTATGGATTCCCAAAACACCTGTCTTTAGCACCTTTAATAACATAGTAAGTATTCACAGCCAACTGCTTATGTATTACTGGCACAGGACAATGGCAAGCTGACATTACTTATTATACTGTTTGTAGTTGGCAAATCCTATGAAGAAAACACATTGGGCACTGTTGTAAAAGCAATTTTGCTTTCTAGTAAAACATATAGAACATTTTGGGGGGATTCTCCACTTCCTAATATCTTATAAATTAAATTGCCAGAAGCAATGCCAAATGTTTTATGTCATTTGGAAAGCCAGAAGAAATCTTGGCATATCTAATTCTAGTCTCCTCAAGCCAAACTCACCCAAATGTAATTTCCTTCATGCCTTCTAACTTCCAAACACTCCTGATTCTTGGGGCCATGAAATTGATATAGGATGAACTCTCATGTTCCACTGTTAGCCAAAATCATGTATCTCATAAGTTTGACAAGTTTTCTATTGAAAAGCTTTTAAAGTATACAATATGTACAAAGGATGTATGAAGACCTGTATATGAAACATTACATAGAATGTAAAACACTGACATTATTTGTGAAAAAAATGTCAAATATAGTAGTTTACTTATTTTTTCATAAATATTTCATAAAAATAGTTATAAACACTTCTGAATTTTATTTGGTGCTGATCATCAACAAAGTGGCTTTATTTTGATTTACCAGTAGCAAAAACTGCTTTACCTCATGCAACATAATTTTACTATTACAAATAATTGCTCCAAATAACTTCAAGGTAATTAAGACAAAACAATTTTCATGAGAAAAGGAAAAAAAATCACCACACAAAGTTAAAATCTTCCTTCTTTGGAAGAATTAACATTGTAAATATATATGTCCAAAATTTAATTTTAAAACTTCTCATCTGTTATAATCTACTAAATATTGTAAATCTTTCCATCTAAAACACATAGGTTTCCAATGAATAAAGGTCTTGGTTAATTTTGATACCTTTTTACATTGCTAAAAGAACAAAAAGAGTGGCTTTTTAGCAAATAATAGATTCATCAACAGATGCATTTTTATGGAAATATGCATATTTATAATAGAAAGGTTGTCTTTATAAGGGTCAATGAAACCATTAATGCTTCCAAACATATTTTGCATAAAGAAAAATGTAATTCTTCTTCAGTGGTCCTAAGAATGTTTTATATCAGTGAATCAGAGTTGAAAGTGTCACAGTTCCAAAATTATTCCCCACAAACATAAACCAAACATGTAGATTTTTAGTCATATTAGTAATAGTCATGTCCATTTCATATTGTAGTGTAAAAAGAACAATAAATTAAACAAAGAAATACATAATATGTCAGGAAAACATGCAATGGATAAGTTGTAATACAATCAACTTTTTCAACCATGTTTCTTTTTGGAGAATGATTAAACTTGAGGTAGGTGTTATTAACATTTTCCTGCAGAGTTAATTTTTGTCCAATAGTGCTTTACAGTGATGACACATGGACAAACGAGTACTGTTAGCATAGCTCTTTACATGTTCCTTAGATTTTTTCCTGATTTCTCTGTTTTTCGTATGAGTCATGATCCTGATGGATAAAGTAAAGAAAATGTCAGAATAAACCCTGTTTGTTATAGCTCACAGAATAATACTTAAGGTGGCAATGGAAGATTAGATTCATGAAATGTGAAAGCAGGAAGAAATAAAATATATAAAATCAGATGTGCAACACGTTTTCAGATGAGGAAGCTAAAGTATATGGAAGCTAAATAAGTTGACCAAAATCAGGATTAGATATGAAGAAACCATAGGTCTGACTTTCAAAAATAGAGGTAAAAAGGGGATTTCTCCTAGATATTGACAAAGTATATGTAGATTATCAGAAAGATGATGAATAGAATGTCAGCTGCCTATATATGCCCAAAACAAGAACAATAATTTGGTCCAGACAAATCTCTTTTGTGGAGCCTTGGGATTCAAGTTGGAGGTTGTGAAAAATCTAGGATAATTTTTTTCAGAATGCAGACCCAAACCCAGGTGGAAGACTTGCCAATTGTACTACCAGGTTCACAGCCAGAATCAGTCATATTACAAGTACTTCACTGCATCCCTGTTTGGCATTGAGCCTACTATAGAAACCATCTGTAAAGGGGTCCAAGAGCATTATATATACTAGTGCCTCAATGGGGTTTCAGACGTAGGTCCGAAAAGTTATCCTACAATGAACTCCAGTCCCTTTCACATGTAGTCCCAGTTTTGCATTTTTCTAATAATTACCCAAAAGAAAAATGGCACATATGTGCCACTTCTATCTAATAGCACATCCTGAAAGGGAACTTTCTCAGATCCAGTTCCTTTGCCACACCTGCAGATTATCTAGATTATTCAGGAAATTTATGGAAGAATTGCTCACATGAAATATTATGACACACTTGCCAGTCTCCATTCCATAAAATATCCCGAAGGGACTCTATCCCAGCTCCAGCCCTACTCATCTGCATTCAGGAAGTTTTGCTGACTATTCAGGGAACTATTGAGAAACTTTGCTATTTTTCCCAATGCAACAGTCTAAATGGGTTCCATTTCACAGAAGTTCCCAAAGGGGACTTAATCTCAACTCCAGACAATTTGAGCTACAATCTGCAAGTATTGTTGCAAATGAAGTAAATTGCTGAGTATCTAGCTTTCCGGTGCCACTGCCACTGAGTTGAACTTCTCATCATTGATTCCTTAGTACTTTCTGAACTATTTTTGACACTTGGTTTCAGCCCCTTAAAATTGTGTTCTGAGAGCTCTTCTGCCCAACCTAGATCACACTGGGAAAAAAGTTATGTGAGTATCAGTGTCAGTCTTCCCTTCTCCTGTCCCACAGTGAACCTTCAAATCACCCTGGATCTTGGTCCCATCCCCTTTTGAAAACTTGTTTGGAGGTTCTAGCAGGGGAACACAGTTAGTAGTACACCCTTGACCAAAGAACGGTCTTCCTCTAACAGGGAAGGTCATCATCATGGATCAAATATGCAACTACAGGAGAGATGCACATATAGTGATGAGGAAGGAATGGCACATCCACTAGCCAGACAGATCAGCCAAAAGACCCCTGGTGATCAGTGGGGTGACAGATGTTACAGTCAGATTGCCCTCATATCCCCATTCCCTCTAACCTGTGTACACTGAGTGCAGTTCTGCCTACCTAGGGTCCCAGAGGGAAGCATTTCTAGTAGTGTCCTCACAGGCTGATGCCCTGACCTTGGCCCCATTGTAGATCTGCAAGTCAGTACCAGCCCTTATCAACTACAATCCAAAAGTAGGATTGCTCATTCAGGAGTCCACTGGGAAATACACTTATCAGAAACAGGTCAGAAAATCTTGATCCTGGTTGTGGGACCTGAAACTATTCTGTGTTTTATTTACAGCCTATCTCAGCCATTGCTTGGCATAGTACAGTCAGTTCAGAGATCCAAACAGTGATCCAATGGGAGCATTTCCTAGATACCAGTAAAAAGTAACATCTAAACTAATGCTTAGTAAGAGGCCCAGTCTCTGAACACTGAAGACACTCATCCTAATATCAAAACTACAACTAAGGTCATCAAGATAGTTTAGTCCCCCAAGGTTCCAGATAGAACAAGTACATTTTACAGTCTTTGAGAACAGACCCACCAACTGTGCTCTCACTGTGGACACAGCATGAGTCAAAAGACCAATAGGAAGTTCCACTGAACTATAATCCCAGAAACAATCCCAAGATTTCAGATATAAAAAAAGAAAAAACTGTAACTTACTAAAATTGTTCTTTTAATACTAAAAGAAGGGCTTAGTTCTTCAAATACACACATACCAACACAAGGCTACATGAATAAAGAATTAAGCAAAGAAAAGAATATGTGCCTAATAAACTTTAGAAGTTTTAAATCATAAAAATAATATATAATCAACAAAACTGTAAATCAACAGAAGGAATATTGGAAAATGCACAAATATGTAGAAATCAAGCAATATGTTCCTAAGCAACCAGTCATTTGAGAAATTAAAATAGAACTTAAAGGTTAAATACAGGCAAATATATTGGAAATACAACATACCAAAAGTTAAGAGGTACATAAAAGAAACACTTCTGAGGAAGTTTATTCCAACAAATGCCTAAATTATAAATTAGAAAGATCTTAAATAATAAATGTAATGTGACAGCTCAAGGAACTAGAAAATTAACAAACTAAGCCCACAATCAAGACAAGGAAGAAAATGATATAAATTAGAGAAAAACTTCACTGCTGAATTCTACTAAATTTTTAGGGGAAATTAATACAAGATATTTTCAAAATTTTCCAAAATGTAGAGGAGTTAGAAATTATTTGAATTCACTCTATGAGGCCAATATTATCCTGATACTAAAAGCAGACAAGGATACAAAATTTAGGAAGCTACAGGCCAATATCTCTGATAAACATAGATGCAGAATTTCTAAATCAAGTTTGAGAACTTTGAAAACAACAGAATATTTTAAAAAATCACCTGTCATGCTCAAGAAAGGCTCATTCTATGCATTCAAGGATGGTTCAATAAGCATGTATTATTAGGTAAGTTGGATTAACAAAATGAAGGGCAAAGCCATATAATGATCTCAATAGCACAGAAAAAGCATTTGAAAATGAATTCAACATCCATCCTTGGTAAAAAATATCTCACAAATTATAGATAAGGAGTATGCTTCCAACCAATGAAGGTCATCAATGTAATAGTCAAGCTGACATCATACTGAATGAGGTAATACCAAAAGATTTTCCTCTAGTATCTAAAATATGACAAGGATGCCCATTTTCACCATGGTTATTCAACTAATACTGTAATTGCTAACCATATCAGTTAGGTGAGAAAAAGAAAAAAAATATAAGAGGTAAACAAATCGGAAAGGAGGAATTTAAATTGTCCCTGTTTTCAGACAGCATGATTTTATATGTAGAAATCTCTAAGAACTACACTAAAAATCTTAGAATTGATGATATCAGAAAAATTTAAGTAAAGTTCTAGAATATAAAATTAAAAAACAGGAAACAGAAATGATTGTATCAACAAACAGCAAACTATCTGAAAAAATAAATCAAGTAATTGATCCAATTTACACAATAAGTAATTTAATTTTAAAAAAATAATAAATTTAGACAAGAAAGTGAAATAGTTCCATAACTAAACTATAAACCATTCATCAAATATTGAAGAGGAAACAAATAAATATGATATCCAGTGTTTATTAATTAAAAGATCATGATACCCAAATTAACACATGAAATCAATGAAATTTCTATCCAAATATCAGTGACATTCTACACAGAAGTAAAACCATCTTTAAATTCATATGGGACAACAACAACAAAATCCAAATAACCAAAGAAATTTTCAGGCAACAGAAGGACAGAGTATCACACTAGCTGATTTCAAAATATAATTCAAAGCTACTATAATTAAAGCAGCATATCATGGCCATAAAAACACACATTTACTAAAGAAGCAAAATAGAGTCCTTTATAAATAATTTAAGAAGTAATAATTAAGTGTTCAACAACCCCACAGTTGAAAAACAGGTCAAATTAGTAATAAAATGTACAATTATACACTAATATATCATACTTAATATATGTGGTATAACTACAATAATTAAAGTACAAACGTTGGCAGAGTGGATTAAAAATAAGCCAACAATGTGCTGTCTACTAGCAACTCATTTCAATTTCAATAATATAAATAATTTCAAAATACAGGATGTTTAAAGATACACTGTGTATATTTAGTAAATAAAAGCAGAACCATCTATATTAGGATCTACAGCAAAATGTAGACACAAAAATATTATATAATAATTACCTTGTCTAAATGAGTACTACAATCCTGAAAATGCATTAACCAAAAATAGCTTCAAAATATTGGAAATAAAAACTGACAGATTAAAAAGGAAAAAAAAAAAAAGAACAGGCATCACGAATACAAATGAAGAGTTTACTGTTTCCACTGTTTGCATCTCACCAGTTTATATAACTATTAAAAATACACCATTGATGGAATTAGGTTCCTGGGGACATCAGGACAGAATGTGAGTGATATTTTTTGATACAGCAGTATGGAAGACCATTTAGAGATCCTGGAGTGCACCCTGAGGGTCTGTCCCATCAGCCCCACAGCTTCTGACACCCTAGATTGTTACCCCTTCTACAAAACAGACCCATTCATCTTTCTGGAATTCCCTCATGTCTACCTTTGTAGGGACATCGCTAGTTTTGACTCCAAAATCATTTGAGGCCCTGAGCACCAGATGATGCTATTGGTGGTTGACCCTGACTTCAGTGCCACCCAGAATGCCTGCATGTGAACCTGCGCACCCTGACCTACCAACCTACCAGCTTTGTTGGTTTCAGAGCAGAGGATGATGACCTTGGAGACCTGGGGCTGGACCCGATTTAGAGAGGCAGCTGGACCAAGCCATTTGCCTTTGCGATGTGAGCCTTGTAAATAAAGCATTTATGTTTATTGGTCTGAAAAAAAAATACAATTATCAGTGAGGTAGAAGAATGGAAAAATGAAATCAACCAATAGGGTTTAATTGACATACATAGAACTCTCCAGTCAAGAAGAAAAGAATGCAATTTAAGTTGGAACAGTCACCAATATTGATCATAATACCCAGAAACAAATAAATAATGTTAGCCTATTTAAAATAATTAAAATCAAGGCTGAGAAAGATGGTGAAATAGAGGTAACCTACACCCAACTCCCTGAGAGAAAAAATTCAGGATAACAGTGGAGAAAATACATTCTGAGAGGAGCTAAAAAGAACGAGCTCTGGGAGCTAAGAAGGAAGTGAATGGGCGAACAGCATAGAAAAGTGGAAAAGGAACTCAGTACCAAGCAATTCACAATTTTAAAACTGTCTCCCAAGAAGGGGCAGGAAAACCTGATTCCACAATCATAAAGCAAACCTGAGAATGCAGGAAAACCAGATGAGTACTAACTTCAGGAAAAACAAATGGTTCTTATAATCATTAAATTCAGTATAAGGATTGCCTCACTCAGTAAACTTTTGCACTAACAAGAGCGATATGGTGAAGGGTTCTATAATTAGGGATAACACTGTATTGATAATTAGAAAATATGGCACAATCATAGTTAAGGAGCCCTGGGGATCACCTACCAAAATGACTGTGTGGGAGATGACAACAGGAGACAATTATTGAGAGGAGAGTATGTCACAAAACTACTGAGAGGTTTAAGCAGCAGGGAGTGCGGATTGTGAAGGGTTGGTTTGCCTGCTCTAAGTAACAAAGGGTAAAAATAGTCATGTGTGGTTTCACCTGGGAACTGGATCTTAGAACACTGAGATGAGGCTGGTAGACCACTCTGCAGGCTGCCCACTTCAGCACAGAATTCAGTGATTTGATTGCTTTCCCACTGAATAGGTATTTGCCACGCATATGAACGTACAGATAGGGTATTTCTAGTGAATGTGTGCCCACATAATACCAATTTCAGCCAGCCAGATTTCACCTATATTTGCATTATCCACAGATGAATATCTATATATCTATATATCTATATCTATATCTATATCTAGTCTCCTGAGGGAATATAGCCCTACTGCAAACAAAATATTTTTAACCTCCATAGGGGAAATGCAGGGTAAAGCACAGCCTGAACAGATCACCAGTCTGCTTGGTGGAAGCTGAAAGAAATTACAACTGGCTTCAACTCCAGTCCACTATACACTGTATCTAGTGGACTCCAATATTAGAGGAATTGGAAAGAAATATCTTCAATATAATTTCCTCAATGTTCTAGGTTTCATGTCCAGTAATCCCCCACACAAAATGATGCTCCTACCTCAAGAGGAAAAAAAAAAAAAAACTATAGATAGAGTAGCAAAATTAATGCAATGCAAGTCTAAGGGGAAAAAATGATTGGAACATAAATCAATTAAGTTAAAAATAGGCAATCTATAGAAAAAAATGAATAAAATAAAAGTTACTTCTAAGAAAGATTGATAATGTTGATAAATTATGTAAAGATTAGTAACAGGAAATACAATATAGATAACCAATATCAGAAATGAAACATGAAATATCACTACAGATACTAAACCCATTAAAATGTAAGGGAATGCAACAAAAAACTTTACAATCATATATTTGACAACTTGGAAAAAATGACAAAATTCCTCAGAAATCAAAAATGAACAAATTAATGAAAAAAATCACTGGAAAACAAAAATATCCCTAGGTATTTATCGTAGTCTTTATAATCTGGCTTTGTGTTTATCAGTCTTTCCAGAAATTTTAAGCAGTTGCCTATTTTCACTTAACTAGTAGTCATTCCCACTTATTCCACACTGGATGGTCCCCAGATTCTGATTTTCAAGGAGTGTGCTATTGGTATATTGTCACTGTTTTGGAACTAGAAGGAGATCTAAGTCCAAGTTTGTCCAAGTACACTATCCAGACAAACCTCTCCCTGGGGCAGGGATATGCCCTGATACCACATTCGATTACCAGCCTGTTGTCAGGAATTCAGGGATTCTGCCAAACTTTTGGGAGAATCACAGGAATGGGCAAACCCTAGGTTCCTTTGTCATGTTCATGGCCATGAATGCCACCATTCTGTGTCACACCCTGAATCCATAGCTCACCAAGCTTGTGACTACTCTAGGTTAGGATCAAGACATATTGCTGTGGGTTGCTTGTGACTGAAGTAGACTTATGGTCCTGGACCACATCAGTAAGCCAAAGATGATGTTAACTAGAATAGAATTTCAGTAAACTAAAATTTCATGTCTTCCCCTGGCACTTGAGCCATTCCTCAGTCTTTGTTCATAGACAGACTTGAATATATGTGATATTAGAATCTTCCCAGTGTTATGATTCAATTGCCTAGCACCAGCACCCTGGGCAAATTCTCATGCTTCTTACCCTGCCCTTCCTCCAGGAAATGGGTTCTTGTCCCTTCCTATGCAATCTGAATTTGGGGTAGTGGTTGGAGGACATGGTCCCTTGGTTACCTAGAATGTCACCTAAGATAAGTGATGTTTGAAACTCACAGGCAGAAAGACCAAAATAGTCATAGGTGTATACTGAGGCCTATTGCTAACTTGACAGAGATATAGGCTAACACTTGAGCCCACCCCAGTATGTCACAGTTCTCTACCTGGTTCCAGGGCAATTCTAGAGTCCCATCTGTGAGAACTGACCTGGGTTAGGAAATGCATGGTTTAGGGAACAAGTGCTGAAGACAGTCCATGGATTGTCAGTTCTGCTGCTATGCTGGGTCACACCTGAGTCAGCAAACTACAGAATTCTGTGGTCTTGCAAGGAAGGCAGCAGTGCCTCTAAGCTACTCTGAAGCAGAAAATGATGCTGGTCAATAATGAAGTCTGTCCTATGAGTACACATATCTCTGCATGATTCTGAGACTGTCTAGAGGCTTCTTCTGTGAGATCAGACCTGCATATTCAGTTACTACCAGGGACTGAATCTTAATGAGCTCTAAGACCTAGATTTCATGCCCCCTTCCACAAGTACATCTTTTCATTCTAATCTTTCATCTGATATTGGAAAAGGGATGGTGGAGGCAGACACCTGCCTGTCCTAATGCAGTTCCAGCAATAAATTCCATAGGCATTTGCCTAGCAGTAGGGGTCATGGAGCTCTGCCTAGCACTGGTTCTGTGGTGATGAACTTGGTACTGGATTTCAAGTTTAAGGCCTGAACTTAATTATCTCTCTTTCCCTAAATCAGAATGTGTCTATCTCCATACTGGGCTGCTTGGAGTTGGAAGAGTGATAACATTAAAATCTCCTCCTTTCTCTCCTTCCTTCCTTCCTTCCTTCCTTCCTTCCTTCCTTCCTTCCTTCCTTCCATCCTTCCTTCTTTCCTTCCTTTTTCTTTCTTTCTTCTCTCTCTCTCTCTCTCTTCCTCTCTCTCTTTCCACTACAGGCATGTACTATGGTCACTCAGCTGACTTTCTTATTTCTTGTAAAGGTGATTTGATGTCTCTATGGGGAGATAATCTCTGGATATACTTATTCAGTCACTACCTTTCTCCGCCACCTATAGATATTTTGAATGGTAGCTTTTTAATATATAACTTTCACAAGTTGTGATTGGTTCACCAGAGGGTCTGCAGAGCTCTTCACACACCATTTTCAAGACTTCTCATTCTATAATTTTCTAAACATTATCATTTGGGAATATTGTATAAAGGATAGAGAATACCTCTGTCATTTCATACAACTGTATGTTGATATGTCACATTTTCTCAATATAGTTAATTAAAATTAAATTTAAATATCATTGAATTAAGAAATTTTAGGGATAAATTTATCCATATATACATATGAGATGCAGGTACATTGAATCCTATCAACTTTGTGAAGGTAGAAATTCTACCCAAGTTTATTCGTATGGTCAATACAATCCCAAAGAGAATTCCAAAAGAGCATGATAGGCACACTCTCTTTTTGTCTTTTTTTAATTTTAAAATTAAATTTATTTTAAATTGACACATTAAAAATTACTACTGTCAATGAATGGGGTAAAAACAATGTTTTGATGCATGTATGCATCATTTAATTTTGATCTTGTTAACATATCTAACTCCTCAAACATTACCATTTTTATGATGAAAATTTTCAATGTTCTATATTTTTGAAATATGCATTATATTATTTGTAGTCTACTGTGCCATATCATAGCTAATTGTTCCTATCTAACTTCATCTTTATCACTATTGATCCACCTTGCTACATATTTGTCTCCTCTGCATTCATTCTCACACATTCACATACTCATGATCCTCAAACAAATATACAGATGCAATGCACTTCCTATATATTGACAATTGTAAGATTCATCCTCAAAGAGTTTTACTTAAACATTCACCTACTTAAATCCTGCCATTTGTAAGAACATAGAACATAGATGACACTGGAAGACCTCGTTCTATGTGAAAAAAATTCAGATTCAGAAAAGGAACACTGATTCATCTCATTTATATTTTCAATGTAGAAGAGTTGAACTCAAAATAAGAAAGAAGAATGATTGTTGACATAGGCTAATATTGAGAGAAATTGAGAATGTTGATAAAAAGATACAAAAGTTCTTTTTTAGGAAGAATAAGTTCTATGTAAATAATGGGCTTCATAATAACTATTTAATAAAACTGAATTGTGTACTTGAAATTTGATAATAGAGTTTATTTTATGTATTTCACCAAAAAGATTCTATATGAAGTGATAGACTTACTGATTGGCTTGGTGTAAATAATCATTTCATGATTTACATATAGATCATATATATATATATATATATACATTTATGAATGTCACGTTGGACACCTTAAATATATAATTTTTATTTGTCAAATATACTTCAGTAAAATTGAAAAACAAAAGAACACAAATCAGTTGACTGTGCCACTAAGGTGTCACATCTAGATTCTCCATTCTGTTCCATTGATCTATGTATTTCTTCAGCAATATTATACATATTTATTTATTATAAACATAAAATGATACAAAAATTTGGTGTGCTTTTTACTTCCTTTTATTATTTTTTCAAATAAGTTAAAATAATACACTTATTTCATGTTTTCATATAAATTTTAAGAACAATCTTGTCCATTGTTAATTTCATATAAAATGCATTCCATAGGTATATTGATTTGAAAATTATCAGCAGATTAATATGTCAAATCCTCTCATAAAGCATGGTATTCCTCTTCTTTTATTTCAATCTACTTTGTTTTCGGTATCACAGATTTATAGTTTTTACACAAAAATCCTCTAAAATTTTTGTTATATTTACATATAAATAATTCCTTTTTTGAGTAACTATAAGTTGTATTTGCTATTCCTGGACTGTTTCTATCCCTTTAATTTTCATAATTTAAAGCACAAGTTACCAATTTGAAAAGGAGATGAACCATTATAATGTAATATCTCGTAAGGATAGAGAACATTTAGTGGGAATACTGTATTTGTAAGCAATGATAGGAGACAGCGTATTTCTCTGTGTTTTATCAAATGTGAATACAAGATGGCTTTGTAACATTTGAAAACCAGAAGAGTGACTTTATTAGACACCAGATATATCACTGCCTTAATCTTGGACTTCCTAGACTTCAGAACTTTGATAAATGAATTTCTATTGTTTAACTCACCCTGACTATTAGTATTCTATCACAGTAGGCCTAGCTAGCTAATCCATGACAGAACTGAAATTTTAATTTCCATTTCTAAATGGTTAATTCTAGTGTGTATAACAAATACATGTGATTTTAGTAGACTACATTTTTAGAACAGATTTGAATTCACACAAAAAAATGAGACGAAGGTACTAAAGAGTTCCCATATATCCTCTGCATTTAGTAATGTATAGGCTAATCCATTATTAATATTCCCATTAGGTTGATACATTTATTACAATCGAACCAACATTTTATCTTCCATTCTTGGTGTTGTACATTTTATGAATTCAAAAAATGTGCAATAATAAGTACCCACCATTATAATACCAAATATATAAGTATCAATTCCCTGAATGTTCTTGATGCACTGTCTATTCTCCCCTTCTCCACCTTGAATCCTGGCAACAACTGAAATTTTTGCATTCTCCAGAATTTTTCCTTTCCTAGAATATCATTTTATTGAAATTACAAAGCATTTTGTCTTTTTAGATTGGCTTCTTTCACTTAGTAATTTGCATTTAAGTTACCTTCATATCTTCTTATGGCATAATTATCACTTAGTTATAAAACTAATATTTCATTGTCTTCTTCACTAATTTATTGAAATTTTCACTTTCAAAGGTCATCTTGATTATTTCTCAGTTTTAGCAATTATGAAAAAATCTACTATTAAGTTTCATGTGGATGTTTTTGTGTTTTCAATTTCTTTGAGTAAATGCCAAGGAACATGATTGGTGCCTTGTATGGTATGAGTGTGTTTGGTTCTTTTAAGAAACTGCCAGATCCAAGATGGCCGACTAGAGTGTGACTGAATCTCCTGTTGCTCAAGAACCCAGGATTCAAGAAGGGGAGGCATTGAGAGACTCGGACTAAAATACAGCCACAGGGTGAGTCTCCCTAACCAGGTGAAGCTCGGCCAGGGCAGCAGGCACGAATAGGGGCAGCTTATCAGAGCAGGACAGGGCAGCTAGAGTCTTCCCCAGGTAGCCCTGTTCCCTCTGGCGGTGGATTCATTCCACACGGCCAGCTTCTTGGAGCAGGCCCCCCAGTGAGAACCTTTCTGCACAGAACTGGCTCCGAGTCCCAGAGCCAGCGCGGCAAGCTCCGGCCCACAGGCAGCTTCAGGGACCAGGACAGGGCAGCAAGGGACTTCCACAAGCAGCCCTGCTCCTCCAGCAGCAGGCGCCTTTCAAGGCCAGCTTCTCGGAGCAGACCGCCCAGTGAGAGCCTTTCTACACAGAGCCAGCCACAATTCCTGGAGTGAGCGGAGAGCTCTGGCCCACAGGCAGGTTCTGGGACCAGGGCAGGGCAGCCAGAGATTTCTCCAGGCGATCCTGCCCCCTCTGGCTGCAGACTCTTTCCACGGGGTGATCCAAGATGGCGGACTAGAGGGTGACTGCATCTCCTGTTGCTCCAGAACCCAGGATTCAAGAAGGGGAGGCATTGAGAGGCTTGGACTAAAATACAGCCACGGGGTGAGTCTCCACCACCAGGTGAAGCTCGGCCTGGGCGGCAGGCCCAGATAGGGGTGGCTTCTCAGAGTAGGGCAGGGCAGCTAGAGTCTTCCCCAAGCAATCCTGCACCCTCTGATGGCAGGCTCCTTTCATGGCTAGCTTCTCGGGGCAGAACACCCAGTGAGAGCCTTTCCACACAGAGCCAGCTCCAAGACCTGGAACCAGTAGCGGACTAGGGGCAGCTTTCATCAGAAACACTGCATTATCAACTTCCTCCAAGACTTCAGGATACTGAAGGCTGGGAGGTGATATACTGGAAATCTACAGGGACACTATAAGCCAATAGAGGAAATCTGCAGTATCTCAGAGTCCCACTGACATCTGACCAATATGAGAAAACAAGGGAAGAAAATGTCCCAAACAAACCTAGATACTATATCAATAAAACCCAATGACAGTACAGCAGAAGAAATGTCAGAAAGGGAGTTCAGAATGTACATAATTAAACGATCAGGGAAGCTAATGAGGAGATGAAAGAGCAAATGCAGGTATTGAAGGAGGAGATGAAAGAGCAAATGCAGGCATTAAATGATCACACCAATCAACAGTTAAAAGAGCAAATACGGGAAGCAAGAGATCATTTCAATAAAGAGTTAGAGATACTGAAAAAAAAAAAAAAAAAAAAAACAGAAATCCTTGAAAGGAAGGAAACAATAAACCAAGTTAAAAACTCCATAGAAAGCATAACCAATAGGATAGAACACCTGGAAGAGAGAACCTCAGACATTGAAGAAAAAATATTTAATCCTGAAAACAAAGTTGACCAAACAGAGAAGATGGTAAGAAATCATGAACAGAATCTACAAGAATTATGGGATATCAGGAAAAGGCCAAATTTAAGAATTATTGGGATTGAGGAAGGCTTAGAGAAACAAACCAAAGGAATGAACAATCTGTTCAATGAAATAATATCAGAAAATTTCCCAAATCTGAAGAATGAAATGGAAAACCAAGTACAAGAGGCTTATAGGAATCCAAATATACAAAATTACAACAGACCCACACCAAGGCACATTATTATGAAAATACCTAACATACAAAATAAAGACAGAATTTTAAAGGCTGTGAGAGAAAAGAATGAAATTACATTCAGGAGAAACCAATAAGAATATCAGCAGATTTTTCAATCCAGACCCTAAAAGCTAGAAGGGCCTGGAACAATATTTACCAAGCCCTGAAAGAAAACGGATGCCAACCAAGAATCTTATAAACAGCAAAACTTACTTTCAGATTTGACGATGAAATAAGATCCTTCCATGACAAACAAAAGCTAAAGAAATTTACAAAACGAAAGTGGGCATTACAGAACATTCTCAGCAAAATATTCCATGAGGAAGAGATGAAAAGCAACAATGCAAACCAGCTATCCCACTCCTTGGCCTATACCCAAAGGACTTAAAATCAGCATATTACAGATATACAGCCACATCAATGTTCATTGCTGCTCAATTCACCATAGCCAGATTTTGGAACCAACCTAGATATCCTTCAATTGATGAATGGATAAAGAAACTGTGGCATATATATACAATGGAATATTACTCTGCCATAAAGAATGATAAAATTATGGCATTTGCAGGCAAATGGATGAAATTGGAGAATATCATGCTAAGTGAGATAAGCCAATCTCAAAAACTAAAGGACGAATGATCTAGCTGATAAGCGGATGAGGACATATAATGGTGGGTGGGAGGGATTAGCATTAGGGTTAGGGTTAAGGATGGTGGTAAGAATGGAGGAAGGAAGGACTGTGTAGAGGGAAAAGAGGGGTGGGAGGGGTGGGGGGAAGGGAAAAAAATAACAGAATGAGTCAAACAACATTACTCTATGTAAATTTATGGTTACACAAATGGTATGCCTTGACTCCATGTACAAATAGAGAAACAACATGTATCCCATTTGTTTACAAAAAAAAAAAAAAAAGAAACTGCCAAAATATCTTTCAAAGGTCCTGGATTACTTTGGTTCTCACAAGTTAGCAAATAGAGTAACAGTTGCTCCATATTCCCATCAGCATTCAGTATTATGTGTTTTAGAAAATGACAAAACTGAGCTCATTATTTGATGGTAAATCTTTATTAATTTGTATTTTCCTAATTGTACGTGACCTGGAAAATCATTTCATATAATTATTTGTTATCTGTATATTTTCACTGATGAGAAGTTTGTTAAGGCCTATAGCTCATTTTAACTGTGTTGTGTGTCTTCACACTTTAATATTTTAAGAAATCTTTGTACCTTTTGGTAACCAACCATTATTAGATATATTCTTTGAAAATATTTTCCCCCATTTTATATCTTGTATATTCTTTTGACAGTGTCTAAAAATAGCAGACTATTATTTTAATGAATTTCAATCTATTCATTTTTTTTATTTTATGTATTCTGTTTTTGATGTCATATCCCATAAACTTCATTACTGAACCCAGCATCATCTAAATTTTTTCCTATATTATCTTTCTGGAGTTTTAAACTTGTTTGTCATTTTACATTTACATGTGTGCTAAATTTTGAGTAAATTTTTGTGAAAAAGTTGTAAAATTTGTGTCAACATTCATGTGAGAGTTGTGTGTGTGTGTGTGTGTGTGTGTGTCTGTGTGTATGAATGTTTAGTAGTTCCAGCGCCATTTGTTGAAAAGGGCATATTTCCTTTGTTTTATTGCTTTTGTCCCTTTGTAGGACAATAAATAAACTACATTTATGTAGGTCTATTTCTGGAGTCATTATTTTGCATTACTAATATTTTTGTCTATTCTTTTATCAATATCGTACAAGTAGTTTTATTCGTTCCCTTTTGGACTCTACTGACACCATAGGGCAGGACTTTTTAATGCTGTCAAAGATTAAAATCTCATTTCTCATTTAGCCTTTTCTGACACAAACATGGCTATAATATATGGCTACTGCCATGATCTGTATATTCCTGTTCATCCCAAATCTTAAATATTTTAAGATAATGTTAAATACAATGCTATCAAGAGGTGGAGTTCTGGGTACGAAGGATAGTAAAGTGAAACAGGCATTATTACCTAATGTACATGTATGACTGCATGATCCATGTGATCCTGCAATATGTATAATCAGAATAATGAGAGATTATACTCTGTTTATATATGATCTATCAAAATGTATAAATGCATTCTACTGTCATGTACAACTAATTAGAACAAATAAAATAAAAATTAAAAAAAAAAGAAATGTAGTCTATGGGATTCCCTACTAGAACAATGCCTACTGCAGTTACAGGATTGGAGGCAATGCAGTGTTTCAAATAGGGCAATGTCCAGTAGAATTATAATGGCAAAGCCACCCTCTAGTACTCCAGATCCATATAGTTCTTTAGTTTTCGGAAAATTTTGTGGAATATTTGTCTCAATTTCATATACTTTGTGTTTGGGAGAGTCAGTGGCACTCCAAACTATAAGATTTGTAGTGTGGTTTGTGCCCAGCAAAGTCATGGGAGTGAAACACCCTGATATCTTGGATGTCCAATGACCCAGTATGTTCAGAAGGTGAAACATGAAGTCAAAGAAGATTATTCTTAAGACTTAAGATTTAATGAGTGCTCATTTCGGCAGTATATGTATTAAAATTGGAATCATACAAACAGGATTAGCATGGTTCCAGCACAAAGATGACACACAAATTCTTGAAGGATTCCATATGTTTTTTAACTTTGCTACACTTACCTAAAAAGTACATACAAATATATGTACATGTGTACTTCAAATTGTATTTCACTCTAGTTAAAATGTGGTTCATCTGGTGGGCAAAAATCTTTCATGAAGCAGAGCTTAAAGGATATCTTGAAATCACTTCTGTATAGGTAACCGTTCATTCCTAGAGCCTATACTGAGAACCAGGCCTGGGGCTGCCTGCTGTGTTATTACTTAAACTTATTCTCACAATAACCAAATGAGATGGGTAGTATCATTTCCATTTTATCAATGAGGGTTAGAGAAAGTACATCAAGACTTTTATTTCACATAGATCGACTGATAATTTTGCAGCACATATATTTTTGTTTTTGCTAAACAAATGTGTCTCTTTCTGCACAACTAAAATTGATAATAAACAGAATTGATGTAAGAACAAGATGTAATGAGTCTCCTGCAATGTTTTGGACTTACTTGCAGGGGCAGTGATCCCTTTTTCCCTTTCTGTGTCTTCATTTAAAATGTATTTGTCTTTTTTTTTTGTATTTGTCTATCATATATTTGTCCCTCCATTTTAATTGAGAAGCACACAAGTTTATTGATTTTAAACATATTCAGTTGGAGAGAGCAATGTCTCAGAACAAAACATGTCTTGTTTTTCATCCATATCTAAATCAATATTTGATGATATTTATTTAGAACTTTAAATTTTGATTTTGATATTGGGATCCATTAAAATTTGGGAGACTATTGTGAAGGAATGAAAATTCATTCAATATGCATATGAAAAGGATGATATCATGAAGGGACTGAGGTAGAATGATATGGTCTGAATTTCTGCTTTCTCCCCAAATTCAAGAGTTGAAACTTAATCTCCAATGCTATAGTACTAACAGTAAGGATTTTATAAGGCAATAAGATCATGAGAACTCCAGTTTAATAAATGGGTATATTCTTATAAAAGAGATCTGAGTTAGTTTGTTCACTCTGTTATACAAAGAAAAGAAGACTCTGTCAATGAGGAATGCACTGAGCAGTTATCTTGGACTACTCTATCTCTAGAAAAATGAATAATAAATTAGTATTATTTTTTAGTTATCAAAATGAATGTATTGTTATAGTATCTGAAACAGACTTAAAAGTTGTCTTGTTTCTGTTGTCTGATTCCATGTACCAAAACAAACTTTTTCTGCTCTAAGTTGTTCTTGCCACATATTTTGATCATAGCGACAAAAAACTAATTAACAAAGTTATAGTCACATTTATATGCTTCCATAAACATTTTGCTAATATTTTCAAGATTTTTAATTGTACTTCTAAAGGTTATTAGTCTGTAGTATTCTTTTTGAGATATGTTTCTATAAAATTTTATGGGAGTCATACTATTGATATATAATTATTTTGCAAGCATTTCCCCCTCTTCTACCTTCAAAATAGTTTGTAAAAATGGTTATTAACTTTTAACACTTGGTACAATTCATCGGAGGCCATCTGAATATACATTTCTATTTAGGGAAAGTATTTCAATTTCTAATTTAATGTCTTTAAATTTTGTTAACATGCTTGAAGTTTGTGTTTCATCTTGAGATAATTTTGGTGGCATACGTTTTCCTTGAATTAATTTCCCATTTCATCCATCTGATGAAAATAATCAAAATCCAATCCCACTCATGGTTATCCTTCTTTAAAAATATTTGTATAATGTGAATAGGGATACACTTGCTTTTTGTACTTTTTTTTAAATGTAAAAAAATGGGATACATGTTGTTTCTCTGTTTGTACATGGAGTCAAGGCATACCATTTGTGTAATCATAAATTTACATAGGGTAATGTTGTTTAATTCATTCTGTTATTTTTTTTCCTTACTCCCCAACCCTCCCACCCCTCTTTTCCCTCTATACAGTCCTTCCTGCCTCCATTCTTGCCACCCTCCTTAACCCTAACCCTAAACCTAACCCTAACCCTAAGGCTAACCCCTCCCAACCCCATTATATGTCCTCATTTGCTTATAAGCGAGATCATTCATCCATAATATTTTGAGATTGGCTTATCTCACTTAGCATGATATTATCCAATTTCATCCATTTGCCTGAAAATGCCATAATTTTATCATTCTTTTGGTGGAGTAATATTCCATTGTATATATATTCCACAGTTTCTTTATCCATTCATCAACTGATGGGCATCTAGGTTGGTTCCACAATCTGGCTATGGTGAATTGAGCAGCAATGAACATTGATGTGGCTGTATCTCCGTAGTATGCTGATTTTAAGTCCTTTGGGTATAGGCCAAGGAGTGGGATAGCTGGGTCAAATGGTGGTTCCATTCCAAGATTTCTGAGAAATCTCCATACTGCTTTCCAAAGTGGCTGCACTAATTTGCAACCCCACCAGCAATGTATGAGTGTACCTTTTTCCCCACATCCTCGCCAACACCTATTGTTGCTTGTGTTCTTGATAATCGCCATTCTAATTGGGGTGAGATGGAATCTTAGGGTAGTTTTGATTTGCATTTCTGTTATTACTAGAGATGTGGAACATTTTTTCATATATCTCTTGATTGCTTGTAGATCTTATTCTGTGAAGTGTCTGTTCATTTCTTAGCCCATTTTTGATTGAATTATTTGTATTCTTGGTGTAGAGTTTTTTGAGTTCTTTATAGATTCTGGAAATTAGTGCTCTATCTGAAGTATGAGTGGCAAAGATATTCTCCCACTCTGTAGGCTCTCTCTTCACATTACTGATAGTTTCCTTTGCTGAGAGAAAGCTTTTTAGTTTGAATCTATCCCAGTTGTTGATTCTTGCTTTTATTTCTTGTGCTATGGGAGTCCTGTTAAGGAAGTCTGATCCTAAGCCGACAAGTTGAAGATTTGGACCTACTTTTTCTTCTATAAGATGCAGGGTCTGTGGTCTGATTCTGAGGTCCTTGATCCATTTTGAGTTGAGTTTTGTGCAGGGTGAGGATAGGGGTTTAATTTCATTCTGTTGCATATGGTTTTCCAGTTTTCCCAGCACCATTTAATGAAGAAGCTATCTTTTCTCCATTGAATATTTTTGGCCCCTTTGTCTAGTATGAGAAAATTGTATTTATTTGGGTTTGTGTCCATGTCCTCTATTCTGTACCATTGATCCACCTTTCTATTTTGGTACCAATACCATGTTGTTTTTGTTACTATTGCTTTGTAATAGAGTTGAAGATCTGGTATTGCGATACCCCCTGCTTCACTCTTTCTACTGAGGATTGCTTTAGCTATTCTAGGTTTTTTATTCTTCCAGATGAATTTCATAATTGCTTGCTCTATTTCTGTAAGGTATATCATTGGGATTTTATTTGCAATTGCATTGAATCTGTATAGCACTTTAGGGAGTATGGCCATTATGAAAATATTAATTATTCCTGTGCAAGAACATGGGATATCTTTCCATCTTCTAAGGTTTTCTTTAATTTCTTTCTTTAGTGTTCTGTAGTTCTCATTTTAGAGGTCTTTCACCATTTTTGTGAGATTGATTCCCAAGTATTTTCTTTTTTTCAATGCTATTGTGAATGGGGTAGTTTTCCTAACTTCGCTTTCTGAAGATTCATCACTTATGTATAAAAATGAATTGGATTCATGAGCATTGATCTTGTAACCTGCTACTTTACTGAATTCACTTATGAGTTCTAAAAGTTTTCTGGTGGAATTTCCATGTTGCTCTAAATATATAATCATGTCATCAGTGAACAGGGATAGTTTGAGTTCTTCTTTTCCAATTCGTATCCCTTTAATTTATTTTGTTTGTCTAATTGCTCTGGCTAGAGTGTCAAGGATGATGTTGAATAGAAGTGGTGAAAGAGGGCATCCCTGCCTTGTTCCAGTTTTTAGGGAGAAAGCTTTCAGTTTTTCACCATTTAGAATGATATTGGCCATGGGCTTAGCGTACATGGCCTTTACAATGTTAAGGAATGTTCCCACTACCCCAATTTTTTCTAGTGTTTTGAGCATGAAGGGATGCTGTATTTTATCAAATGCTTTTTCTGCATCTATTGAAATAATCATGTGATTCTTGACTTTAAGTCTGTTGATATGGTGAATGACATTTATTGATTTCTGAATGTTGAACCAACCTTGCATCCCTGGGATAAAACCCATCTGATCATGGTGCACTATCTTTTTAATATATTTTTGTAGACGATCTGCTAAAATTTTGTTGAGAATTTTTGTGTCGATGTTCATTAAGGATATTGGTCTGAAATTTTCTTTCCTCGATGTGTCTCTGTCTGGTTTAGGTATCAGGGAGATATTGGCTTCATAGAACAAGTTTGAGAGGGTTCCCTCCTCTTCTATTTCATGGCATACTCTGAGGAATATTGGAATGAGCTCTTCTTTAAAGGTTTTGTAGAACTCGGTTAAGAACCCATCTGGTCCTGGACTTTTCTTTGTTGGTAGACTTTTGATGACCTATTTCATTGCTTGAAATTGATTTATTTAAGTTGTGTATATCCTCCTCGTTCAGTTTAGGAAATTCATATGTCTCTAGAAACTTGTTGATGTCTTCGAGTTTTCCTGTTTTGTTGGAGTATAGATTTTCAAAATAGCTTCTAATTATGTTTTGTATTTCACTCGTATCTGTTGTGATATTTCCTTGTTCATTCCAAATTTTAGTAATTTGAGTTTTCTCCCTCTTTCTCTTTTCATGTGGCTAAGGGTTTATCAATTTTGTTTATTTTTTCAAAGAACCAACTATTTATTTTGTTAATTTTTCCGATTGTTTCTTTTGTTTCAATTTCATTGATTTCAGCTCTGATTTTAACTATTTCCTGTCTTCTACTACTTTTGGTATTGCTCTGCTCTTCTTTTTCTATGGCTTTGAGCTGTAGTGTTAAGTAGTTTATTTGTTGATTTCTAATTCTTTTGTTGAATGCACCCCATGAAATAAATCTTCCTCTAAGTACTGCTTTCATAGTGTCCCTGAGGTTTTGATATGATGTGTCTTTGTTCTCCTTTACTTCTAAGAATTGTTTTATTTCCCTCCTGATGTCTTCTGTTATCCATTCATCATATAATTGCGTGTTATTTAATCTCCGGGTATTGGAGAAGTTCTGTTTTTTATTGTGTCATTTATTTCTACTTTCAATCCATTTTGATCTGATAGAATACAAGGTAGTATCTCTATTCTTGTATTTGCTAACAGTAGCCTTGTGGCATAAAATATGGTCGATTTTAGAGAAGGATCCATGTGCTGCTGAGAAGAAAGTGTATTCGTTTTTGTTGGATGGTATATTCTATATATGTCCATTAAGTCTAAATTGCTGATTGTGTTATTGAGATCTATTTTTTCTTTACTCAATTTTTGTTTGGAGGATCTATCCAGTGGTGAGAGAGGTGTGTTAAAATCACCTAGTATTATTGTGTTGTGGTCTATTTGATTTCTGGAATTAAGAAGAATTTGTTTGATGTATATGGATGAGCCGATGTTCAGGGCATAGATATGTATGATTGTTATGTCTTGCTTATTTATGCTTCCCTTAAGCAGTATGTAATGTCCTTCTTTGTCCCTTCTGACTAGTTTTGGCTTGAAGTGCACATTATCTGAAATGAGGATGGATACTCCAGCTTTTTTGCTGTGTCTGTGTGCATGGTATGTGTTTTCCCATCCTTTCACCTTTAGTCTATGGGTATCTCTTTCTATGAGATGAGTCTCTTGCAGGCAACATATTGTTGGATTTTTCTTTTTAATCCAATCTGCCAGTCTATGTCTTTTGATTGATGAGTTCAGGCCATTAACATTCAGGGTTATTTTTGTGATATGCTTTGTATTCCCAGTCATGTGACTCATTTTTGTTTTTTTGACGTGATTTGTTTTCTCCTTTTTTTGGCTATTCCTTTAGGCTAGTCCCCCCTTTGCTGATTTGCATGGTTGTTTTCGTCTCTTCCGCATGGAATATTTTGCTGAGAATGTTCTGCAATGCCTGCTTTCTGTTTGTAAATTTCTTTAGCTTTTGTTTGTCATGGAAGGATCTTATTTCATCGTCAAATCTGAAAGTAAGTTTTTCTGTTCATAAGATTCTTGGTTGGCATCCGTTTTCTTTCAGGGCTTGGTAAATATTGTTCCAGGCCCTTCTAGCTTTTAGGGTCTGGATTGAAAAATCTGCTAATATTCTTATTGGTTTCCCCTGAATGTAATTTCATTCTTTTCTCTCGCGACCTTTAAATTTTGTCTTTACTTTGTATGTTAGGTATTTTCATAATAATGTGCCTTGGTGTGGGTCTGTTGTAATTTTGTATATTTGGATTCCTATAAGCCTTTTGTACTTGGTTTTCCATTTCATTCTTCAGATTTGGGAAATTTTCTGATATTATTTCATTGAACAGATTGTTCATTCCTTTGGTTTGTTTCTCTAAGCCTTCCTCAATCCCAATAATTCTTAAATTTGGCCTTTTCCTGATATCCCATAATTCTTGTAGATTCTGTTCATGATTTCTTACCATCTTCTCTGTTTGGTCAACTTTGTTTTCAGGATTAAATATTTTTTCTTCAATGTCTGAGGTTCTCTCTTCCAGGTGTTCTATCCTATTGGTTATGCTTTCTATGGAGTTTTTAACTTGGTTTATTGTTTCCTTCATTTCAAGGATTTCTCTTTGGTTTTTTTTTTTTCAGTATCTCTAACTCTTTATTGAAATCATCTCTTGCTTCCCGTATTTGCTCTTTTAACTGTTGACTGGTGCGATCATTTAATACCTGCATTTGCTCTTTCATCTCCTCCTTCAATACCTGCATTTGCTCTTTCATCTCCTCATTTGCTTCTCTGATTGTTTTCATTATGTATATTCTGAACTCCCTTTCTGACATTTCTTCTGCTGTACTGTCATTGGGTTTTATTGATATAGTATCTAGATTTGTTTGGGACATTATCTTCCCTTGTTTTCTCATATTGGTCACATGTCAGTGGGACTCTGAGATACTGCAGATTTCCTCTATTGGCTTATAATGTCCCTGTAGATTTCCAGAATATCACCTCTCAGCCTTCAGTAGCCTGAAGTCTTGGAGGAACTTGATAATGCAGTGCTTCTGAAGAAAGCTGCCCCTAGCCTGCTCCTTGTTCCAGGACTTGGAGCTGGCTCTGTGAGGAAAGGCTCTCACTGGGCAGTCTGCCCCAAGTAGCTGGCCATGAAAGGCCTGCCACCAGAGGGAGCAGGGTTTCCTGGGGAAGTTCCTGGCTGCCCTGTCCTGGTCCCTGAAATTTCTTGCAGGCCAGAGCTCATCACTGGCTCCCGAACTTGGAGCTGGTTCTGTGCAGAAAGGCTCTCACTGTGGGGCCTGCTCCGAGAAGCTGGCCATGTGGAAGGAGCCCACCGTCGGATGGAGCAAGGCTACCTGGGGAAGACTCTAGCTACCCTGCCCTGCTCTGAGAAGCTGCCAGTATCCAGACCTGCCGCCCGGGCCAAGCTTCACCCGGTGGGGATGACTCACCCGGTGGCTCTATTTTAGTCTGAGTCTCTCAATGCCTCCTTTTCTTGAATCCTGGGTTCTAGAGTGACAGGAGATGTAGTCACTCCCTAGTCTGCCATCTTGGATCGCCCAGTGGAAATACCTGCTGCTGGAGGGTGCAGAGTTGCTTGGGGAAGACTCTAGTTGCCCTGCCCTGCTCTGAGGAGCCGCCCCTGTCTGGACCTGCCTCCCAGGCCGAGCTTCACCCGGTGGGGGAGACTCACCCAGTGGCTGTATTTTAGTCCGAGTCTCTCAGTGCCTCCCTTTGTTGAATCCTGGATTCTGGAGCAACAGGAGATGCAGTCACCCTCTAGTCCGCCATCTTGTATCACTCGCTTTTTGTTCTTAAATTTAGTAGTTTACAACATTCTTACCACTTCCTTTCATCATTTCAGCTAAAGATTATTCAATTTTGTTTGGTTCTTCAAAGAACCAAACTTCAGTTATTTTCATTTTATGACTTTTTCTATTATAATTCATTTATTCTCTGTACATAATTACTTCTTCCCTATGCTTGCTATGAATTTAGGTTACTCTAGTCCTAAATTCCTTGCTTTCCTTGAATAACATTTCTTAATTATGAACTTGATGAGGCGAGATAAGAAATGTAATTACTCTTTCTTTCCTTTTGTGGTACTCTAATCTCAGAAGGGAGCTTGGAATATAAAGAACTCTCATATTCTTTCCTGTACCAATGCAGCACAAAGTGTCAGAGGTAGATATTCAGTACCATGTTGCTGGGGAGGGGTTTGAAAGTGAATCATATCTCAAATTTCCTTACTTCCATATTTCATACTATTATTTAGTAAATTTTCTTAAATCAATATTTCTCCATTTGTGACATCAATTTAGTATAATATCCAGAGATATTAAATGAAGAATTTTAACTAACATTCAACACCTATTATTGTTGTCAAACTTCTTATATGACTTCAGGACCCCTCTCCAAATGTTTTGTCATTGGTGCAATATAAAGGACAAATCACATATGTATGTTTATTTACCTAAGAGAGTTTTATTTCTACTAAGAAAACATAAATAACATGACACCAGAGAAATTGTATAAAAGATCTGCTAAAGATAAATCTATTTTAAATTGAATTTTCATTTAATTGTAAATGCTTATGGTTTTAAAATGCTATTTTAAAAAAAATCTTTCTGTAAACATCATGAGTTTTTTAATGATACATGAATTTTTCTGTTTTATAACTTGTGATATCTTTTAAAGGAGATTTCTAAAATTCATTACTGTTTAGGTAGAAAATCCATGAAATGTGGTGGTACCACAATATTTTAAAATTTTCTGAAAACATTTAAAAGTTTGACTTCAAAATTTACATTATCTAAACATTATGCAATTATGATTACTACACACTACAATTATTTAATATTTCACAGCAAAAACATCTAATTTGTTTTTTATGTTTAACAATTTTGTATAATAAAATAATTTTACACTTAATAATTGTGTTTTAATATGATTTCATGAAAATTACTTTAATTTTTCTGGTGTTAATTTTCCTGATTTCTCCTTGTTCATAAGAATTTAAGATATTTTTATTACTTCTAATATAATGTTTACATGAATCATTGCAAGCTCTCCATATGTTTTATGAATTAAATTACTTGAAAAAAAAAATAATCTGTAAAAATTTACCAGTGTAGGCATTAGTCGTCAACAATATATCATAATCTACTGAAAATGTGCAAGATTCAGTGCCACTGGCAACTTGTTCATTTCTAGGAACTCTGACTCTTCCTTTGGAATACTTAGGTGAAATGAGTAAGGTTGACATTTTTCTATGACATAAGGACTTAATGAAGTTTAGTTAAAGAAATAACTATATTACTTAATTACAGTTATTTATGTTGCAATATCCATTTTTAATTTCCATCTATTATCTTTTTGTTTACACACTAGATCATCTGGAGCAGTCCTGGCTGTTGCATTTCTCAAATTTGAGATATTGGTTGTACACCACTCATTTATAAAAACATTCTAGAGTAATATACCAAAGGAAAAATTGACTGATTTATATTGATTCATGTAATGGTCCTCTTCCTTCCTCAGTAGTTTCAAAGAGATAAAAAACATTTATTCACTTCCTCTATGACAGACACACTGAAATGTAGTTTAAATAAACTAAGACCTTTTTTCAAAAGTACTGGAAATTAAAATGGAGCAATTTATGTTATGTGTGTTTATGAATTTGTCAAAATCAACCCCACTATTATAAATAAATACAATGCACTAACAAACTCAT
This sequence comes from Sciurus carolinensis, assembly GCF_902686445.1. Taxonomy (NCBI): domain Eukaryota; kingdom Metazoa; phylum Chordata; class Mammalia; order Rodentia; family Sciuridae; genus Sciurus; species Sciurus carolinensis. The sequence goes on along the minus strand of NC_062232.1, from coordinate 62,864,432 downwards.
TTACACACACAAAGTAAATTCCACTAAAAGGTTTATACTTACAAATTAACATGTCTTAAACTTAAGATAAAACATAAGGAGAGTTTAAGTCTAATAACAATTTTTTTCAATGTAAAAATAATTTTTGTAGTAAGAAAAAAGACCACCAAATGTTAAACTCACAATATACTTACAAAAATTATTTATATTTAGATCAATGTTCAAGTCGAATGCAGCTGAAACTCCATTGTTCTATTTATGTAAATATTTATGATATTTCATTCATTAGTTACCTAGAATGATTTTAAAAACTTGACACTTTTTTTAAGAATCTGGAAGGTGGTAAAAATACGTAAGACTGCACATGGTTGGGAAAGACCTTAAAGATACTCATTTTCTCACTTCTGATGGATTTGAGGTATTGAGTAAACAATATGTGAATAAGGAACCAGTTTTAAAATAATTTTACAATCAAGGCAGAAGCTACCATACACATAAAGACTCTGCAAATAATGACAGATTTATTCAAGTATCCAAATTTAAAAAATATCCAAAGAAATATCAGCTAACTCCTAAGACAACTAAATAGAAACATCAGTAGGCATGTAATGTGGGGAATACATACTTTACAGAATTACTCTGGCAATGTAACTAAAATATTTTCTCCCTGAAATTGGATAAAAAACAAGGAAGTATGTTGTTGGTTTTGTTTTTTGGTTTTTGTATTCTACATAATCCTGGAAATTCTAACTATTGCTATCAGTAAAGGAAAAGTAACCTGGGACACTTCGCATTTGAGATGCTGTAGATTGAAAGCCCAGCAGAAATAAAAGAATTATAAAAGAAAGAAAAGAAAAAGAAAGAAAAAAGAAAGAGGAAAGGAAAGGAAAGGAAGGAGGGAAAGAAGGAAGGAAGGAAAGGCATCTCTCTTAGAAAAAAATAATGTTTATTTGTAGACAACTTGAAAATCTGTGTAGGACATCCCCCAAGATACTCTCTACAAATCTAATAGAAAATTAAATTCAACAAAGTTTCAAGACAGAAAATAAATGTTCAAGACATAATTGCATTCCTTATGCAAGAAATATATAATCTAAAATGAAATTAATATAGCATTCAAAAATAAAATACTCAAGAAAAAATTTCACAAAAGAAGTCAAGACTAGTACACTAAAATTTTCAAAATTTTACGGAAAGATTTTAAAGAAAGTGTAAATAAATTGACAGTTCACAGACTGGGAGATTCAAACCAGTAAGAGAGTAATTCTGCTAAATTAACCTCTACCTCCTGCTTAATATCTATGAAAATTCTCTAAGGGAATTTTCAGAAGAGCATATTCTTAACTTTGTATGGAAATGCAGACCACCTAGTATATAGAAAAAGATTTGAGAAAAAAAAAATTTATAAGACATTCTCTTGTAAATAGCACGTTTATGGTGCAGTTAGATTCATGAAGAATTTGAGATATTGGCAAAGGTACACATTTCAATGAATGACACAAAACTCTGAGCTCAGAAAATCTTATTTATATTCAACAGATTATTGACAAAGGTATCCAAGTAAAAGGATAGGAAAATGAAGGTTAGTTCAAAAAATGGTATTGTGACAATAAATAATCACCAGCCAAAAATCAAATTGGATTCACTCCTAAATCTATACAGAAAAATAAACTGAATATGAAAAAGAAACTTAAAATTAAGAGCCAAAGTTAAAATTTTAGAAGAAAGCACAGAAAATGTATTTGAAACTTTGGGTTACACAAATAATTCTTATATGTAACATCCAAAGCAAATCCATAAAATGGTAAATGGGCAGTAAATCAGAATTTATCAAAGTTAAATAATTTTGTGCTTCAAATAATCAGATCAATAGGGTGAAATGATAAAAACAGAATGCCATAAAATACTTGTAATACATATCATGCATTTAATAAGGAATTTACTTGTGTCTTTTTTCTGTTTGAAGTTAGTAAATGTTCTATGTTTATGATTAGGTTAAATTACCAGAGTAATTCAGATTAATCTTTCCACCTCAAGATATTTAACTCTAATCAAATGTGCAAAGTCCCATTAACCACATAAATTATCATATTTACATGTATTGGGGTTTAGTGTATACTCATTTAGGACTACTAGTTTGTCCACCAAATTCTGCTCTATGGTTTCAAAAGATTCTCATCTATCACAGGCACTAAGTATCCTCACTTATGTGAATATGGTTATTAAAGCAAACACATTACAGTTTCAACTCAAAATACAAATTCCCATCTTTTCAGATCTGATCTTCTAAATGATCCATGGATGAGACTCTGAGTATTATCCATCTTGGAAAATTGTTACCCTTCATTTGTGGATTTGTGAGTCAGAAAAAATAAACTGTTCCCAAAATATAATGATGAGAAAGTCATTGAATTGTTGTACTTTGGCTCATTAAAGGAAGAAAATGATAGAGAAAATGAAGTCACCAATTTCAACTTTGAAATACAACCAGATTAATTGAATTTGTTTAAGGACCTGAAAATAACACTTTGTGACTGACCTGTAGCCGAGGGCCCTACTAACTGAGTCATGTATCATGAAAGATATTATATTTGCAGATGAGAAGTTGTATTGATCTATTTCAAGTCAGTAGAGTTAGGACAATCTTTCTTTCATTTTATACTATCACTTTCAGTCCAAAATGGAACAGTTTTTCTACATATAAATTCTCAAGAATATTGTTCATATATGTTTCCTAAGTGATGCTTGATGACTGAAGCAAAAATTATAACATCATGCTAATTGCATAAAAGGAAATAATGGAATTAATTATATTTAATAAATGAGGGAGACTAAAGGAGTCTAAATGAAAGTAAAGAGTTTTAATATTTAATATAAATTGGTGAAAGATCAATATAAGTATATATTTCAATTGAAATATCTACAGCAATTAAGAAAACTATACAAATGTATGAAAATACTATAAAACAAGATGAAATCTTAAAAATATTAAGAACTCTCAAGAAGTCAAAAAAGGCGAAGCAGAAGAGCAAAAAATAAATAGAATATGAATAATAAAGTAGAATTCAAAAAATTACTGCTGAGGAATAAGTGAGGATTATAAATAATTATAAGAAATTTATCAAGAAGATAAAACAACCATAAGACCCTAATATGTATCAAATAAAACTGCTTTAAAATACCTAAAGTCAAATGTGATAAATATAAAAAGACACAAAGTGAGGTATCCTTAGATAATCCTTGGTATTGATAGAGTTACTATGCAAAAATCAACAAACAAATAATAGAAGGCATGGATACAATCAACAAAACATGATCAAGTAGATATTTATAGAATGTTTAACTGAGAATTGTAGAATATATAACATTTTGCAAGTTTTCACACAAATATTAACAAGGTTAACTATATTCTGGGTCATAAAACAAACTCAAAATATTTAGAAGAATTAGAGTCTGTTCTTTTACCATAATGTTATCTAACAAGGGATCAATGTTATTCACTCATAAATAAAGATAAAATCACATCTTTTCCGGGAAAATAGATGGAACTGGATCGTCATGTTGAGCAAAATTATGCAAACTCAGAAAGAAAATATTACTTGTTTCCTGTTATATGCAGAATCTAGGGGGAAAAAAGAGGATATGAAATAGAAATGAGGGTCCTAAGGAAGATAAGTTACCAGGGAAGAGGGCAAGAAGTGTAAAGGGGTGATATGTGGACATGCTCACGTTATATACATTTAAGAAAATGGTACTACATAGATTATTGTGTATAATTAATATACATTAATAAAACAAAAAGAATAAAAGCCAAATATAACAAATTCAGAGCCAACATCATAATCAATAGGAAAAACTTGAAAGCTTTTCCCTTCAGATAAGGAATAAGACATAGAAGCTCACTCTCACTTTGGAGGCCTCAGCTAGAGTAGGTTAGGAAGAGAAAGACATAAATGTATCCAAATTGGAAAGGAAGAGGACAAGTTGATGACTGTGTGATGTGAATGGCCTTATGTATAATAAACACTAAAGACCCCCAAAAGAGCTATTAGAACAAATAAACAATTTCAAAAATAGCACAATACAAAAATCAACATACAGAAATAAAAGGAAATTGACAAAGTCTCGTAGAAGTACCAAAAGACTTCTAAACATGTATCAAAATAGTCTCAAAGAAAATTAAGAAAAAATAAATAAAGAGATATCAATTTTGTAGGAGGCAGAACCATGCTGAGAGGGAAAGTTGAAAAACTCAATAAATTTATAAAGCTTGATCAAAACAAAATAAAAGAGAAAGAAGACACAAATCACCAATATTATAAGATAGTAAACTGAGAATGGTACTAAAGGAACTACTTCTATTAAAACAGAAATAAGGGAATTCCACAGAAGACAATACATATAAATTTAACAGGGTAAAAGAAATGAAACAATTTCTTTTAAACTACACACTGCCACACTGAACCAAGATAACATATGTAGCCTGAATATATTCATATTAATTAAAATGAATTTTTGGTAAAATTCTCTGTTAAAAACATAAATCGGTACATGGACCACTGAACAATTTTATCAAACATTTTTACAATTTTATAATTTTACAGATTCATTTTGTTAATTATAGGAGGAGCCACATTCCCATTCATTGTATGAAGCCAGTGTTACTCTGATGCCAGATAGAGACATTATAAAAACCAAAACACAGATCATTATCATTCATGACCTTAGATGCAAAAAGAATGAACAAAATATTAGCAAATAAAATCCAATAATTTATAAAATGAATTATATACCTAAGAAATATGAGTTTGATCCCAGGTATGCAATTACAAACAGAATTAAAAAATCAATTAATATGATCCATCATATCAGTAATGGAAAAATCATGTGATTGTATGAATGCTAATATTAAAAGCATTGAACCAAATCCATCTATTTCATGATAAAATACTTAAAAAAGAACAGAATGTAATTTCTTCAATGTATTAAAAACTATGTCTGAAACATATATAGCTATCATAGTTAGCAATGCAAGAATAAATATTTTATCCCTTAGATTGTGTACAAATTGGGATGCCCACTTTCATGTTTGCTATTCATCATAGTTATGGAGGGACTACATATCATTTTCAAGTTAGAACAAGTAAAAATAATTTTAAAAAGAAATTAACATATCCATGATTGAATATTTTAAGAGTGTTATTGTAAGCAATCCAAAGGAATCTGCAAATAAACACCTAGAATTAATAACCCAGCACCCTCAAGGTCACACCTTAAAATATAATTTAAAAAAATAAATATATATGTAGAAATAAGTCAATAACAAATAGAAAAGCAGTACTTAGTGTGAAATGCATAAAACATTTGTAGAATCTATGTGCTGACATTTGCAATGTGCAAAATGCTGATAAAAATCAAGAACCTCCGTAAACAAAGACATATACTGATATTGGATCAGAAGGCATGCATAGTAATTAAATAAATTCTCCCTAAATTGATTTAAATGTTTAACAAAATTTGTTATCAAAACTGTGACATTTTTTGTACACATGTACAAGTTTATTCCAAAATTTGTAGAGTGAAGCATAAATACTAGAAGAGCTAAAACAATCTTGAAGAAGAAAAAAAATTGGAGGAATTAGTTATAACATAGAAACAAAACTCAAGGCATTGTAGTTTTCTGAGGAATAGACACATAGGTCACTGAAACAGAATAGAAAATTCAGAAGCAGACTCAAACAAATTGTCAAACTGATTAAATATCCAAGCGTACTTTAACTGTGTTCAAGAGAGAGAGACTTTTCAACAAATGGTCCTAAAGTTACTGGATATTCATGGATGAAAAATGAACTTTTTTTGAACCTCAGACCTCATACAAAACTTAAAATATATCATAGATTTTAACATAAAAAATCAAGCTACAATCTCTTTAAGTATATTTCTAGTTATTAATTTAAGCAGACATGTTTATTGGGTAGTATAATTGTATATATATGTATAAAATGTATAGCAATAAAATAAGGGCATTTAGCATTTTCATCTCAGACATTTTAAAAACAGATCTTGATTAGCATAATAATTATGTGCATTTATGAGGTACAGTGTGATATTTCCATACACATATAATGTGTACTGACCAAATCAGGAAAATTAACATTTGCATTTCTTATCACTACTTTATAGTTAGAGCCTTCAAGTTCCTATTTTACAGTTATTCATAAAATATTTTTCAGGTTATTGTGAACGATAGTCACTCCCTTTTACTGTAGGATACTAGATCTCTTTACTTCTATCAATCTATATTTTGGTACATGTTATCCAAACTCCCTTTATCTCCCAATTTCCCCTAGTCTCCTCTAATCACTGTTGCACAGTCACATAGAATATTTTAGCATCCAAATATGAGAAGAAATTTGGTATTTGTATTTCTGTGTCTGACTTACTTAATTTAACATGTATTTTGCTAAATGTGATAATATATTTTAAGTCAAATAATATTCCATTCTGTGCGTATATATATACATATATATCATTATGTATTTATCTGTTGATATGCATGAGGGTTAATTTGATATCTTAGCTGTTGTGAAAATTCAATAATAATATGAAGTATGTAGGTTGTATCTATTTGAATTTCTGACACAATTTTCATTGGATAGGTACATAGAAAAACTAAATATCTTAAAACAGGGAGTAACAAAGAAACTTTAGGATACTGCACTAGGTGTAGATTTTTATATGTAACAATAAACACAATTCATAAAAGGGAAAATTGGTACATTAGATCTCATGAAAAATTTTAAAAATGCTCTGCAAAATTACTTTCAAGAGGATTAACACAAAGAATTGAACTGTGAGAATATTAGAAAACATGATCTTTGACCAAAGAGTATAATTCAGAAGATATAAAAAACTTTTCAATTGAACATCAGAACTTATTCTTCCTAACTCTAATATTGCACCCATTAACCAATCAGTCACTGTTCCTCCTCACTCATACTTTGGTAATCTCTATCCTACTTTCAAATTCTATGGGATCAACTTTTTTGATTCCACATATGAGTGAGATCATGTGATTGTAGTAGTGTGAGATTAATCTTTCTGTACCTGACTTCATCACATCACATTTTATCCATTGATGGACATTTGGCTTGTTTACATCTCATGGTTCTTATGAATAATATTTAAATAAAATTGGAAGTACAAATGACCGTTTGACTTTTTTATTTTCTGTTCTCTGATAGATACACAGAAATGGGATTACTGGATCATAAAGGGTTCTACTTTTAATTTTATTGTAGAACTTCCATACTGCCTTCCATAATGGTTGTACTAATTTACATTTTCAACAATGTATAAGACTAGGGTATATATTGTTAACTGTAATGCATTGTCTTTTTCCAAATAGCTTGAAAAAAGTATTTCAAATGTTATCACTACAAAGAAATAATAAATGTTTAAGGTGATGAATATACTAATTACCCATTTTATCATTAATCCATGTCTATTAATCAAAACATACTGTACTTCATGAAAATGTACAATTGTGTCAATCAAAAGCAGTCTCACAAAAGTTAGGAGGAAATTTCAAAATTCAATTAGAAAATGGTCAAGAGACATAAATAGACATTGAATTGAAGAGCATAAAATTATGGCAAGCCAATCCAGGAAAGATATTAAACTTCATTAGGTATCAAAATTGCCAGAACTAACAGAGGTAACAGTAACAAATGTTGGCAAAAATGCAGAAATAGTGTATCTCATACTTTGCTTATTAGAATATAAAATGGTACATTAACTCTAGAATATAACTTGTCATTTTAAGAATTTAATATGCAAAGACCTTATATTTTAGCAATTTTATAGCTTGTTATTTATTTCAGATAAGTGGAAATTTGTTTTAACACAAAAATATTTATGTGTGCAAGGTACAGTATTGCATGCCTGTAATTCCAGTGACCAGAAGGATGAGGCAAGAGGATAACAAATTCAAAGCCAACCACAGCAATTTAGCAAGGCTGTAAGCAACTTATTGAGAGCCAGTCTCAAAATAAAAAGTAAAAAGGGTTAAGGGTATGGCTAAATGGTTAAGTGTCCTGGGTTCAATCCCTGCTACCAAAAAAAAAAATGCATAGGTATATAAGATTTATATAGTATAATTAAAAATTGGAAATAACCTAGATATTTGTTAGTAGAAACTGTGACTTGTCTATGTCATAGAACACTTTAATTAACAATAAAAGAAACAAATTATTGATAAAAACAACTGCTTAAGTAAATCTCCAGGAAATTTTTCTGGGTGAAAAAAAAATTCCTAAAGGCTAAAGATGTCATGATATTAGTTCTATAAAATTTTTTAAATGAAAAATGGTTAGTGGTTCCCAGAGGATAAGAGTAAGCAAAGTGATGAAATTGGTTTTCTTTAAAATAACATCAAGGATATTGGGTGATAGACCATTCTGTATTTTGTCTTTGGTGTTGGTCACACAAATCTTATATAGATGATAAATAAAAATACAAACACGTTCATGTAAAACTGGTGAATTCTGAATAAACCTGGTGAATTGTATTAATGTCCATATTCAGTTTCTTACATTGTGCTATATTTTATGCAATTTGTCAGCACTGGAAAAAATTGGACAAAGGTTATGTATAATTTCTTTGTATTATTTATTTTACCTGCATGTAAATCTTGAAGGTCTCAAAGTAAAAAGTTAAAAATCCTACTAAAATTAGAGAAAAAGTATAAATAGTTTATTCAATGTGGTCAAAACATATGTACAAATCATTTAAAGAAGAAGATAGAGAAATAGGGGCTCAAGTTGTAGCTCAATGGCAGAGAGTTTGCCTAGCACATGTGAGGCACTGGGTTTGATCCTTAGCACTGCATAAAAATAAAAAAAAATAATAAAATAAAGGCATTCTGTCCATCCACAACAACCAAAAAAAATTGTTTTAAACACAGATAAATAGTTAATGGACATTCCAAAAATATGTTCAATTTCAATAATAATTTTAAAAATAAAATACAAATTAATGGTATGTTTACTAATGATTTGCCAAATTTTTAAGATATTATTGACACTACTTTTGAGAATAAATTTGTGTGAACTTTCTGGACAATAATTTTGCACTCTCTAATAAAATATACATGTTTTCACCAAGATATTTCAATTGTAGCATTCTAAAATATAATATGATCATCCAATTTACTAACACATACTTTTAAAAATGCTTACTGTAACTTTTTTTAATGAGTAAAATGTTATCAATACATGATTGGTAGAATAACATAGGATATTCATTAAATGGAGCAATTTTCAAGTTTTAAAAATAATAATGTAGATTTGTATGTACTGCAATGGATTAAGGCCCAAGATACAAATAATGCATGAACTACAGATACAAACAAAAGATAAATGATAGTTAGGTAGATAGACAGACAGGTAGGTAGATAGAATATGTAAATTTTCTAGAATCTCTTAACATCTGTTTTTACCTCTGGATATAGGATCTGATAATAGAAAAGTTACTAATACTTTCATTTTTTTATCATTACTTTTATATATTATCTTTTCCATTTTATATATTTAACAGTATAAAATGTGATCTTTCCATATTTTTAACCACATAATTATATCTATTGATTTTTAAATAATAAAAGAGCATTTATGACAAGATTTTGGTTCTTTTCTTTATGTATCTTATTAGAAACAAGAAAATTTACAATATAAGAAGAAAAGTATTATTTTAATGTGGAAATGGATAAGATTTTTATACCTAATATAGTCTCATGTTACTGACTAAGATATAATTTCTGAATCTGTTTCCCCATTTGTTGAAGGGGGATTAATATCTAATTGGTTAGATTGATCAAAAGACTAAAACATAAATTATAAGTGTTTACTCATTTCATAGTGGTTTTATTTCTGATATCCAACAGAGACAGTGTTATGGACTGAATTTTTTGCATCATCCCACATTTCATATGCTGAAATCTTAACTATCATTTGAGAGTATTACAAAAGAGGGGGACCTTTGGGATGCAGTTAAGTTTATGATGATTGAACCTTCATGAATAGGATTAATGCCCTTACCAAAGATATCACACAGAACTGTCTAGTCCTCTCTGCCAAATGAAAACACTGTGAGAAAACAGCCATCTGTGAACCATAAAGAAGGTTCTCAACAGAATCCAACAAAGCTTGCACACTAAATTGAGTATTGCAGTCTCTAGGATAGTGACTTTCTGTTTTTGTAAGCTTATCACACACTGGTAAGTCTTTAGTACTTTCTTAGAGCAGCCCAATGTAAGGCAAACAGTGAAAAACCAGTGCTGTTATCATGTTCTCTAATACATTTTCCTAAAATTATGTGCTCCATCAAGATGCCTAATTTAATCCAGAAAGCAGTTTAGGAGAACAAAACAATATAGATCACTCCAAACCAAATCACTTTAAAAACTCAGATATAATACTGCTATGAGTAAGAAATATAAGTAAAGAAGGTCATTACAAAGATGTGATAATATTACATATTTTTGTCAGCTTTTTTGCTACTGTGATCAAAAAACCTGACAAGAAGAATTTTAGAGAAGAAAAATTTATTTGGAAAACTCCATAGCTTTGGGCCTCAGGTGAGGCATAACATTGTGGAGAAAGAGTGTGCCAGAAGAAAGTTACTCATGATAAGACCACAAAAAAGGAGAAAGAGAGAGAGAGAGAGAGAGAGAGAGAGAGAGAACTAGAAAACAAGCACGCTCTGCTCAACAATGACAAAACATACACACTCCAAAGGCATGCCCCCAATGACCTACCCCCTCCAGTCACACTCTACTTATCTACATTTTCTTCCCCATTCATCCCTATCAGGGGATTGATGCACTCTCCTTACACACTCATTTCACAACTAAACTTTTTCATTATTTCACACATAAGCTTTTGGGGGACATCTCATATCTAAAACATAACATTCCACTCTGGTTCCCCAAAGCTCATGCATGTCTCACATGCAAAATGCATTTAGTCCATTTCCAAGTGTTCCCATAGTCTTAACAGTTCCAGGATTGCCCAAAAATACAAGCCCCAAGACTCTTCTGAGACCCAAGGCAAACTCTCATCATGAGAGCCTGTAAAAACTCAAAATCAAGTTACATATATCCAATGTAAAGGCACAGAAAATCATTTCCATCCTAAAATGTAAAAATAGGGGTACAGAAAGAAGGAAAGGGATCAAAGCAAGAATAAAGTTTATTTGGGCAAACAAGTCCCGTAACTCCATGTTCAGCATTTGGGGTACATGGCATCTGGATGTTCTCTCCAAAGGACTTGTGTTGCTCCACCCCATGGCCTTGCTGGTTGCGACCCACATGACCTCTCTGTTGGCTTATTTCTGTCCAATTCCTATAGTTTTCCTTGGCAGTTGTTTCATGGTACTGGCATTTCTTAATCAGGAGGTCTCCATTTCAACTTTGGCTTCCCTTTACATTTCCACACCTTGCCCTCTCAGGAGCAGTACCCAGGAACTCCAATCCTGAGGAACATTTCCTTTTCTTTCAGGATTTCCTTTGGAATTTCAGTAGAAACTTTCATAATCCCCTAACTCTGGCATCCTGAGTTTTTGCAGAACCAGAACCACATGGTTGATGCCAAGGTCTGCACCATTTTGAGAGAAACCAAGTCTCCAGTGACCATGGAGAGTGCTTAAGCAGCTTGAGAAGCTGAGCATGATGAAACAATATCCTAGGACCACTGGGCAAGCAGAGTGCACCACTGTTCTCTTCTCAAAAGAATTTTTACTTTTACACACTTGAGTCTGAGATGGGTATAGTCTTGCCAATTCCTGGAACGCTTTCAAGCCATCTTTCCAATTGTTTCTGGGTAAAGTAATTATAAACAACTAGTAGTTATAACATCTTTAACAGCCACAACTTCTTTAGCCCCTATTCTATTCACAGTTTTCTTGTCAAACTACAAGTTTTTCAAGTCTTTGTTTTCTTTCTGCTCCTGATTGTCACAAAAAACTGTACAAAAAACTGTCATAAATATCCATGCTATGGCCTGAATACTATGCTGCCTAAAAATTTCTTCCACTAGATTAAAAATGCCAACACCTTTAAACTCAAAACAGGAAGTTCCATGATATGGGGAAAATGTAGCAATAATTTAGACAGAACATAACACTAAAGCCCTCTAGTCTAATTTCCAAAATAGTCTTCCTTTTCCTCTGAAACCTTATGAGCTCAATCTTTATTGTCCACAATTCTATCTGTATTCTGGTCATCTGAGCTCCCACCAGAATTGCCCTTTAAGCTCCACTTACGACAACAGTAAAACTTCTCCTACTTGCAGCTCTAATTTGTTTTATAATTTCCTCTAACAAATTTCAAAATAGTTCCAAAAGCTTCTGAACCACATGGTGAGGTTAATCATAGCACTGACCCCACTTCTGAAACCGATTTCTGTTTTAGTAAGCTTTTTGCTGCTGTGACCAGAAAGATCTGATAAGTACAATAAGAAGAAGAAAGTTTATTCTGGGGCTAACAGTTTAAGAGGCCTCAGTCTGTAGATGGTCAGTTCCATAGCTATGGATCCAAAGTGAGGCAAAACATCATGGTGGAAGAGTGTGGTGGAGGAAAGTGTCTCAGAACATGGACCAGGATGCAGAGAGTGAGAGCTCTGCTCAACAAGGAAAAAATGTATTACCCAAGGGCATGCCCCTAATGACTCACCTCCTTCAAGCATGCCCTACCTGCCTACAGTTACCACCCAGTTAATGCCTATCATGAGGTTAATACAATAAACAGGTTAAAACTCTCATAGTCCAAAAATTTCACCTCTAAACATTCTTGCATTCTCTCACACATAAACTATTGGGGAACATCTAACATCTAAATCATAACATTAGATGTGTTAGAAATTTTAAATGATTTTATAACTTTTGGAATGATTTCTTCTTTGATTAAAGAACAAAAAGGAAAGCAGGATCGCCAAGGTGAAAGTTAAAATGGTGAGAAAATTCAAATGTGAAATATTCTTTGTGTTTATATCAAAGTCCTCCTTGTTTCATGAAATGTGAATCATTTAATGAGCCAAATATTTGTATCATTGGATATTTCCATATTTGTCTTTATTAGAGGTTTATTTTACTTAAATTTGGCATAAATTTGGGGTTTGGTATTCATAAAACTATAAAAGGTATTAGAGATTATAACCCCAGTATTATATCCATTTTATGTAACAGACCACATTTACTACTTATGCTAGTAGTGGGAAAAAAAAACCTTATATACTAGAAATACTGTAAGTAAGAAATTTGGGCCAGTGTCAATGTATTGTAATTTAAATTTTAAATCCCTTGTGTAAAATATAAATTTGTAAAATCCTAGGCTACTCTAATTATTAGATATTTACAAAATTAAAAATTGTTGGTTTTACATCAAATTGGTAATATTTTAATGAATATACCTGGTACTGACAAGAGTTCAGTTGAATAACAATTCTAAAATACTATTGGTGCAAGAAAAAAATGGGAACTATATTTTTAAAATTAACTTTGGCCGTCAGTATTTCTAGTCACAAGCTTTAGAATTTTTAGGGTAATTGAACTAATTTATTGGTTCAACATTTATTGCATAGTGAAAAGCTGAAGATAACCAGGAAGAAATGGTTAAATTAATAAAATGGCATAGTGTATGATCATTAAAATATTTTCAAAAGTTTTAAAAAACCAAAATTCTCATGGATAATAATAAATTTTACAAAGTAATTCTTAAATCCTAAAAGCCTCGAATGATAAATAGAACTGTACTTCAATAGAAAAACATACTGAAAATAAACCTATTAAAATGTCATCAGCCTGGAACAGTGGTGCATGCCTCTACACCCAGAGATTTTAGAGGCTGAGGCAAAAGTATTACAAGTACAAGACCAGCTTCAGCAAGTTAGCAATGCACTTAGTATCTTGATGAGACCCTGTCTCAAAATAAAAAATGTAAAAGGTTTGGGATGGGTCTCAGTGATAAAGTGCCTCTGGATTCCCAGTTAAAAAAACAAAAACAAAAACACAAAAGCAATCAATAGGTATCTTGCAATTATGAGTTTACAGATTTTTATTTTCTTCTTTGGATTCTTTTGCATTTCTCACAACACACATTTATGAAATTTGTGGTGAGAAAATTAACCTTTATCAAAGAAAACAACAACATTAAGGGGTGAATGGATTCATTCATAATTTGAACAAATGTTTTTATTTGCATTGCATTTTTCATTGAAATTTGTAATGCCACTTGATTTTATTTTAGACAGTGATTATATTATTGATAATTTTAAATCTGGATAGCAAACGTTTCTACTTACTTGGAATTTGAACCTTCTTATCAGAGCAGAAATCTATATAAACCAGTAAATGAATTATAAAAACAAAGCAAAAAATGGTTCCTAGAATTATGTTATAAAATGTGGTCCCCAAGCAATCTAAAAATGTAGGAATCCAAGACATATTCCAATTTTAAAAAGAATATGTGTTGACAGATGTTTGATCTAAAGTTCAAAGAGAAAATTGAAACCATGCATGTGATGTAATGAAGTTTCTATAAACTGCAGAACCCGCAGCATACTACCTTGCACTAAATATTTCTTTGTCCCCAATAAATGGTTCCAACAAGCAAGGCACTTTAATATCCGTAGAGATCTGGAAAAATGTTTAAAACCAGTAGGAATGTAATTAGAACAGATCCTACTAAAAACAGATTGTGAGGGCATTACCAAATGGCTCTAAAAGCACATTCAAATGGACTACATGCAATACAGGTGCCATATAGGCACAGAGAGCAATTTATTTAGTTGAATATGTGTTAGCAACCTCGGGTGGTATAGCTTAATAGGGGAGAAAAGTATGCAGAGAAATAGTTATAAGATTGTATGTGCAATGGAGCTTAAGAAAGGTGTAGAAATTTGAGTATGGAAGTTCAGGGACAGTGCAGCAATGTTTTCAGTTGTTGAGATGTAGACAGTGCAATAAAACAGGTCAAAGTTTTAATTTGGGGGCCTGGATAAAATTTAAATATAGGTTCATAAAGCAGAAGGGGAAAAATGTTCAGAGGCAATGGGAACTGGGCAGTAAAATTAATTGAAACTGAAATAAGAGCTCCAAAATATCACTCTTGATTATTTCTCTAGTAACAATCTCCTTCACACATCCACACACACACACACACAAAACCATAACAGCATAAATGGTATTCAAAATATTTTCTTTGGTATTAAAGGGTTCTGTAAAGGAATTTTGGAATACAAAAGAACTCTGATCAGTTAAATACTCTTTCACATAACTGAAATGCCTATGGTGTGCATTGAAAAGATTTCATGGATCTTCTGGCTTATTATTACTACAGGATATAATATCAGCACTCTATCCCCTAATCTTTGAAATTTAAAATTCTGTGAAGAACAGAGTTTATTTAACATTATGATAAGCTAATTTTTTATAGTTTTTTGGTTTTTTTTGTTTTGTCTTTTAAATATATTTTTTTAAATTTACAGACACATTTTGATTCATTGTACACAAATGGGGTACAACTTTTAATTTCTATGGTTGTACACAATATATATTCATGCCATTCATGCAATCATACATATACATAGGGTAATACTGTCCGTTTCATTCTACTGTTTTTCTATCCCCACTCCCTCCCACCCCTTTTTTCCTCTACACCATCCAAAGTTCCTTCATTCTTCTCTTCCCCCTGCCAACCCTCATCATTATATATTTCCATTCACTTATCAGAGAAAACATTTGGCCTTTGGTTTTTTGGACTTGGCCTATTTCACTTAGCATGATATTTTCCAACTTCATCCATTTACCAGCAAATGCCATAATTTTATTCTTCTTTATGGCTGAGTAATATTCCATTGTGTATATATACCATAGTTTCTTTATACATTTGTCAAATGAAGGGCATCCAAGTTGGTTTCACAATCTAGCTATTGTGAATTGAGCAGCTATGAACATTGATGTGGCTGTATCACTGTAGTATGCTGATTTCAAGTCCTTTGGGTATAAACTGAGGAATGGGATAGCTGGGTAAAATGGTGGGTCCATTCCAAGCTTTCTGAGGAATCTCCATACTGCTTTCCATAGTGGCTGCACCAATTTGTAACTCCACCAGCAATGTGCAAGTATTCCTTTTTCCCCACATCCACGCCAACACTTATTATTGCTTGTGTTCTTGATAATAGCCATTCTAATTGGAGTTAGATGAAATCTTAGGGTGGTTTTAATTTGCATTTCTCTAATTACCAGGGATGATGAGCACTTTTTCATGTATTTGTTGATCACCTGTATAAATTCTTCTGTGAAGTGTCTGCCCAGTTCCTTAGCTCATTTATTGATTAGGTTCTTTGTATTTTGGGTGTAAAGTTTTTTAAGTTCTTTATATAATTTGGAGATGAGTGCTCTGTCTGAAGTGTGTGTGGAAGATTTTCTCCCACTCTGTAGGCTCTCTTTTCACATGATTGTTTCCTGTGCTGAGAAAAAAAACATTATTTAACATTATGATATGCTAATATTTTTATAGTTTTTTGTTTATTCATGTTTTTTTGTTTTGTCTTTTAAATTTTTTTTATTTTTACACTAAATTTGAATGTATCCCATTTATTACCTGAACATTGTAAAGGCTATTTATGCTAAGCCCACAGTCAACATCATTCTTAATGGAGAAAAACTGAAAGCATTCCCTTTAAAAATGGGAACAAGACAGGGATGCCCTCTTTCACCACTTCTATTCAACATCGTACTTGAAATACAAGCCAGAGCAATTAGACAGACTAAAGAAATTAAAGGAATACAAATTGGAAAAGAGAAACTGTCACTATTTGCTGATGGATGACATGATTCTCTAGAGGATCCAAAAACTCCTCCAGAAAACTTGTAGAACTCATCAATGAATTGAGCAAAATAGCAGGTTATAAAATCAACATGCATAAATCTAAAGCATTTTTATACATGTGATGAAACATCTGAAAGGAAAGTGAGGAAAACAACTCCATTCTCAATAGCCTCAAAAAAATAAAATACTTGGGAATTGATCTAACCAAAGAGGTAAAAGATCTCTACAATGAAAACTACAAAACATTGAAGAAAGAAATTGAGGAAGACCTTAGAATATGGAAAGATCTCCCATGGTCTTGGATAGGCAGAATTAATATTATCAAAATGACCATACTTCCAAAGGTGCTATACAGATTTAACACAATTCCAATTAAAATCCCTATGACATTTCTCATAGAAACAGAAAAAGCAATCATGAAATTCATGTGGAGAACAAAAGACCCAGAATAGCCAAAGAAATCCTGGGCAGGAAGAGTGATGCAGGAGGTATAGTAGACCTTAAACTCTACTATAGGGCAATAGTAACAAAATCGGCTTGGTACTGGCACCAAAATAGACAGGTAGATCAATGGTACAGAATAGAGGACAAGGAGACATACCCACATAAGTACAGTAACCTCATACTAGACAAAGGTGCCAAAAACTTACAATGGAGAAATGATAGCCTCTTCAACAAAACTGGAAATCCATATGCAGTAAAATGAAACTAAACTCCTATCTCTCACCCTGTACAAAACTCAACTCAAAATGAATCAAGGAACTGCAAATTAGACCTGAGACCCTTCACCAAATAGAAGAAAAAGTAGGCTCAAATCTTCATCAAGTTGGCTGAGGACCAGACTTCCTAACAAGAACCCCATAGTACAAGAAATGATATGCTAACTTTAAGTGAACAATTCCTTATTGAATAACCTACTTTGGTTTATTAAGAAAGAGAACTAATCTAGGTTTTAATTTTATCTAGTTGAAATCAGAGAAGTAATACAATGAAGAGTTCAAAAATAATTTTCATATGATTGAATCATTGCCTTAAATTCTATCTTATGCTTAATTTCAGTCTATATAACTGCCTAATATTAGTCCTTTTGTGGGGAGTCATCTACATAAATGATGACATCATCAGCAAACAGAAATTTGACTACTTTTTATTATATGTGCAAGCCTTTTCCTTATATTATCTAACTTTTCTTGCTAGAGATTCAAGAACTATATTGAGGAGGAGTGGCGAAAGTGAATATACTTGACTTATTGCTGTTTTTAGAGGAAATTATTTCAGTTTTTCTTCATTCAGTATGCTGTTGGTTTGGGGTTTGTTACATATAGCTTTTATAATGTTGAAGTATGTTCCTTCTATCCCTGGTTTCTCCAGCAGTTTTTAAAATGAGTGGGTACTAGATTGTGTCAAAGCTTTTTGGGCATCTTTTGAGGTGACCATTTGATTCTTATATTTAATTCTATTTATGTGGTGAATTACATTTATTGATTTTCATATGTTGACAACCTTATATCCTTGGGATGAAACCCAGTTGATCATGGTCTGCTATCTTATTTGTTTTGGAAATCAGTATGATGATATTTTATTAAGGTTTGTTGCATGTGTATTCACCAGGGATATTGGTTTGATATGCCATTGTCTGTTTGTTGTTTTTTGTTTTTTGTTTTGTATCAGGGTGATGCTGGATTCATGAAATGTATATGAGACTGTACACTCTATTTTGTGGAATAATTTGGGGGAAGATTGGCATTAATTTTTAAGTGTCTGTTAGAACTTGACTGATAAACCTTTCCCTGAGATCTTTTGTTGGAAATACTCTAATTACTGCTTCAGTCATATTGCTTGATATTGTTCTGTTTAGGTTTTCTATACACTCATCGTTCAATTTGGATAGATCAAATGAGTGTAGAAATTTGTTACCATCTTTTATATTTCTATTATTTTGAAGTATAAATTTTCAAAATATTTTCTAATAATCCTCTGAATTTCAGAAGTGTCTGTGGTGTTATCATAGCTTTTTCATCTCAAATGTTATTGATTTTGGTCCTTTCTTTCTTTTGGTTTATTTGACTAAGGGTTTATTAAACATTTTATCATTTCAAAGTGCCAATCCTGTTGCCTTGATCCTTTGTATTGTATTCTCATTCTCAATTTCATAAATTTAGATTTGATCTCAGTTCTTGCCTCTTTTACTGATTTTGGAACTAATTTGTTCTTCTTTTTTTCTAGGGCTTTGAAATGTAATATTGAATTACCTATTCATTCTTTGGGGATCTTTCTTTTTTTTTTATTCTTATGCAGATAGTCAGTACTATAAACTTTCCTCTTAGAGCTACCTTTATGATCTCCCAGAGATTTTGATATGCTGTATTGCTGTTCTCTTTTTTCCAAAAATTTTTATTAATTTATTTTCTGGTTTCTTCATTCAAAACTATATTATTTTCTCTCTAGTATATTTTTCTTTTTTAATCTTTTTACTGATATAAAATTTCCTTCCATTGTAATATGATAGATGGCAAGAACTTACCTCTTTTTTATTTGCAAAGGACTTGTTTTGGGCTGTGATTTTTTTTTTTTTTTACTTTAAAGAAGTTTCCATGTGCAACTGAGAAGAAAGTGAATTTGATTGCTGATGGATGACATATTCTATAGATTTCTGTTAGGCCCATTTGATTAATAGTATTTTTTAGTTCTGAAGACTCTATTGTGTTTGTAAGAATGGCTGATCTGTTGGTCTGACTTGTATAGAAATCACCCAATATTGTTGAATTGTACATTATTTTATTATTTATATGTAGTATGACTTGCTTTATATACATGGGTACAACAACATTTGGGGCATAAATATTTACATTCATTATATATTATTGAATGATTATCTTATCTGTATGAAGTTATCTTCTTTGTGTCTTTTTATTAAATTTAGCTTGTAGTTTCATTTTTGGCATATGAGAATAGCTATATATGCTTGCTTTTGGTCTCAATTTGCATGTTAAAATAGTTTATATCATTTTACTTACAGCCTATGGATGGCTTCGCCAGTGAGTCTTTGTAAACAACACATGGTTAGGTGATGTTTTTATTAATCCTTTCTGCTAATCTCTGTCTTTTGATGGGTGAATTCAGACCTTTTTGATTCAATGTTATATGGAGAGATTATTTTTTCATGTCATTTTGACTTATTGTGATGCATAAGTCTGACTTGATCCTCTTTCAATTGTCTATTTTTCTAGTGAGAATCATTCATACAATGGCACTGATATTGATTTTTCCTTTTATCTGCCTAATATTTTTCTCTTTCTTTCTCTTTCTCACTCTTCTAGACAGAGGTGATGGGGAGGAGAATTTGGTGACCTTCAGGTAGTACTGATTCCTCTACATGATCCTTCTAGAGACTTTACTGAGACAGCACATTTCAGAGTCATCTCCTATGACTTTACTTGTTTCTGTCTACACTTGGGTAGAAGCAGTATTTATTTAATTTCTTCTGATGAGGTTGATTACCTGTAGACTCTACAAAATGCTTGCTCTCTGGCACAGCTTTCTGCCCACAATTTGGTTTGAACTGTATGAGCTCTTTTATCGTCTTTACTGCTACTGTCCCATTTTACCTTGTTCTACTTTTCTTTCTTTATTAAGCAGTTGAACTTATGGGTTTTGCCTCTTTTTTGTCTTTCTTTACCTTCCCTCCTGACTCCACCCTGGTCAGGGTTCAGGATAAAGGAATATTTTATTATTTTCTGCTTTAGTAATCAAATTTGAAGTCCCTCTAATCTCAAGATACAATATTGAGTTTTAGGATGTTCACTCTGTCACCCAGCTCTCTGGTGAGCTGATTTTTCACTGCTTTGATTCTAGGTTGTGGAAGAGTTGAGATTTACTGCCTAGATCCATGCCACCATCTTCAGGTGATGTAGTCTATATATCATATTACTTCTTTCCATGTTAGAGAAACCCAAACTTACCTTCCATTCTGATCATTGAGTTATGTCTTTCCCACAAACCGTTATAGTTTCCCTTCATTATTACAGTGGTTTCCTTTATGTCATAATCATGATTTCTTACTTAAAATTTACTTTATCTTCACTATAGTACTTTACAGTTTTTGGAAATTTTAAAGACTTGGTAATTTGAAAAGAAAAATAGGAAGCTAGTCATGATATGGACTTTAAAATGTTTACTATGTAATTCAGATCTAGATAAAAACTTTAAAGTCTAGGTTTTGTTTATCCTTCTGTTTTGAACTTATTCTATAAGAGTTATGCATATTTTGTAAACATAATACTTTTATCTATGGAATTTCTACTTAACTATATTACTGTCCTGCTGTAATGTTTAAAAATGTAAAATGAATATAGAGCTTTTGGGTACTAAGCTTGTAGAAGGCATTCTACCCTGGGCCTTGGTTGGACAGAGATCATTTAATTTTCAAAAATAAGGTGAAATGTATTCCACAGTGTTACCCATCACATATCCATTATTATTTATAGATTATGTTTAAATTTATTTGATTTGGGTCAAAAACTTTCATTTATTTGCCACTAGCCAAATTAAAAACTATGTACTAATTTTTTAAAGTGATTTGTACTTCTAGGATCATTTTGATAATAATCTTGAAGCAATTTTGAGAAAATTAATGTTTGATATATGTTGAAAAATTTGTTGAAATGCTTCTACCTTCACAGATAGTAGTTTAAAAATACTAAAGATATTTCTCTTAGAACCTTCATGTAGTTTTCACCAATGATTACATCTCATATAAGTATAGTACAATTCCAAACAAGACAACTTACATTTATACAATAAGTGTATGTAGTTTTGTCATAAAACCACATGCCTGGATTTGTGAAACAACCACCACAATCAAGAGACAGAAATATGTTACAACTACAAAAACATTCTTAGTGACATCCTTTGATATTCATTCTTGTACCTATCAACTTTTACCATCTCTCTCAGTAAACACTAATCTGTTTTTCCTTTCTATATGTTTTTATTTTTAGAATATTATGTAAGTGTAGTAAATAAGATTTTTACATTTTTACTTTTTATACAACTTTGAATAAAATCTCTGAGTTTCATATAAATTGTTTTATGCATAGATAGCTTGTTCCTTTTTCTTATTGAGTACTGTTTCATGGTATATAACACTTTGATTAGTAGTCAGCTGTTAAAGAACATCTGGTGTTTTTTTTTTTTTTTTTTTCTTTTTCTTTTTTTGCAGTTTTTGTGATTATTATAAATAAAAGGGCTATGGACTTTCTAGTATAGATTTCTGTGTGAATGTAAATTTTCCTTTATCCAATATAATTTCCAATAATCCAATACTTAGTTTCATAAGTATTTGTCACATTATTTCTCAGAGTGTTTTATTTTACATTGCATCAGCAATGTCTAAGTGATCTAACTTCTCCACATCCTCAATAGCCATGGTGTTGTTACTTTTTTTTTTTTTTTTAGTTTCAGACATTTACACAGGGACATAGTGATATCTCATTATAGTTTCAATTTGCATTCCCTCAGTGGCTAATGATATTGAACATTTTAAATAGTTTTCTTTGCATCTGTATAACTTCTTTAATGAAATGTCTCTGTGTCTTTTTCTCATTTTTATATCTCAATGATTATTAATGTCGAAATTTGGAATCTTAGATAACTTAGATTTGAATCATTTTCCAGACATGGTTTACAAACATTTTCTCAGTCTATAACATACTTTTTATCATATCTCTAGGATTGCTTTAACTGGTACTTTTTTTTACATATTTTTGGCTATCATATGATGTTTTAATGTGTGCATACGTTGCTATTCACATAAATCTTCACACACAATTTTTTTTTTAATTTTGAGGAAATCCAACATATTTTTTGTTTGTTTTTAGTGGGTTGTTGGTAGTGTGTTTAATAACTGCTCTCAAAGTTTCAGGTTACAATAATTTTCTTTTTTCTTATAAAAGTTTGGCATTTTGCATTTAAATCAATGATTTACTTTCAGTTATTATTTATAGAAGTTGTAATATATAAATCAAGGCAATTTATTTTGTCTATGGATGTTCAATTACACCAGCAACAATTGTTGGAAAGTCTATCCTTTGCCCTTGAATTTTTTGTTAATGCACTTTTGTCAAAATCAGTTCACCATCATTTTTATGGATCTATTCCTGAATTATCTTCTTTGTCCTAATTATCTCTGTGTCTTCATGGTTTCAATATGGCAAAACAGAGATGATTGCTTTCTTAGCTGATCTGTGGTATGAAACCAAGAAAGCAGGCAGCTTCTCAGCAAAGTGGGTGAACAATGACAAAAAAGGTGGGGGGACTTTTCTGGAATTTAAAACTTGACACTGATAGCAGATTGGGGACTCAGGAGGTTGGGATATAATAAAATTAGGAAGAAATTCTCAGTGTCACAACTTCTACCTCAGATAGAGGCACCAGCCAGAATGGTCTTTCCTTGAGAACAGTGGATGGATAAAGGAATTAAACAAACAAACAATTTTAGGAGGCCTGAGGTGTGTCTGGATACAGAGAGTTTAGTGATCAAAGCACTTCCTGACTAATCTGAAAGGCAAGCTTCACAATATCATCATGCAGGAAGAAGCAGAATCTCTCCCAGCTGCAGGCAGAGGACAGAGGAAGGAACAATTTTGTAGCCATGGCATCAGGACCGACAGCTGAGGGAGCTGACTCCTGGCAAAGCCAAGTTTGACCTGAAATAGAGGCCACACTGAAAAATATAGAGGTGCCTAACTGATTTTTCCTGAAAATCAAACATGGAATGTGGTTTATAAGGGGGAATATTGGTCTCGGAAACCTACCAGCTCTCTCCTCCCCACTAAAATCTGTCTGCTTCTAGGACCAGCAGGAAGGGAACTGCCTGGCAGGGAATTTGAAAGGATGGGTGAGATAGATTGAATTTGGAGACTGAACCTGAGACCAGGAAACATAGGATCTATAGGTGACACAGTAGACTAAGAATGGGCTCCTATACCACATGAGTGGAACCCAGGAGAAATCCCCTTGGTGCAGTTTCAAGGGTGGACCAGCAATTACTGGGTCCTGGAGGTATACTGATTTATAATCTCCAGACCAATTGGCGTTCAGAAAAGATCCTGCAGGCTACCTAAACATAAACTCCACCTCCGGGAATTCTGCCTACATTACCTCTCTCACACAAGCAATTGGGAGGGTGGAGCATCACACTCCAGAGGACCCCACATAACACAGCTGAGAAGGAAACACCAAAGGAAATAATAATAATAACAATAATTCTTTAACTTTTCATTGAGATTTTTTTCTCTCCTTTTATTCATTTTATTTCTTTTCCACATATCAGAAAAAGAGAACTTCGAGCCAAAGATAATCAGAAGGGACAAAGGAAATTTCATACTTTTGATGGAAATTATACATCAACAGGATATAACAGTGGTAACTATATTTGCCCCAAACAGTGGAGCAACAAACATACATAAAACAAACCCATCCCAATTTCAACAATCAAATAGACCATAACACAAAAACGCTGTGTGACTTTAACACACCTCTCTCACCACTGGAAAGATCCTCCAAACAAACTACTTAAGGAAGCTACAGAGGGCTGGGGCTGTAGCTCAGTGGCAGGGTGCCTGCTTAGCACATGTGAGGCATGGGGTTTAATCCTTAGCACCACATAAAATCAAATAAAGGAATTCTGTCCATCTGCAACTAAAAAAATGTAAAAAAAGAAACTACAGAACTAAAAATTACAATCAATAAGTTAGACTTAGCAGACATATATAGATATTTAGCCATCAATGACTGAATACACTTTCTTCTCAACAGAGCAGTTCTTAGTAATACAAAAATTAAGATAATCCCTTGCATTCTATCACATCATAATTACGTGGGATTAGAAATTAATGATTAAATGAAAAATAGAAGCTACTCTAACACCTGGAGACTAAATAATATGTTACTTAATGACCAATTGTAGCAGAGTAAATCAGAGATGAAATTTAAATATGCTTAGAGGTAAATGAGAATAACAATAAAACATATCAAAATCTCTGGGAAACTATGAGGGCAGTCCTACAGATAAAGTGTATTGCATTGAGCTCATTGTCTAAGAAAATAGAAATTCATCAAATAAATAACCTAATATAACATCACAAAGTTCTAGAAAAAAAGAATGACTCAACACCAAAAGCAGAAAACAGGAAATAATTAAAATCAGAACTGAAATCAATAAAATTGAAACAAAAGAAACAATCCAAAAATTGAAAAAACAGAAAGTTTGTTCTTTGAAAAAATAAATAAAATTAGCCAAGCTGGTGAAGAAAAAAAGAGAAACGCAAATTTCTAAAATTTATGATGAAAGAGGAAATATCACAATGGAAACTATGGAAATATAGATAATAATCAGAAAAGATTTTCAAAATTTATTTATACTCCAATAATATAGAAAATCTTGAAGACATTTACAAGATTCTAGAGACATGTGACCTACAAAAATTGAATCAGGAGGATATAGGAAATTTAAAGGGACCATTTTCAAACAATGAAATTGAAGATACCATCAAAAACCTACCAATAGAATAGCACATGGTGCCTCCCTGCCCACTGAACAGTTCTATGAACCCTCACCCACTGCCAAAATGTCTGTGGGTGCACCTGAAGATTCCAGAGCTGCCAATGGTAATAATCAGATAAGTCAGCAGGCACAAAATCAAGTAGATAAGATTTTGACATAATGAGAGTCAATGTGGAAAAGGTGTTAGAAAGAGACCAGAAGCTCTCTGAGCTAGACAACCATGAAGATGCACTGCAGGCAGGAGCTTCTCAATTTGAGAAAAGTGCTGCCATGTTTAAAATATTGGTGGAAGTGCTGCAAGATGGGGGCAATAGGGATCAGTATTCCAGTCATTATCCTCCTCCTCATCCTATGGAGCATCTCTTAATGAAGAACCAGTAAAATCAAGCCTACTGTCCTGGAAACCTCTTCAAGACTTTGGACTTAGAATCTGCTATATTATCCTGCTTGCCTATTATTATTTCCAAAAGGATTATTTTTGTTCATTCATATAAAATTTGGTTTCTAGGCTGTGTGCCCTTATTTTATAATATGTACCCAAACCAGATGGCCAGCCCACCCACGTTTTGCACAGTGCCTTTACAGATTTACCTATGAGCAATAGAGGATGTCTAGACTCTGGAGTGCTGTAATCTAGACTTAATTTTGTCACTAATTCTTTGTGACTGATTCGAGTTAAGGGAATCCATCCCAAGTTCTCTATCCTCGTCATTTGACATTATCTTTAGAGCCACATATTAAACCTCTGGTAATCAGATTTCCAACTTGTGCCTTCCAGGAAAAACACTACTGCCTGATACTGATCTGTGAAAATAACAGGCTGTGCCTTATTTTGATACTTTCCTGGTTCCCTGTAAGCCCTTTTCTTTTGGTAAGCATTACTGAATCTTGCTGTATTTAAAATAAGATATTGGTAAAGAATTTTTCTCATTGGTTAAAAAAAAAATAAAATAAAGAAAAGCCCTGGACCAGAGAAATGAATTCTAAGTTGAGTTCTACCATACCTTAAAAGAAGAACTTAGTCCAATCCTCCTCAAATTATTCCATGAAATAAAAAAAGAGGAAACCCTTCCAAACTCATTCTATGAGACTTGTATCACACTGACACCAAAACCAAAGTTACATCAAGGAAAGAAAACTTCAGACCAATACACCTGATGAACATAGATGCAAAAATATTATACAAAAAGACACTAAAGATATTGTACACCATGATCAGGTTTGGTTCATCACAAAGATGAAAGGTCGTTCCAAAATACAGAAATTGATAAAAGTAACTTCTGACATCAATATTCTTAAAGACAGGAATGAAATGATAATCTCAATAGATGCAAAAAAAGCATTTAACAAAATACAGCATCAATTCCTATTAAAAACATTACAAAATATAGGGATTATAGGAACATACCTCAATATTTTAAAAGCTATATATGCTAAACCCAAGGCCAACATCATTCCTCTAAAACATGAAAAAAGCCTGGGATGTTCTCTTTGACCACTTCAATTCAGCATAGTCCTGGAAACTCTAGCCAGAACAATCAGAAGAAATAAATTAAAGGGATACAATGGAAAAGAAAAGTTCAAACTATCCCTATTTGAAAATGACATGATTCTATATTAAGAAGACCTAAAAAAACTCCATCAGAAAATGTCTAGGACTCGTAAATGAATTCAATAAGTAGAAGGATATAAAATTAATACCGGTAAATCAATTGCATTCCTATACAATGGTGATGAACCAACTGAAATAGAAATTAGGAAAACTATTTCATTCACAACAGCCTCAAAAAATATTCACAAATTGGTTTAACAAAAGAGGTAAGAGACCTCTACAATGAAAAATACAGAAACCTAAAAAAATAAATTAAAGAAGAACTTAGAAGATGGAAAGATCTCTCATGTTCTTGGATAGGAAGAATAAATATTGTCAAAATGGTCATATTACCAAATGCATTATACATATTTAATGCAATTCCTATTAATGTTCTGATGACATTTACACAGAATTAGAAAAAGTAGTCATGAAATTCTGGGAAAATAAGGCCCAGAATAGCCAAAGCAATCCTCAATGTGAAAAGTGAAGCCAGATGCAACACAATACCAGACCTTAAATTATACTATGGAGCTAGGACAATAAAAAAAAAACCACGGAATTGCAAGAAAACAGACATGAAGTCCAATGGTATAGAAGATGTACAGTAAAATCCACATAAATACATTTATTTCATACCACACAAAGGTGCCATAAACATGCATTGGAGAAGAGATAGCTTTTTCAACAATGGTGCTGGGAAAATTGGAAATCCATATATAACAAAATGAAATTAGATCCATATCTCTCACCCTGCACAAAACTCAACTCAAGGTAGATCAAGACGTAGGCATTAGACCACAGACCCTGTACCTACTAGAAAAAAAGTATGCCCAAAGCTCCATCATGTTGGCTTAGAAACCAAATTACTCAAGAAAAGTCCTAAAAAGCAGGAAGTAAAATCAAGAATCAAGAACTCAGATGGTATCAAACTAAAAAGTTTCTTCACAGCAAAGGAATCAATCAAGAACATGTAGAGAGGAACTACAGAATGGCCAAAAATCTTTGCCACCTGCACTTCAGATAAAGCATTACTTTCCAGGATAAATTAAAAAAAAACTGAAAAAAATTAACACCCAAAAAACCAAGTAACCCAATCAATAAATGTGCAAAGGAACTGAAAGGACACTCTACAGAAGAAATATGATTGATCCACAAATATATAAAAAATATGTTCAATGTCTCTTGAAATTAGAGAAGTGCAAATTAAAAACTATACTGAGATTTCATCTCACTCCCGTGAGAATGGCAATTATCAAGAATATAAGTAACAATAAATGTTGGCGAGGATGTGGGGAAATAGGTACATTCATATATTGGTGGTGGGACTGCAAATTGGTGCCACCACTCTGGAAAGCAGTCTGGAGATTCTTTGGAAAACTTGGAATGGAACCAACATTTGACCCAGTTATACTACTCCTCAGCATGTACTCAGAGTACTTAAAATCAGCATACTCTAGTGACGCAGACACATTTTTTATAGCACCTCAATTCATAATAGCAAAGCTATTGAATCAACCTTGGCACCCTTCAACAGATGAGTGGATAAAGAAAATGTGGTATATATACATAATGTAATATTACTTAGCCATAATAAAGTACGAAATTATGGCATATGACTGTAAATGGATCAAACTGAAGACTACCATACTAAGTGAAATAGGCCAATCTCAAAAAAAAAGCAAATGCTGAATGTTTTCACTGATATATAAATGCTGACTCCCAATAGGTCAGAGGGAGGGGGACGGAGCAGTGGATTGACAGAGGGGAAAGGTGGGAAGCAAGATGGAATGGGAATATAAAAGAGAGTAGAATGAATTGGACAATACTTTCCTATGTTTATACATGAATACACACAACATCATCTACAAGTACAAAAATGGGAAGGTATATTCCATGTATATACGATATGCCAAAATACAATCTATAGTCATGAATAAACAGAACAAATAAAAATTTTAAAAGATCATTTTATGTCTATCCTGTCACTATTAATTCACAGTACATATTACTCTAATTATCTAATACATCTTGAAATAAGACTGGTTTTGCCTGATTTATCTTTTTTATTTTTTTATTTTTATTTTTTATTTTTTTACGTTTACATAGGGTAATGATGTTTATTTTATTTTTCCCCTCGCCCCCACCCCTCCCACCCTTTTCCCTTTATACAGTCCTTCTTTCCCTCATTCTTACCGCTCTCCTTAGCCTAACTCTAAACCTAACCCTAAACCTAATGCTAACCCCTCCCACCCCCATTATATGTCCTCATCCGCTTATCAGCGAGATCATTCGTCCTTTAGTTTTTTGAGATTGGCTTATCTCACTTAGCATGATATTCTCCAATTTCGACCATTTGCCTACAAATGCCATAATTTTATCATTCTTCATTGCGGAGTAATATTCCATTGTATAAATATGCCACAGTTTCTTTATCCATTCATCAACTGAAGGGCATCTAGGTTGGTTCCACAATCTGGCTATGGTGAATTGAGCAGCAATGAACATTGATGTGGCTGTATCTCTGTAGTATGCTGATTTTAAGTCCTTTGGGTATAGACCAAGGAGTGGGATAGCTGGGTCAAATGGTGTTTCCATTCCAAGCTTTCTGAGGAATCTCCACACTGCTTTCCAGAGTGGCTGCACTAATTTGCAACCCCACCAGCAATGTATGAGTGTTCCTTTTTCACCACATCCTCGCCAACACCTATTGTTGCTTGTGTTCTTGATAATCGCCATTCTAATTGGGGTGAGATGAAATCTTAGGGTAGTTTTGATTTGCATTTCCCTTATTACTAGGGATGTTGAACATTTTTTCATATATCTGTTGATTACTTGTACATCTTCTTCTGTGACGTGTCTGTTCATTTCCTTAGCCCATTTGTTGATTGGATTATTTGTATTCTTCGTGTAGAGTTTTTTGAGTTCTTTATAGATTCTGGAAATTAGCGCTCTATCTGAGGTATGGTTGGCAAAAATATTCTCCCACTCTGTAGGCTCTCTCTTCACATTTCTGATAGTTTCCTTTGCTGAGAGAAAGCTTTTTAGTTTGAATCTATCCCAGTTGTTGATTCTTGCTTTTATTTCTTGTGCTATGGGAGTCCTGTTAAGGAAGTCTGATCCTAAGCCAACAAGTTGAAGGTTTGGACCTACTTTTTCTTCTATAAGATGCAGGGTCTCTGGTCTGATTCCAAGGTCCTTGATCCATTTTGAGTTGAGTTTTGTGTAGGGTGAGAGATAGGGGTTTAATTTCATTCTATTGCATATGGTTTTCCAGTTTTCCCAGCACCATTTGTTGAAGAGGCTATCTTTTCTCCATTGCATATTGTTGGAACCTTTGTCTAGTATGAGAAAATTGTATTTATTTGGGTTTGTGTCCATGTCCTCTATTCTGTACCATTGATCCACCTTTCTATTTTGGTACCAATACCATGTCGTTTTTGTTACTATTGCTTTGTAATAGAGTTGAAGATCTGGTATTGCGATACCCCCTGCTTCACTCTTTCTACTGAGGATTGCTTTAGCTATTCTAGGTTTTTTATTCTTCCAGATGAATTTCATAATTGCTTGCTCTATTTCTGTAAGGTATATCATTGGGATTTTATTTGCAATTGCATTGAATCTGTATAGCACTTTAGGGAGTATGGCCATTATGAAAATATTAATTATTCCTGTGCAAGAACATGGGATATCTTTCCATCTTCTAAGGTATTCTTTAATTTCTTTCTTTAGTGTTCTGTAGTTCTCATTTTAGAGGTCTTTCACCATTTTTGTGAGATTGATTCCCAAGTATTTTCTTTTTTTCAATGCTATTGTGAATGGGGTAGTTTTCCTAACTTCGCTTTCTGAAGATTCATCACATGTATAAAAATGAATTGGATTTTTATCTTTTTTAAAAAAATTCTTTGGGTCCTTGTACCTTTGACTTCTATATAACTTTTAGACTATTCTCACATTCTATATTTCTAAAATCAATGTTACAGAGGTTTGTGGGGTTTTTTCATGTCCAGAGTAGATGAGAGAAGAGATTTCTGTCAGAGGACAGTGCCGGCTATAAATTAATTACTAATGAACTTATCTAACCAATAAGCATGAATCAATACCTTTTCAAATGGAAGGGGAATCGGGTCATGACAGATCTGGCCTCCAACAAGATGGAGAAGCCCACCTTCACCTTTATTTATAGTCAGATAGGTAAAGGGTACAAGACCAGGAGGGTCTTCTTCTTTGGGAACAGGATGGGGTGGAGTTAGGGAAGCCATTTGCTTAGAGAATTAGCATTTCCTCAGATGGTGAGGCAACTCTGCACAGGGTCACCTACTCCCTGGGTTTTTGAAAGAATCTCTCATGACTGCCAGTTCCTGGGAGTTAGACTTCAGTATCCCATGGCTCAGCCAAGCCTGATTCTGCTAAACATGGATGACTTCGCACAGAATATTTTAAAACAATTATTGTGATCCTGTCTATTCCTTTGACAAAAGTATCATATTTACTATATTGGTTTTCCAATCAAGAACATACATGATTCTTCATTAATGTAGATATTATTTGATTTATTTTATTACCACTTTGTAGTTCTCACTATATTTTCCCAGTGTATGTATGGTTTTATTTATTTTATCATTGGGGGGAGTTATGAATAACATCACAGTTTACATTTATTTTACATATATTCACTGATAGTACAAAATGCTACATTTTTGATGTTTTCTGTTTATTATCTTATATCTCATGACTTTACTGAACAGTCTTCTGTGAATTTCATGCATTTTGCTATATAGTCTACCAAGTTGTCTGCATTTAAGAAGTATTATTTCTGGCCTTATAATCTGTATCATTTTATTTCCTTCTATTCTCATTGTAAAGGATAAAACTCCTATTAAAGTGTTGAATTGATGTGATGAAAGTGGATATCCTTGCCTTGATTCTGATCACAGTGAGAAATATTCAGCTTTATAGAATTATATGTTAACTATATATTTTGTTTGTTTATATGCTTTGTTGCTTTTTTATTTTCCCTTATTGAATTGAATAAATTATGTATAATTTATTATATATAAAGCATAATTATATATATGCATATATATATTTGGTCTGAAAAAATATATATGTATCCTTTCATCCATTTAATTTTTAAAACCAAATGAGAAAAATGCTATTATTATTCTAATGTTTTACACAAAGGAACTTCAGTTCAGAACTTCTATGTGGCTTTCCATACTTCAAATAGTTATAAAGTAGGTTAGTATATTTCTAATCTAGGATTTTATGTTTCTAAAGTTCTCAAAATTTCTATTATATATATATATATATATATATACATATATATATAATCACTCTATCAAGATACAAAGAATATTAGAGTACTTGAATGATAGTGAGATATTTACCCATAGGGCATTTTAGGAACTCTACTCCAACACTTACTGGAAGCAGAACCAGGCACCTGGGTCAAAGATAATGTTAGGTGGCTACATCTAAGAAGGTTTGAAGGCTTTTGAACATGATGACAAACATATCATATTATAGAATCAAGCACATATGAATTCTTTTTGAATTATCTAAATGCCAATTATTTAACTGTCTATTCCTTGAGTAAATTCAGAAAGAAAATATTAAATACAAATATATCATCAAATGTCCTTGCACGCATGATACGATTGAGATTTAGCTAAGACTTTCCATACCAAGGCATATACAACATGAACAGGAAACCTGGTTTGGTAGGGCATTTTGTATCGAAAAGGGTATTTATTATATCATCCTATTTTAAAAATGATTCATGGTACAGAAAGTATGAAACATTCAGATAAGCACTAGGAAAAGAAAACTACCCTGCTCATATAATTCCTATTAACTTTTTGGTTCATATATTTCCTGTGATACTTATTTATTGATTGACTAATCATTTATTTTTGTGGTACTGGTGATGGAACCTGGATCGTGTGCATGCTAGGCAAGCACTCTATCACTGAAGTATGTACCTAGTTCAATTTTTATTATTTTTAATGTCCAAAAATATGCACACTTAAAAACCTTTTCTATATATGAGAGAACACAAGTTTGTGAAATTATGTGATTGGGAGGCAAGCCTTCCATCATAAATCGCATCTTTGCACATTCTATCTCAATTGTTCTCAGTCAGCTTCTGTTCGTCTGAATAGTGTTGATAAAAATCACTTCCTATGTAGTGGCTGAGCTCTTGATACTTGATCCTCATTATAGACCATGTCAACATTGAACATACCTTTTTTTTGAGAAGATAGTTATGTTTACCTTGATTTGAACATAACACAATGTACACATATATTAACACATCACATGATACCATAACTTTGGATAATTGGAACATCTAACCATTTCTGAACATACATTCCCAACTCAACATCTTCTGAGAGTACATGCCATGGATATAACCAATTCTCTCAGCCATTTCAGGCCTGTACAAGAGACCTAATCTTTAGATCAAAAATTTCTAATGGGGTACTATAAAGATTATGTTGCACTGAAGTTTCTCAATGAAAAATACTTTTTTATAAAGAAAAAAATTTCTTTACAAGAGAAGAAACTTGGGGAAAATTATTTGTAGAATTTAAACAAATTCCATGAGCTTGTTTCAAATAGAAATAAAGTAAAAATGACAAAGATGGGGGCTAGGGTTGTATCTTAGTGGTAGTGCACTTGCCTACCACATGTGAAGCACTGGGTTTGATCCCCAGCACTACATAAAAATAAATAAAAGTATTTTGTACACCTACAACTAAAAAATATTAAAAATGGCAAAGAACTAAGAACATTGTAGGCATTATGCCAGTTTTGGAAAGTTCACAACTTGATATTATTATGATGACTATATTTTGAATGAAATCGTTCTTTTTTAGGAATTCAGCTTACATTTAAGTGGACAAAACTTAAACCTCATAACTTACTGAAAGTATAACTCAGAAATTTAAAATTCTGTAAATTTAGAGGCAATTGGAACGCCTAGGCAAATTTAATGATTCTCTTACCAGAGTGAATAGCATTGTTGAAACAATACCACAAGAAAAATAGTGAGTCTCTCAAGTATCACCACACAGCTTAGGGATCATGAGTGAGTGGCACACTGTTTGGACCCACCCTACTCTGTAATACTCGCAGTCCTTTCTCTTCAAGATACCTGAAGAAGTGCACTAGGGAGAGGAGGAGGTAGAGACCTTTATCTTTCAGGCAGAAATTGCCCAACTCATGTCTCTCATCATCAATAACTTCCATTCCAACAAGGAAATTTTCCTTTGGGAATTGGTCTCTAATGCTTCCAATGCCTTGGAAAAGATTCTCTATGAGAGGCTGACAGATTCTTCCAGGTAGGACAGTGGTAAAGAACTGAAAATTGGCATCATCCACAAACGTCAGGAAAGGACCCTGACTTTGTTGGACACAGGCATTGGCATGAGCAAGGCTGATCACATAAACAACTTGGAATCCATTACCAAGTCTGATACTAAACCATTTATAGAGACTCTTCAGACTGATGCATATATATCCATGATTGGGCAATCTGGTGTTGAATTTTATTCTGCCTATCTGGTGACAGAGAAAGTGGTTGTGATCACAAAGCATAATGATGATTAACAGCACACCTGGGAGTCTTCTGTTGGAGGATCCTTCACTCTAAGGGCTGATCATGATAAGTCCATTGGCTGGGGTACTAATTTCATTCTCTACTTCAAAGAAGACCAAGCAGAGGAGAGACAGGTCAAAGAAGTAGTGAAGAAACATTTGCAGTTCATAGGTCATCTAATCACCCTTTATTTGGAGAAGGAGCAAGAGACGGAAATTAGTGATTATGAGGCAGAGGAAGTAAAAGGTGAGAAAGAAGAGGAAGATAAGGATGATGAGAAGAAACTTAAGATTGAAGATGTGGGCTCAAATAAGAAGGATGACATTGATAAGAATAAGACATAGAAAATAAAGAAGATTGAGGAGAAATATATTTATCATGAAGAACTGAACAAGACCAAGCACATTTAAACCAGAAACCCTGATGATATCACTTAGAAAGAATATAGAGAATTCTATAAGAGCCTCACCAATGACTAGGAAGACCACCTGAAGGTCAAACACTTTTGTGTAGAAGGTCAGTTGGAATCCAGGGAATTAATGTTCATCCCTCAGTGAGCTCCCTTTGACCTCTTTGAGAACAAGAAGAACAACAACAACATCAATCTCTATGTCCATCATGTGTTTATCATGGACAACTGTGACGAACTGATACCAGAGTATCTCAACTCTATTCCTGGTGTTGTTGACTCTGAGGACCTGCACCTAAATATCTCCTGAGAAATGCTCCAGCAGAGCAAAATCTTGAAATTCATCTGCATAAACATTATGAAGAAGTGCCTTGAGTTTTTCTCTGAGTCAGCATAAGAAAAGGAGAACTACGAAATTTCTGAGGCATTCTCTAAAAATCTTAAGCTTGAAATTCATGAAGATACTAATTGTGCCTTTCTGAGCTGCTGTGCTATCACACATCAGTGTGGAAATGAGATGACTTCTCTGTGAGAATATGTCTCTCACATGAGGGAGACATAGAAGTCCATCTATTACATTACTGGTGAAAGCAAAGAGCAGGTGGCCAACTCTGCTTTTGTGGATCATGTACAGAAGTGGGGCTTTGAGGTGGTATACATGACTGAGCATATTAATGAATATTGTGTGCAGTAACCCAAGGAGTTTGATGGGAAGAGCCTGGTCTCTGTGACCAAGGAAGACCTGACACTACCTAAAGACGAGGAGGAAAAAAAGAAAATGGAGGACAGAAAGGCAAAATTAGAGAACCATTTCAAGTCACAAAAGAAGTCTTGGATAAAAAGGTTGAGAAGGCGACAATCTCCAACAGGCTTGTGTCATCACCCTGCTGCAATGTTACCAGCACCTATGACTGGACAGACAACATGGAGTGGACCATCAAGGCCCAAGCACTTCAAGATAACTCCACAATGGGTTACATGATGACCAAAAAAGCACATGGAGATCAACTCTGACCCCCAATTGTGGAGACACTGCAGCTAAAGGCAGAGACAGACAAAAATGACATGGCTATCAGGGACCTGGTGGTGCTGCTATTTGAAACTGTGGTGCTTTCTTCTGACTTCTCCTTTGAGGATCCCCAGACCCACTCCAATTGCATCTACTGCATGATAAAACTAGGCCTAGGCATTGATGAAGATGAAGTGATGGTGGAGAAACCTAGCAATGCTGTTCCTGATGAGATATTGCTCTCGAAGGTGATGGAAGAAGATTAGGAGTTGCCACTGAGAAATCTGCCCTCTGTATAGTTTCCCCATAGCTCCTACAGTAGCCTTGAATGACTCTTTCCCACCTGTCTTCCTCTGTTGATTGATGTTCTAGTGGTTTTTCTCCTGTTCTTCATGTCTTAAGGCAGTAAACAAGGGGCTCTAGCCCCCATTCCCTACCTAGTTTGACAGTAGGGTTGAATATTTTTTTTGTGTTTTTCATTGTTGTTTTATTTTGTTCCCAAATTAAAGTATGCAAAATAAAGAAATTGCAGTTCAAAAAAATATATATAGTGATAAACATGATTGACACACCTGAAAGAAAAGAAAAGAAGAAAAATGTGTGTCAAACAGACATATTTAAGTAGAATGAACTACCTTGAAATATCAGAAGTCCTTCTGGTCACTTAATAGCTTCAACAGTTGGTAATTTGCTCATGTATATTTTATAAAAAAAAAATAATAGGTATTCCACATGTGAGACTTGTATTTCCCAACTTCCATTCAAATCCCACATTTAAGAAATTTGCATTATCTATAGGTTATCATCGCTATTCTTTCCTTAACATTAATAAAATGTATTAAATAATTCTATGATAATAAGTGTCATTACATGTAACCCCCATATGAAAACATACAGCCAATCTTGGCCTAATCTAATATGACTTTAAAAAGTCAGCTGGGCGCAGTGGTGCTTGCCTGTAATCACAGCAGCCTGGGAGCCTGAGACAGTAGGATCATGAGTACTTAGCCAGTCTCAGCATTGGTAAGGTACTAAGCAACTTAGTAAGACCCTGTATCTAAATAAAATACAAAAAATTAGGTCTGGGTTATGGTTCAATGGTCGAGTGCTCCTGAGTTCAATCACCAGTATGAAAAAAAATAGTCAAAGCATTTACACATTACTTATTTGAAATAACACAGTGTACATTAATTTGGGGGTTAGTGGTAACAATGTTACTATGGATTTTACACAAATATTAGAGAACTGCTTCTCTTATACAATTATTTCAGGCATTTAAATTCACAATATGTATCCCAGTGTGTGTCAGACTCTCCTGGAATTTGAAATGGTTATCATCAATCCTTTCCTTTTCTGATTTCTTTTTAGCATATGATTTTAACAAGCTCCATCTTGTCCAAGTTAAATAACAAACTAGAGGGGAAGGTGAGGCTAATCACAAACAGGGATAACCAAAGTAAGAGAAATTGCTGTCATCCTGATGAGAGAAATTACAAAAAAAAGAAAGAAAGAAAACAAAACAAAATAACTAGAACTATTTTCCTATAGTTTTCAATAAAGAATATTCATATTGGTAGTGACATTAAATAAAAATATTCAGTTATGTTTTCAGTTATGTTTAGTGATTTTTTTCATGAAAGAAGAGACCTATGAGATTTAAATTTCTAAACATAAATACTAAAATAAAAATATGAATTGCTTAAAGATTAATACTTCAGTAATCTATAAAATTCATATATGCAGAGTACTGCATTTGCAAAATGGTCAAAAGAACTGTTTTTTAGTTTTATAAAAAGCAAGTAGGGATTTCATAAATTTCTGGTATTACGTTTGAGTCGTAATAATTCACCCAGCTGAAGTCAATGTCATGATACATTTTTTAATAAAAAAAGAAACAACTATTTTTTGGTTTGTGTGTGATACTGGGAATTGAATGCGGGCACCACTGAGCTACTTTTCAGATCCCTTTCTATTTTTTGAAACAGTGTCTTGCTCAGTTGCCAAGCCTGGCCTCAAACATGCAATCCTTTACCTCAGCCACCCAAGTAGCAGAGATTACAATCATGCTCCACCATGCCTGGTGAGATTTAATCATTTAAAAAATTAAAGTACAAATTCTGAATGCTTTTCATGCCATAGAATTGGAAATTACTCTTTCCCTTTTACTAGATTGAATAGTAAATTTTGAATGATTGCTAATTAGTTATAGAGGGTAAAATATCTAATCGAAGTTCATTTCTCTGTTTTGGATGAATGTCTCTAAAAGTTTAATGTGGTAAAGATTCTTTCTCAGGAACATGCTATGTGGAGGTGGTAAAGATTTGAGAGGTGGGGCCTACTGGGAGGTCCTTAAGTGGTTGGGGCCATGATTTCAAAAGGAACCTAGATCTTTTTTTGCATCTAAGTCTGCTTCTTGGCTCATGATGTGAGCATACAGTGTGTTTCACCAAGTGTTCCCATCATAGTGTGCTGGTTTTTTCAGTTTCCCAAAGTGGAGAGACCAAAACTTGAACAGGAACTTCCAAAGCCTTGAGCAAAAATAAAATTTTACTTTTTATAAGTAAATTGCCTTTGGTGTTCTATTATAATCATGTGAAGCTGAAGAAGGCACAAGCCTTAGAAGAAATACTGAAAAATGAAATCCAGTATGTTTTCCAAATCAATGAGATGATATTTCCCTAATACTAAGATCTGCTGCCTCTAATCAAAATAAGAAAGCAAAACACTCATAAATGGAGAGATGAAAGAAGATTAATACCACTTCTTCCATAAAATGCACTTCAGTAGTTCTTCAACAAATTTCAACTGGAAAGACTTCAACTGGAAAGACTACTAGCAGACTGACAAAGACGTAAAAATTAAGACACACATTGCCAATATTAGGATTGAAACAGGATATCAATAATCATCTGCAGCAATTAAACATAGAAAGGGAACACTACAAAGAATTTTACATTAATAAATTTGATAATTTAAAAGCAGAACAATTTCCAGACTTACAAACTAGGAAAATTCCAAAAAGATAATTTGCATAACCTGCAGTATTAAAGAAATTCAGTTCATAGTTAATATACTCCCATAAAATAATGCCCTTGATACAGGTGACTTCATTGGAGAATTAAAAAAATTTAAAGAATTAGGATCAATCTCTTCCACGAAATAGAAAAAGAATACTTTGCAAATTATATTATGAGGCCAGTATTACTCTGAGAGGAAAATCAAAGTCAGTATCAAAACAAATAAATGAACAAATAAAAACTGAAAATTAGTTTCTCACAAACTTAGACACAATAGTCCTCCAGCAAATGTTAATTTATTGAACTCAATGATGCATAAAATAACTATGCACAATGGACAAGCAAGATTTATTCTAGGTATGGAAGATTGCTTCAAACTTGAAAAAAGTCAATATAATCAATAATAAGAAGATAAATCACATAGACATATAAATTGATGCAGAAAATCACTTGGCAAAACCTAAAATCTATTCATGGTCAAAGGGAATATTCTAAAACTCTTACAAACAATATATGGAAAAACTGCAATTAATATCATACTTAAAGGTGAAAGATGGAGTGTTTTTCCCCTAAGATTGGGAACAAGTCGAAAATATTCACTATCATCACTATTTTTTAGCAAAGAATTGGAAGTATTCACTGTGATAAGGCAAGAAAAGCAAATGAAAAACATACAGACAGGAAAAAAAGAAATAAAACTCCCTCTTTGTAAATGGCATATTTGTGCATATAGCAAATCCCAAAGGATCTATAGTAATCAGAGCTAACAAATTACTCCAGCAAAGTATAAAGATATAAAATCATCATGCAAAATTCAATTATGTTTTTATGCACTAAAAATAAACATGCAGAAACCAAATTTAGCAATACAATGACATTCATGCTTAAAAAAGATGAAAAATTTGAGTATAAACTTAGCAATATAAGTCTAGAATGTGAAAGGTAAATTTATTTTCTAAATATTATTTATTATTATTATTTTCTAATGAAGGAAATTAAAGCCCTAAATGACAGGGAGACCTGTCATGTTCGTGAATTAGAAGTTTAACTGTAACAAAGATTCAAATTTTCTTCAAATTAATATATGTTTTAGGAAATTCCTATCCAAACTAGCAAATATTTTTATAGACACAGACAAGTTTCTTCTGAAATTTATAAGAAAATATATAGGCACTGGAATAGCCAAAACAACCTTAAAATTAATAACAGTGGAAGGAATCGCTACTCAATAATATGACCTTCTATTCATGTACACTAATTTAGACAATGTGATATTTGTGGGATAGACATGGATAAATTTAAAGGAGTAGAAAAATAGAAATATAATAAAAGAAATATTCTTGTTTGATTTTTTATAAAGGTTCAGAACAACAAAATGGAAGAAGTGTGACATTTCAAGATATGTTGCTAAAGCATTTAAACATTTATGAGGAAAAGAAAGCAATTTGACTTAAGTTTCACAAATTTTATTACAATTAGCTCATAATGAATTACACAGTTAAATACAAAATGTAAAATTTTGATACTTTTAGAAAAAAATGGGTGATAAACTATAGTTCCTATTGCTATGGAGAAAGTTCTCAGACTTGTCCCCAAAAGCACAATCCATGAGATAACAAATTGATGCATTGTTTCTCATTAGAATTAAAAACTTTGCTCTGTGAAAGACTCTTTGAAAAGGATAAAAAAAAAAACAACAGGATAAAGACTAAAAGAATGATTTACAAAGCACATATCCAAAAATGAATGTTTAGCAGCAATATGCAAAGAACTTTCAAGTGTGGCCAGGTACCAGTGGTGTATGCCTGTAATTCCAGTGATTCTGGAGGCTGAGGCAGGAGGATTGCAATATCAAGGTCAGCCTCAGTAATCTAGAGAGACTCCGTCTGAAAATAGAATATAAAAATGAACTGGGGGCATAGCTCAGCAGTGGAGTGTTCCTAAGTTCAATATGCAGAAAAAATATAATGCATGCATGTTTGGAGAAAGTACTAGAGTAGAAATGATTTTTTTTCTACAGTCAAAAGTGAAAACAACAACAACAACAACAACAACAACACAAATTTCATTTATGGCAGATCTTCTGGCAATAAAAAGAGCTTTAGAGAGAGAAATGAGTGCCATCTCAAAAGTCACTTTTTTTCTGAAAATATATGGATCAACAGCAGAAAATATCAGACCAGTAGTAAGTTTTCAATACTGAAAAATGAAAGTAACAAAATTCTTAGAGTAGAAATGAAAATTATAAAATTCACAAGTCATATATTGTGGTTACATTTAACCTCCAATATATAAAGAAAGTGGGATCACCTTGTAACAAGATAGCTATTTGCCTATAATAAATAATCATTTAGCTCTTTTGCTGAACATGTATTATATTTTTAAAAGCATAATCATTGGTAATGCATGTTAGCTTAAGTTTTTCAAATAAAATATA
The DNA here is from genome assembly GCF_902686445.1 of Sciurus carolinensis. Taxonomy (NCBI): domain Eukaryota; kingdom Metazoa; phylum Chordata; class Mammalia; order Rodentia; family Sciuridae; genus Sciurus; species Sciurus carolinensis. Next base: position 62,822,933 of record NC_062232.1, on the reverse strand, counting down.
ACTATGAAAAAGGTACTGTTCAGTAGTTGAGATCATAGTTCCAAATATTGTAGTCTACCTGTGTATCATAGGAATAGTATCTAGGAGGAAATATTGTCTTGTAAAGGTTAGTTACATACACCCACACCTAAAATGTTTTTGAAAAATTCATATTTTTCAATTAGGTTCATTGTATGATCGTAATTGAGTTGACTAAAAATATATTGTGTAGTATTTTCCTTTAGTTATCATTGTAAAAACATAATTTTAAAAAGTCAAATGTGTGATATATGAAATACATCATTATGAATGAAACGATACTGCTAAGAACATTTGGAAGATACAGGGAGGGTTAAAAGAAACTACACACTCAGATGCGAGCCAGATGGAATCCCTAAGCTTTAATTCAAAAAATCCCATGCCCTTGAGTTCATGATAGTCTTTCCACATTGATCTCAGAGGGCCTTCCTACCTACCAACAAAAGAATTCTAAACTTTGAATGAGATGTTTGAAGTAAGCGCTTCCAATGGGTGAGAGCTCTTGCATCCAAACTGCCTAAGCTCCTCAGCCTGGACAGCTGGACAGCTGCCTTTGTGAGTAGAGTTCTTTAGTAATAATTAACAGAAAGGGCTGCAATCAAGTCAGGAAACCTCTCGCAGCTCCGGTGTCACTGAAAGGGCACTTTGGCACAGTTTTCCCTAGTAGACTAATGAAATGGGAATTTGTAGGTTATGAGATCAGCACTACCTTAAGTGGATTCTGTATTGTTTGGTTTACAAAAGTAGTTTTATTAGCTTTTTCTCCTAGCTATTTCTAGCTAAAGTTGCATGATCAGATTAGGGTAGCAGGAAAGCCCTATGTTTAAAGGACCTTTGTAGGTGGAAATACTTGTTAAATTCTTTGGTTTTTCAAATAGATTGAACATGAAATATAACCTTTTTGCCTGATAAAAGCTTTGTTGATGCAAATGCCTACTTTCTGGAATTTCTCAAGCAGGTTTAGCATGAGCAAAACTTGAATAGAAAACCTTTGTTTTCGGTGGCTTCCATCCCTTTTTTCAATGCCCTGGTTTGCCTTTTCCCAAGACCCATCAACCCACCCACCAAGAAATCAAAGCCTTCTTGCTGCCTTCCAGCTGTCCAGGTTTTCTCATGGACCAGTCTCCTAAGTGTCCCCCTTCTCACTAAACGATTTGTATTCGGGATTTTTCACTCCTCCAATTACCTCTGCATTCTTTCTACGTCCTCTTTCTTCTGATCTAATCTCCACCAGTTTATCTGACAAATTTAGTTGATCACTATATGGTACTCTGATGGGTAGCAAGTAAAATAATTATAACTGAACAAAGCCCTCATAGAGTTTAAATATTTCAACAACAAATGATTTAAACAGAAATAAACTTAAGGGGAAGGTAGTTGGCAGAGAGCAAGCTTTTTAGTGTCCTTGAATTAGGCATGTAAATAACTGCCTCATAGTAAAATATCACCACTAATCAAGTAACATTATATTTCCAATACCTTTAAGTTTCCAAGGCAAAGGCTATCTTCAAAGCCTCAATTTGTTTTAATTTACATGGTCCATAAATCAAACTATTATTCATCATGGAAGAAAATAACAAGAGATTTATAAGAACAGGACAGATTTATAGGACACAAAGATGATTAAAAAGGGCAATCCCAGGCTCTCCCAAATAATACCAACACTACGTTAGAAATTATACAAGTTGTCCATATCCACAATTTAATTTGATCATCACAAAAACTCTAAGACATAAACGTGTATAAGAAACATCACGCAGTATCCTATAAGTATATAGTTTTTGATTTTATGCATCACTTAAAAGAAATGCAATTTTAAAACAAAGGAAAATGATTATTTTATAATTTTGTAATGAAAAAATGAGGTTAAGAGACATTATAGACTTGTTCAAGTTTATTCTTGTTTCTATTGACATGTACTTTATAACAGGTGGGAAGTAAATAAAATGAAGTGAAGATATTCATTGCAAAAGACACTTAAACAAGAATGCAGTTAGAACATTTTTGGGCAAATTGCAGATGGGGAATAAAAACTGATCAAGGGTGGAGGTTAAAAATCAAAGATGTTTCAAGACTTTCTTCTGAAAAAGGACAATATGCATGTAAGAATGCATTATTTTTGTAAATGACAAACAGGGATAGAATATAATTTACTAATGAATTGTAATGATGCATGAATCATAAGATAAAGTGCAAAACTGATTAAATAGGTTGAATATTTAAAGAAAAGAGAGACATAGGAGCTAAGCTGCCCTGAGGATGTATAAATATATGTACTGCTATCTGATAAAACCTAGTGTGTTTCTATTTTTATTTCTTATTTCACTTGACCTGTGTTTTAGTGCTCCAAAGAATACACTTAACACTTATTCTGAAGGCTTGAGAAAAATGAAAAATTTGGTCAAACTTTGGTACCAATAAATAATGTTTGACAATGAATGAAACTATTATCAGATTTTTATATGTGTTTTTTCTTTTTATTGTTTTTTAAAATTAGACAGAACATTAGAATTTATTTTAACTTAATTATAAGAGCATTGAATATAATTTGCTCTAATTGAGTCTCCAGAGCATCCACTTATCCACTTATCCTCCCCTCCACCATCTACCTGTTCCATACACTCTACTGATTTTTCTAATATTTAATTTAGGTTCATTGTTGCTGTTAACGTCTTTTCCAAATACATGATGGTGAGATTCACTATAATATATTCATATAAGTACATACTAAAATTAGGTCAGAGTAATTCAACTGTTCTTCACTTATCCATTGCCTTCTACTGCCCCCTCAATCCCATTCATCTAGTCTATAGTTCTTTCTTCTATTTTGATGGAATCTCCCCTTCTTCTCACTCTCTCCCCCCACTTTTTGTTTTTGACTACTTGTGCATATCAGAGAAAGCAATTGACCTTTGACTTTCTGACTGTGGCTTATTCCACTTAACATGATACAGTCCAGTTCCATCCATTTACCAGAAAATGTCATAAAGTCATTGTTCTTTATGGCTGAGTAATACTCCATTGTATATATATACCACAATTGATTCAATTGCTTGGCTACTGTGAATTGTGCTGCCATAAATATTGATGTGACTGTATCTTTATAGTATGCTGATTTTAGGTCTTTTGGGTACATAACAAGGAGTGGGATAGGTTGGTCATGTGAAGGTTCCATTTTTATGTTTTAAGGAATTTTCATACTGTTTTCCAGAGTAGTTGCTAATTTGAAGACCCACCAACCATGTATGAGTATACATTGCTTTTCACTACATCATCACCAACAATTGTTATATTTATTTATTGTATCCTTGACAATTGCTATTCTGACCATAGTGAGATAAAATCTCAATGTAATTTTGATTTGCAGTTCCCTAATTTCTCTACATGTTGAACATTTTTTATATGTTTGTTGATCATTTGCATTTCTTCTTTTAGGAAATATTTGTTTAGTTCTTTTATTTATTAAGTGAGTTAAATGTTTTTGTTGTGGTTGAGTTCTTTATATATTCCAGAAATTGATACCCTATTTCAGAAATCAGTTTCAAAGATCTTCTCCAATTCTTTAGGCTCTTTCATCATTCTCTTAATTGTGTCCCGTGCTGTGGAGAAACTTTTTAATTTGGTGCTGTCTCACTTATTGATTTTTGGCATTATTTAAGGAAGTGTGTTCCTGTGCCAAAATGTTGGATTATTGAACAAACATTTTCCTGTAACACTTGCATAATTTCTTGTCTAATTCCTAGGTCTTTGATCCTTTTTAAGTTGAATTCTGTGCAGGGTGAGAGATAGGAATCAAGGTATATTTTTCTATATATGGATTGCCAGTGTTCTCAGCACCATTTATTTAAAAGACTATCTTTTCTCCAATATATGGTTTTGCCTCCTTTGTTGAGTATGAGATAACTACATTACTATGCATCTCTCTTTATGACTTCTATTCTGTTTGTATTGGTCTTCATTTTTGTTTTGGTGCCAGTAACATGCTATTTTTATTGCTATAGTTCTGTAATATTATTACTGGTCTGGTATTGTGATGCCTCCAGCATGACTCATTTTGCTCAGGATTGCTTTGGCTATTATGGGTCTCTTATTTTTTCCAAATGAATTTTAAAAATGTTTCTTTCTACTTCTGTGAATAATCATTGATATTTTGATGGAGATTGCATTGTATCTGTATAACATTTTTTTGTAGTATGGTCATTTTGATAATATCTATACTGCTTATCCAAAATCACGGGAGGTCTTTGCATTTTCCAAGATCATCTTCAATTATTTTTCTTTGCTGTTCCATTATCTTTATTGTTGACGTCCTTCATGTCCTTTGTTATATTAATACTTGAGGTTTTTTTAAGTTATTGGGAATGAGACACTTGCTAATTTATTTTTCAGCAGATTCATTATTGGAATATAGGAAACAATTGATATATGCATATTGATCTTGTATCCTGAAATATTACTAAATTTGTTTATCAGCTCCAGAAATTTTTTGTGGAGTTTTTTCAGTCTTCTAAATATAGCAGCTTGTCATTAGGAAATAGAGATTATGTGAGCTCTTCTTTTCCTGTTTCCCTTCAATTTCCTTCTCTTGTCTCATTGTTCTAACTAGAGTTTCCAAGTCTCTGTTGAATAGGAGGAGTGAGAGTAGGCATCCTTGTCTTATTCCTGTTCTTTGAAGAAATGCTTTCACCCTTTCTCCATTCACCATGATATTCTCTTGGGTTTGTGATATATAACTTTCGTAATATTGAGGTAAATTCCTTTAATCCCTCTCTCTAGTGTTTTAAACAAGAATGGGTGTTGGATTTTGTCAAATGCTTTTTCTGTGTCTATTGAGATATCATGGGATTTTTGTTCTTAGTTCTGTTTATGTGGTAAATTACATTTATTGATTCGTGTATGTTGAACCAATCTTTAATCTCTGAAGTGAAAGTCACTTCATCATGGTGCATTATATTTTTAATGTGTTTTTATTTATGGTTTGCCAATATTTTATTAAGGTATTTTACAACTATGTTCATCAAGGATATTAGCCTGAAAATTTTCTTCCTTGGCAAGCTTTACTCTGATTTTCTATCAGGGTAGTACCAGCTATATAAAATGAATTCCCTCCTTTTCTCTTTCATGTAGCAATATGAGGAAGATTGGTATTAGTTCTTTTTTAAAGGTCTGATAGAACTCAACTGAGAAGCCATTCTGTCCCAGGTTTTTATATGTTGGAAGGCTTTTGATAGCTGCTACAATTTTATTACTTGATATTGTTTAGTTTTCCTATACACACATGGTTCAATTTGTGTAGGTAATTGTCCCTAGTAATATCTTAGTGTCTTCAAGAACTTCTAGCTTATTGAAATATAAATTTTCAAATAGTTTTTGATGATCCTCTGGATTTTGTTAATTTCTGTGGTTATATATCCTTTTTCATTTCTAATTCTGTTTATCTGAGTCTTTTCTCTTTTTATTTTGATTAATATGGTTAAGGGCTTATCAATCTTCTTTATTCTTTGAAATAACCAACTCAGTTTCAATAGTTCTTTGCATTATTTTTATTCTCAATTTTATTGATTCTGACTCTAATTTTAAATATTTTCTTGCTTTCTACTGAATCTGATGTAGCTTTGTTCTTTTTCTAGGGTCTTGGAATGTTAATTTTTTTATTTGGTATCTTTCTAATATATTTTATTATATAAATTCAGTGCTGAAACTTTCCTCTTATAACTGTGTTCATACTGTCCCAGATATTTTGATATGTTGTATCACTGTTCTCATTGTTTGTAACATATTTCTTTATTCTTACTTCAACTTCTACCATTCAGCATTGAAAAGTGCATTATTTAATCTCCAGGTATTAAAGTGGTTTCTGTTTTTCATCTTGTCATTTATTTCTAATATCACTCCATTATGATCTGATAGAGTGCAAGGAATTTCCTCTATTTTTTTAATTTTCTAAATTTGCTTTGTGACCTAAAAGATAATCTATTTTAGGAAATGTTCCATTCACTATAAAGGAAAAGAGCGATTTGGTTAACAGTACTTTTTTTTTTATTGTAAACAAATGGGATACATGTTGTTTCTCTGTCTGTACATGGCGTAAGGGCATACCATATGTGTAATCATAAATTTACATAGGGTAATGTTGTTTGATTCATTCTGCCATTTTTCCCTTCCCCCCCCAACCCCTCCCACCCCTCCCCCCCCTCCCCTCCATCTATACAGTCCTTCCTTCCTCCATTCCTGCCTCCCTCCCTAAACCCAACTCCAACCCCAACACTAACGCTTCCCACCCCCCCATTATGTGTCATCATCCACTTATTAGCGATATCACTCTTCCTTTGGTTTTTGGGATTGGCTTATCTCACTTAGCATGATATTCTCCAGTTTCATCCCATTTGCCTGCAAATGCCATAATTTTATCATTCTTTATGGCTGAGTAATATTCCATTGTACATATATACCACAGTTTCTTTATCCATTCATCAATTGAAGGACATCTAGGTTGGTTCCACAATCTGGCTATTGTGAACTGAGAAGCTATGAACATTGATGTGGCTGTATCTCTGTAATATGCTGATTTTAAGTCCTTTGGGTATAGGCCAAGGAGTGGGATAGCTGGTCAAATGGTGGTTCCATTCCAAGTTTTCTAAGGAATCTCCACACTACTTTCCAGAGTGGCTGCACTAATTTGCAGCCCCACCAGCAATGTAAGAGTGTACCTTTCTCCCCACATCCTCTCCAACACCTGTTGTTGCTTGTATTCTTCATAATCGCCATTCTAATTGGGGTGAGATGGAATCTTAGGGTGGTTTTGATTTGCATTTCTCTTATTACTAGAGATGTTGAACATTTTTCCATATGTTTGTTGATTGCTTGTATATCTTCTTCTGTGAAGTGTCTATTCATTTTTTTAGCCCACTGTCAATTGGATTATTTACATTCTTGGTGTAGAGTTTTTTGAGTTCTTATAGATTCTGGAGATTAGTGCTCTATCTGAAGTATGATTGGCAAAGATTTTCTCCCACTCTGTAGGCTCTTTCTTCGCACTGCTGATAGTTTCCTTTGCTGAGAGAAAGCTTTTTAGTTTGAATCTATCCCAGTTATTAATTGTTGCTTTTATTTCTTGTGCTATGGGAGTCCTGTTGAGGAAGTCTGGTACAAAGCCGACATGTTGAAGCTCTAGACCTACTTTTTCTTCTATAAGATGCAAGGTCTCTGGTCTGATTCCGAGATCCTTAATCCATTTTGAGTTTAGTTTCGTGCACGGTGAGAGATATGGGTTTAGTTTCATTCTGTTGCATATGGATTTCCAATTCTCCCAGCACCATTTGTTGAAGAGGCTATCTTTTCTCCATTGCATATTTTTGGCCCCTTTGTCTAGTATGAGAAAATTGTATTTATTTGGGTTTGTGTCCATGTCCTCTATTCTGTACATTGATCTACCTTTCTATTTTGGTACGAATACCATGTCGCTTTTGTTACTATTGCTTTGTAGTAGAGTTGAAGATCTGGTATTGCAATACCCCCTGCTTCACTCTTTCTGCCAAGGATAGCTTTAGCTATTCTGGGTTTTTTATTCTTCCAGATGAATTTCATAATTGCCTTGCTCTATTTCTGTAAGGTACATCATTGGGATTTTAATTGGAATTGCATTGAATCTGTATAGCACTTTTGGTAGTATGGCCATTTTGACAATATAATTCTGCCTATCCAAGAACATGGGAGATCTTTCCATCTTCTAAGGTTTTCTTGAATTTCTTTCTTTAGTGTCCTGTAGTTCTCATTGTAGAGGTTTTTCACCTCTTTTTGTGAGATTGATTCCAAGTATTTTATTTTTTTCGGAAGCTATTGTGAATGGGGTAGTTTTCCTAATTTCTCTTTCTGAAGATTCATTGCTTATGTATAAAAGCCTTAGATTTATGTGCATGACCTTATATCCCGCTACTTTACTGAATTCACTTATGAGATCTAAAAGTTTTTCTGGTGGAATTTTCCTGGTTCCTCTAAGTATACAATCATATCATGAGCAAATAGGGATAGTTTGAGTTCTTCTTTTCCTATTCGTATCCCTTTAATTTCTTTGGTCTGTCTAATTGCTCTGGCTAGAGTTTCAATGCGATATGAATAGAAGTGGTGAAAGAGGGCATCCCTGCCTTGTTCCAGTTTTTAGAGGGAAGCTTTCAGTTTTTCACCATTTAGAATGATATTAGCCATGGGTTTAGCATAGATGGCCTTTACAATGTTAAGGAATGTTCCCACTATCCCTATTTTTCTAGTGTTTTGAGCATGAAGGGGTGCTGTATTTTATCAAATGCTTTTTCTGCATCTATCGAAATAATCATGTGATTCTTGACTTTAAGTCTATTGATATGGTGAATGACATTTATTGATTTCCTGATGTTGAACCAACCTTGCATCCCTGGGATGAAACCCACTTGAACATGGTGCACTATCTTTTTAATATGTTTTTGTATGCAATTTGCTAAAATTTTGTTGAGAATTTTTGCGTCGATGTTCATTAGGATATTGGTCTGAAATTTTCTTTCCTTGATGTATCTCTGTCTGGTTTAGGAATCAGGGTAATATTGGCTTCATAGAATGAGGTTGTAGGGTTCCCTCCTCTTCTATTTTATGGAATACTTGAGAAGTATTGGAATGAGCTCTTCTTTAAAGGTTTTGTAGAACTTGGCTGAGAACCCATCTGGTCCTGGACTTTTCTTTGTTGGTAGGTTTTTGATGACTTTCTTCTATTTCATTACTTGAAATTGGTCTATTTAAATTGTGTATGTCCTCCTCGTTCAGTTTAGGCAATTCATATGTCTCTAGAAACCTGTTGATGTCTTCGAAATTTTCTATTTTGTTGGAGTATAGATTTTCAAAATAGCTTCTAATTATGTTTTGTATTTCAGTCGTGTGTGTTGTGATATTTCCTTGTTCATTCCGAATTTTAGTGATTTGGGTTTTCTCTCGTCTTCTCTTTGTTAGTGTGGCTAAAGGTTTATCAATTTTGTTTATTTTTTTGAAGACCAACTATTTATTTTGTCAATTTTTTGTATTGTTTCTTTCGTTTCAATTTCGTTGATTTCAGCTCTGAGTTTAACTATTTCCTGTCTTCTACTACTTTTGTGTTGGTCTCTTCTTCTTTTTCTAGGGCTTTGAGCTGTAGTGTTAGGTCATTTATTTTTGAGTTTTACTTCTTTTATTAAATGTGCTCATGAAATAAATTTTCCTCTAAGTACTGCTTCATAGTGTCCCCAGAGATTTTGATATGATGTTTCTTTGTTCTCGTTTACCTCTAAGAATTTTTTTAATTTCCTTCCTAATATCTTCTGTTATCCATTCATCATATAGTAGCATGTTGGTTTAATCTCCAGGTTTGGAGTAGATTCTGTTTTTTTACTCTTTCATTAATTTGTAACTTCAATCCATTATGATCTGATAGAATACAAGGTAGTGTCTCTATCTTCTTGTACTTGCTGACATTAGCTTTGTGGCATAATATATGGTCTATTTTAGAGAAGGATCCATGTGCTGCTGAGAAGAAAGTGTATTTGCTCTTGTTGGATGTATATTCTATAAATGTCTGTTATGTCTAAATTATTGATTGTGTTATTGAGATCTATGGTTTCTTTGTTCAATATTGTTTGGAAGATCTGTCCAGTGGTGAGAGAGGCGTGTTAAAACATCTATATTATTGTGTTATGGTCTATTGGTTTCTAAAATTGAGACGGATTTGTTCACATACATGGATGAGCCACTGTTTGGGGCATAGATGTTTATGATTGTTATATCTTGCTGATTTATGCTTCCCTTAAGCAGTATGAAAATGTCCTTCTTTATCCCTTCTGACTAACATTGGCTTGAAGTCCACATTATCTGAATGAGGATGGATACTCCAGCTTTTTTGCTGAGTCCATGTGCATGGTATGTTTTTCCCCATCTTTTCACACTTTAGGCTATGGGTATCTCTTCTATGAGGTGAGTCTCTTGCAGGCAACATATTGTTGGGTCTTTCTTTTTAATCCCAATCTGCCAGTCCATGTCTCTGGATTGATAAATTCAGCCCATTATATTCAGGGTTATTATTGAGAATGATTTGGTATTCCCTGTCATTTGGTTCATATTTAAAATTTTTTGACACATCTTGGTTCCTCCTTTATTTGACAGTTCCTTTAGGATAATTCCTCCCTTTGCTGATTTTGCTTCTTTGTTTTTTATCTCTTCCTCATGAAACATATTTTGCTGAGAATGTCTGTAATGCTGGCTTCTTTTTGTAAATTCTTTAGCTTTTGTTTATCATGGAATGATTTTTTTTTCATTGTCAAATTTGAAGGTAAGTTTTGCTGGGTAAAAGATTCTTGGTTGGCATCCATTTTCTTTCAGAGCTTGAAAAATGCTGTTCCAGGCCCTTCTAGCCTTTAGGGTCTGGATTGAAAAATCTGCTGATATCCGTATTGGCTTCCCCCTGAATGTAATTTGATTCTTTTTCTCTCACAGCCTTTAAAATTCTGTCTTTATTTTGTATGTTAGGTATTTTCATATAATGTGCCTTGGTGTGGTTCTGTTATAATTTGTGTATTTGGAGTCCTATAAGCCTCTTGGACTTGATTTTCCATTTCATTCTTCAGATTTGGGAAATTTTCTGATATTATTTCTTCAAATAGATTGTTCATTCCTTTGGTTTGTTCTCTAAGCCTTCTCAATCACAATAATTCTCAAATTTGGCCTTTTCATGATATCCCATAGTTCTTGGAGATTCTGTTCATGATTTCTCACCATCTTCTCTGTTTGTTCAACTTTGTTTTCGAGGTTAATATTTGTCTTCAATATCTGAAGTTCTGTCTTCCAGCTGTTCTGTTCTATTGGTTATGCTTTCTATGGAGTTCTAATTTGGTTTATTGTTTCCTTCATTTCAAGGATTTCTGTTTGGTTTTTTTTTCAATATCTCTAACTCTTTATTGAAATGATCTTTTGCTTCCTGAATTTGCTCTGTTAACTGTCGATTGGTGCTATATTTCAATGCCTGCATTGCTCTTTCATCTCATCGTTTGCTTCCCTAGTCATTTTAATTATGTACATTCTGAACTCCCTTTCTGTCATTTCTTCTGCTATGCTGTTGTTGGATTTTATTGATGTAACATCTAGATTTGTTTGGGACATTTTCTTCCCTTGTTTTCTCATATTGTTCAGGAATCAGTGGGTCATTAGATATTGCAGATTTCCTCTATCAACTTATAATGTCCCTGAATATTGCTAGTATATCCCTCTTATCCTTCAGTATCCTGAAGTCTTGGAGAAGGTTGATAATGCAGAGCTCCACGAAGAAACTGCCTCTCTAGGGTGGTGATCCTCAGGTGGCGTATATTCCCTGCTAGTGGGCAGAGGTGCCTCCACTTGTTGACCAGTGGTCATCCAATGGGGAACTAGACTGCGGGCTGAGGCAAGGCCTGTTTGTGCCTGAGTCTCTGGTTTTATCGTCCCTGTGGAAAACCTTCCCCGGCCGGGAAGACTCCCTCTGTGGGGACGTCTCGCTGATCAGTTGCCCTCCTAGAGGTTCCCCTCATCTACAACTACCGCCTGGGCTGGGCTGTCTTCCTCTGCAATGATCCCAGGGGCCCGGATCTATGTCCTGGGCCTGGGAGCCTCAGCCTTCGCAGGCGAGTCTCCTTAGGCTGCCTCTCCCAGAGAATCTGCCCGCCGCCCTGGAAACTTCGCTCCGCCCCTAGGCGTGTCTCTGTGTGCTCTTCCAGCAAGAAGCCACCTAGGCTCCTGGGACCCTGCTCTGCACCAATCGCCTGGCTATGCAGCCCCTCCTCTGAGCCACCACCTGGAGCCCGTACAATAACTCCGAGACCCAGAGACCCGCCACACACCTCCTCCTCCGGACAGCCGCCCGGTTTCCGACGCAGTCACTAGGAGTCAAACAACTCACTTCGGGTCTCCTCCTCCCGCCAACCACCTGTAGCTCTAGGCAGTCACTCCAAGTCCAAGTGACCCGCCCTGTTCCTCCTCCTCCTCCTTGGGGTAGCCCCCGGGTGTTCAGGAGCAGTGGCTCCGAGACCAAGTGACTCACCACGCTCCTCCTCCAGGCAGGCCACCGGTGTTCAGGAGCAGTTGCTTTTAGTCCAATCAACTCACCACTCGCCTCCTCCTCTGGCAACCACCTGTGGCTCTGATGCAGTCACTCCTAGACCAAGCATCCCACGCTCTCCTCCTCCAGGCAGGCCACCAGTGTTCTGGAGCAGTTGTTCTGAGTTCAAACAGCTCACCCGCAGCTCCTCCTCTGGCAACTGCCTGTGGCTCTGATGCAGTCACTCCTAGGTCAAGCAGCCCACCGCGCTCCTCCTCTTCCTCCGGGCAACCCCCCGGTGTTCAGAAGCGGTCGTTCTGGGTCTAAACAGCTCGCCACGCAGCTCCTCCTCAGGCAGCCACCCAGAGCCCCAGTGGTTGCTCGAGTCCAAGTGCTGTGCTGAGCCGCCTCCTCTACGATGATCCCAGTTGTCCGTGTTTACCGCTCCAGTGCAGGGAGGGGCGTCTCACCGAGCCACTCCACTTCACAAATTCCCTGCCTTCCGGGGCTACCGCTGCATCTGGGATGCCTTCCCAACGGGAGAGACTCACCTGGTGGCTTTGAGTTGGTCCCAAGTCTCTCACTATCTCCTCTTTTGAATCTTGCATCCTGGAGCAACATGAAATGCAGCCGTCCTCTAGTCTGCCATCTTGGCCCCCCGCTAACAGTACTTTTAAAGTGTGAAGTATCTATACTTACTTTAACTGGATGATATATCTAGTCAATGGAGTGTTCTGTTATTATTATATCACAGTCTAATTCTTCATATTGAGAAGAGTATTTTTTTATGTACATGCTTGCACCATTTTGGGGGTCATTAATATTTGCAGTCATTATATCTCATTGTTGGGTGATTTCCTTAGCCACTATAAAATGACCTTCTTTGTTCTGATTAATTTTGACTAAGTTCACTTTGTCTGATATGAGAATATTAGACATTAAATATAATAAAATTGCTATAACATTATGTGAGAGTTGAAAAGAATAACACACATCAAGGTAAAAAGAGAAGGTTCAGAGTTGGGGAACACTATGTTTATTTTCTACTCTTCTAATGACTCTTCAATTCTATTCATACTTCAGTCTTTAAGATATTGAGTATTAGACCATTTCTTTTGTCACCTAACTCTCAGATCTGTTGCTTCTTCACTACCTGCTTTCTATGTTGTGTTGGGAATGGGAATCACTAACTAGCAGGGTTCTGCTATTTTCCTGGGGCTATTATAAGATATTGTGGACACAATTTCCTGAAAAGTTTCTAAGAAGTACAGATTTTATAATTTTCATCACTGCACAGAGCATCTGGATATTACTATAACTTTGAATTGTGTTGTGGGAAGATACTCAAGAAGAACACAATGATGAATTTTTACTTGTGAATAAGATAGCTCTAAAATTTTTGCACTGGTAGAGAAGATCCAGTATCATAAGCTCCTTGTCCACCATCTACTCACTGTTCATGAAATTCAGGACACCTTCAAACTCTTGGATTTCAAGTGACAGGCATCCTGAGGGTAAACAGACTAAACAAATGTCCTCTGAAACTGACAACATGGATGTGAAAGAATAAAAACAGGGGGTTGTCTGATTGCAGATTTAAGACTAATAATGAAATCTCATTGAAAGGAGAATTGTAATAATGGGGTCCTTGCTGAAATGAACTACAATACAGTAGAAACACTTGGAAATATTCAGTGATAGAAAAAAGAAAGAGTAGAGTCAATGTGCCTCAACCAAAGTTAGTGGGTACCTATAACAGTTTCAATGTTTGTGTGGATAAACATAATTGCTGGTTTTTAAATTTTTTCATTTCTTTTTATCTTATGATTTTATTATTATTAGTGCATTACATTTATATATTATAGTAGGATTCATTTTGACATATTTATACATGCATGTAATGCAGTTTTCTCCATTTTGATCCCTAATATTTCCTCTTTCCCTCACCTCATCTCTCCTTCCCCATTCCCCTCTGTCTGCTCTACTGGTCTTCCATTTATTTATGTTCTTACTGATTTTATTTTTAATTATGGCCTTGTAATTATTTATAAAATGAAATTCATTGTGATAAAATCACATGACATAGTTTGCTTAATTTCATTCTGCTCTTTCCTTTTACTATCCCTCTTCCTTCCACCTTGTGCCCTTTCCTCTACTGTACTGATCACCCTTCTATTATTATGAAATACCCTCTTTTTAATTCCTTATTTCTCTTTAGTTTCTACATGTATAACATCCAAACTTGACTTTTTAGAGTCTGGCTTCCTTCACTTAGTATGATGTTCTCAAGTTCCATTTATTTACAGAAAATGATACAATTAATCACAATTCCAGACCTTCAACCATACTACAGAGCATAGTATTAAAAATAGCATGGTATTGGTGAAAAATAGACAGGTACCCAATGGTATAGGATAGAAGACACAGAGACATACCCACATAAGTACAGTAACCTCATACTAGAGCAAGGTGCCAAATAACTACAATGGAGAAATGATAGCCTCTTCAGCAAATGGTGCTGGGAAAACTTGAAATCCTTATGCAGTAAATGAAACTAAAGGCCTATCTCTCACCTGCCAAAACTTGTTTTAAAATGGATCGAAAACCTAGAAAATAGGTCAGAGACCCTGCACCTAATAAAAGAAAAAGTAGGTCCAAATCTTCATCATGTTGGCTTAGGACCAGACTCCCAAAGTGCAAGAAATAAAAGCAGGAATCAATAATTGGGATAGATTCAAACTAAAAGCTTTTTCCTCAGCAAAGAAAATAATCAACATTGTGAAGAGAGAGCCTACAGAGTGGGAGAAAATCATCGCACACACGCTTCAGATACAGCACTGATCTCCAGAATCTATAAATAACTCAAAAAATTTACACCAAGAATACAAAATAAGCCAATCAACAAATGGGCTAAGGAAATAAGTAGCACTTCACAGAAGAAGATCTACAATAACAATTAGATGAAAAAATGTTCAGCATCTCTAGTAATAAGGAAATGCAAATCAAACTACCCTAAGATTCCATCTCACCCCAATTAGAATGTCGATTATCAAGAATAAAGCAACAATAGGAAAATGAAGAAGTGGGGCGGGGACAGGGGAAAGAAAGATATAGAATGAGACCATATCATTATCTTATGTGCATTTATGATTACACAATGGTGTGATGTCAGGGGCGTGCTCTGAGGGCCCCAGAGCTGCACCCGGGCCTGATCTCTAAGATGGTGCCTGGCAGTTTGCCAGACATAGCTGCACTCATATACAAGTTTTAGGAAGTAACTCTGGTTGGCTGTTGTACATGAGGCAATCCTGGTATCTGCCTGGAGACTGTTCCTTGATAGGCTGACTTTCCGGGTAGTCTACTCTCTGATAGGCTGATGTTCTCAGTATAAGTCTGAGCTTGTGGAATAAAACTCTTTTGGTTCCTGTGATCAAGAAGAGCATACGCGTTGTGATTGTCCCCGCGGGCGGTGGGCGATCATAAGTGGTGCCAAAACCCGGGAACTCGAGTTACAAAGAAGGAACTGATCAGGTAATACAGGGAAAGTAAAGTACAGGTTAAAGTTTGCAGGATAAGCGACGAGTTAAGTTCGGGGGATAAGCGACGAGTTAAGTTCGCAGGATAAGCGACGAGTTAAAAGTTCGCTGGATAAGCGACAAGTTAAAGTTTGCGGGATAAGCGATGGAGATTGAGTGTAAGTGTTTTTGCTTTTGTTGCTAGTTAAAGTGCTTGCATTCTGTTAGTTTAATAGAGAAATATGGGCACTGAAATGTCATGAATGCGCATGGAAGGTCCTTAAAGGATTTGCTCCGGGCCAATGGAATTCCTCTTGAAACTAAAACAGCCCGAACCAAATGCAGAGAGTCCATAAAACAAGGGGAAGAGGTTTTGGAGGAAATAAAAGAGGAAAGGTCTAAAGCATTAGAAAGGGCGTCAATAAGATCAGAGATAGACAAGGAAAATGAAACTGGGTGTCAGGATAGTTCAGATGAAGAGGAGGATTTACTATGTAAAACAAAAATCTTGCTATTACAGGATCTAATAAAGAAAAAATGGGGCAAACACACACCACACATGGTGACCCTGCGCTCTCAGTTCTTAGACTCATGCTGAAGAGTAGCAGCCTTGAGTGGTCTGATACACAGGTGGAAAAGGCCTGGGACACCTTTAAGAGGGAAATCAGTTTAGGGGAGGGTCCCCCATTAGGAGTCTGCCCTACGTTATCCACCCTTAAGCCTGCTTCTCTCCAGGACCTCCCAAAGGGGGCTCCAAGTTTCTCCCCAAAGAGCCGCCGGCTAAAGAACCACCGGCTCCTCCCATTGCATCTCCTTCCAGAAACTTGCCACATAGTAAACACATTGGGAGACCTTTAATGAGGAGCCCAATCCATCTCAATCCGCTCCTCCCAAGGTTGAGGAACCACGAGGGCAGCCAGCCTGTACACATAGGGAGGACCCACTACCACCCTGGGGAGGCTCATTACTGCCATCTTGTATTCTGGGGCCACATCAGACTCCAATGAAAGCCCTCACCCTCCTCCTTCCAGATGGCAGGAATCTTCCCAGTGGCCACTTTATGATACTGGGCAAGAACTCACAGACTCTAACCTCCCCCCTCCCTGTATGGCCTTCCCGGTAAATGTTAAAATGTTAGTTTTGGAAGGAATGACTACCAATCACAAATTGGCCTGTGCAGGGATGAAAGATTGCTCCATGGGAAGGTGGGTTGTGGCTACCAAAGATATTGGCACACAGCATCTGTGAGCGAGTGGGCAGATGGAAAGGGATTCCTTATCTTCAAGTCTCTTCTTTCTTGTGCTTCTATGCTCGACGCCTCCTTCTTCTCCCCCTCTTAATTCCTTCTCCTCCTCCAACTTCACCCCACCCAGGCCACCTAGTCCTCCTGCCATGAGGTCCCACATACACCAGTGTGGAGGGAGTAACCAGCCCAACCATCAGTGGCATGTCCTAGTAAGGAGTATGATTATAGTATCCCCAGTTCCCACAAATATTGGGAGATAATTGTTTCACAATTTTCTGCGTCCAAACCTGAATTGATTACTAACCAGGATTAAGTGTTAAAATGCCCTAGCATCAAGTTTCTGCTGGAATATTTTATCCCCTTTCAGATCCAAATCTCAGTCAAGGCTTACATTGAAATGTAATAGAGAAGCCTGAAGGCTCAGTAGGAGACCGGTCTCAAACCCAAGAAAAGAAAAAAAAAAGAGCAAAAAGTGTTACCTGAACTACAGCAAAAGTAAATTTTATGACGCTTTACTAAAGTAATTAACGGCTGTATCATTTTTCCCGTATCATTTTTCCAGGACTCTTTTTTTTTTTTTTTTTGAATTCTACATATTTTTTGAGTTCATAACTTTTTGATCAATTCTATTTTTTTTTATTCAACTAGAGTTTTTGAACATCTGTTGCATTGCAATGGAGATTCACCTATAAAGTTTCAAGGCCTTTGATTATGTGTTATGTGTATGCCGTGCTGTCTGATGTCATGTTTTGTCTGTATCAAACCTGAGCACTCCTAAAATTAAAATTTAAAAATGGACCCAAATACTTTTAATTCACGTGATTTAAAAAGGTTCAATTTAAATTGGGTAAACTAATAGAAGTAAAATGTCTTGAAAATAACTCACAAGTCTCTAGGTGGTCAAACTAATAAATGTTGATGTTTATAAAATGTCTAATATCAATTTTTCTAGGACTTTCCTCCAACAAGAAAAGATGGCAAATACTGTTCAGGACACTTGTCTGATATCTTGGTTTTTACAAAATAAGTGAATTAGAGTTGACATGCATGAGATTACTCAAATGGTTTGTTGAAAAAATTGTTTTGTGTCATCACTAAACTAAAAACAAGGTTACTAAGAGTTATGTCCTAATAGGTATAATCCTATATACAAAGGGTTCTAAAAGTTTCAACTGTGTTTCAATTAGAGTACTATAAATAACAAAATATTTAATCTTATTAAAATAGAGTAATTTTTTTTAAATTCAGAAATTTCATAAGAGTTGTTTCAGAATGTGAACAAAAAGGGGTCAACAGGAAAGAGAAAATAAAGGTTCTGGGTATGGAAATATATTTAGTAAAAGGGAAAAGGAAATGTTTCTGGGTAAGAAAGTGCTTGTGTGATGAAATAAATGAGGGTCTAAGTAAGTGCTAAGAAAGTCTATGTAAGTAAAGGGCAAGTTTCAACAAGTTTGCATGTAACTAAGTTGGTTGTATGTATGTGAAACATTTAAAGCTATTTAAGGTTTTTCCTAAGGTGAAATACTAATGTTCTAATATAAACCAAAGTTTAATCTATATGGTAAAATGACATGGTAAAATAACAAGGATTTCTTAGAAACACTAATTTACTCTTAACTTTGGTGTCTATTAAGTTTTATTCTTTAGAACAATTAGTCTTAAAAATAGGGGTTTATACAATTATGGTTAAGCAACTGCTAGAGTATTGTACTACGGTATAGAGTCTAAATTTTTCTTTAAAAACTAAATTTGGTAAGAACCAATTTCTCACTAAATTTGAAATAACTCTAACCACAGATATACCTTATAACCCACAAGGACTCTTTATAAACAAAAAGGGGGAATAGAGGAGACCTTCAGTTCCCCTAGAGATAAACTTTCTCTTTGCCTCTTTCTTTAAATTTTTTAACTCTGGATAATGAGGGTCGCTCTGCCACTGAGAGACATGGCAATCATAAACAACATGATAGAGCAATGGTAAAATGTAAGGATGTTCTTACAGGACAATGGAACGGCCTGGACCCAGTGCTTTACT
Source organism: Sciurus carolinensis (assembly GCF_902686445.1). NCBI lineage: Eukaryota > Metazoa > Chordata > Mammalia > Rodentia > Sciuridae > Sciurus > Sciurus carolinensis. The sequence continues at coordinate 62,804,058 of NC_062232.1, read as the reverse complement.
GGAGCCATGGCTCAGTTTGTGTGGTTCCACAGGATAAAACATTGCCTATCTGGGTTCCTGAGTGACTAACTCGACCAGTGCCAATGCTACCAACAAGTAACTCAGACTAACATACTCCTGATGACCATGATGCTCGTAGCCCCCCTTGAACTAACTTACAACCTCTTTTTAGTCTCTTAGGATGCTATCTCTCTCAATGTCGAAATGCTTCTAGGTTCCCGCTGGCAGTCTTAATGTGTGTTCTTACCTTCCAACCAGTCCCAGTCTCTGTTACAGATGCAGAATTGCCAGTGTTACTATCAAGAAACAGGAGAGATTTTGGCATCACAGCGGCCGTGGTCGCCACGGTAGCAGTCTGTGCAGCGGCAACCACAACCGCAGCAGCAGCATTGACACAACCATACAGACAGCAACAACAATCACTTGGACTAAAGAGACCCTAAACCAACATCTAAGAGCAGGCATACTCCTTGTAAATCAAAGAGTGGACTTACTATAAGAACAAGTGGATATCTTGCAAGAACTTTTGGGACTGGATGTGTTTATCCTTTAAGAGCAGTGTGTGTCACCCCTATTGCTTATAATAACCTTAACTCTGTGGTTATGTTATCTAAAAATCTCTCTGTCTACCTTACTGTAATTGGTCATCTACATTTGATAATTTAACCAGTCAGCTATGAGCTGAAATACTCAGAGTCAATGCCACCAGGGTTCAAGTTGCATCGGTATCCGAGATGTTCTCTTGTTATCTAAAGCCCTGGGATTGACAAAACAGTGGGCTGGAACAGTAGGTGTTCTGATTATTATCTGCTTAGGGATAGCCTATGTTATACGCAGCCAAATCAGAGCTCGCCAAGATGCCTGACATCTTCGATGGGCTATAGTACATACTTTGACAGCCATTGAGACAGGCACATCCCCCAAGTATGGCTAAGCATGCTGGACCAGTAGTCAAAGATGGGTAAGATCCGTGGAAATGCATACCAACCTAAGACAGGGTTCTGACGCCTGGAGGTCAGAATTCCAATGATGGGTAAGGATGTAATTTGCCATGGACAACCTAAGACAAGCATGGTCCCAAGTCATCTTTTCTTTATTTAAAGAATAAGGGGGAGATGTCAGGGGCAGGCTCTGAGGGCCCCAGAGCCGCACCGTGGCCTGATCTCTAGCAGCTTGCCAGACATAGCTGCACTCATATACAAGTTTTAGGAAGTAACTCTGGTTGGCTCTTGTACATGAGGCAATCCTGGTATCTGCCTGGAGACTGTTCCTTGATAGGCTGACTTTCCTGGTAGTCTACTCTCTGATAGGCTGATATTCTCAATATAAGTCTGAGACTTGTGGAATAAAACTCTTTTGGTTCCTGCAATCAAGAAGAGCATATGCGTTGTGATTGTCCCCCGCAGGCGGTGGGCGATCATAGTGTGACTCTAATTCATGTACAACTAGAGAAATGAAATTTGTACCCCATTTGTGTACAATGAATCAAAATAAGAAAAAAGCAAAAGAAATGCCAGATATTGAGCACAAAAAAAGATAGAAAATGTGTATTTATTATTTTCTGGGCCCTTCAAATTCCCCAAAGCTGTAAACATAAAATATCCTGAAAAGCAGAATACAGAAACCAAATTCTATTACTAAGGAGCACTCGGGTACTCAAACCACTTTGTATTATATCACTGGCTTTTTGTAATATTTTCCAAGGAAAACATATTTCTCATTTTTCTATTAGGAACAAAGAATAATCTAGAGAGAAAACATGTTATAAATGTTTGCCATAAATTTGTTTTTTTAAGAGGTTAAAAGTCACAGAGGAAAGTTTGAGCTCTGTTTTAGATATTTATACACTTGTGAATGAATAATTTTAAAAAGTCTTGGGTATTTTTCATTATACCTCACCTATGACTTTACCTTTAAAAACAATGGCTGCTTGTGGTTCTGTTGAATATAAGTGAAAAAGTTAAAATCAAACTTTTAACAAAAAAGGTTTTGATTACAAAAAAAGATATAATTTCATCCTCCTTTATGGTTGAGTAAAGCTCTATTGTATGTATGCATGTATGTATGTATGTACGTATATATATAAAATAAGCATAAAATTTTCTATTTCTATTAAAGACCAGCATTTGTTTTGGTTCATTGAAATATTTGACATGTGTATTGTAAATGCAGGGACTATTCACAAATTTGTAAACAAAACCAAGAAAGATCTCATGAATTTCATAAAATTCTTAGATTTCAAAGAACACTTTTACTTAGCATGCCTAAAACAAATAAGAAATATCAGGAGGAAAAAACTGTAATACTCACAGCCCTACTTTTTTCTATTACAATATACATTTTGACACAAAATGCCACATTATTTCCAAGTGGCAAAACAATGACAAGTCATATCATGTGACACTGAAATGTGATTAATCCTTTCTTTGAAGTGTTTGGATATTTTTCACCAAAATCAATTACTGAATATTTCATGAAAGTCACTTTATATATTTTGTAGCATATGAATGAATATTGTAGTTGTTCAAAAGTCCTATTTATAGGACAATTTGGTGATTTTGTTCTTCATGATAACAAAAGATATGCAAGCTTGGATTATGATTTCCAACCTATTTTAATGCACTTTAGTCAATTTCATTGTAACATTACTAGAATTAAAAATTTTGGGCTTAATGACTGAGCAGCTAGAAATGAAAAAAGAAAAAAAGACCACACCCAAAGTTAGTAGAAGGAAGATGATACATAAAGCAGATATTGGGGAAAAAAATCAGTGGAAAAAGTCAACAAATTAAGATTTTGAAGAAAGCAAAATTGACAAACCTTTAACTAGACTAATAAAACTAGAGATAAGACATAAATGAGATTACAGATGAAAAGGTATATATTACAAGTAATAACACAAATTACAAAAGACTGTAAGAGACAGTAATAAAAAATTACCAACCAATTGATAATGTAGAAGAAATGTTTAAATTCCAACAATATGGGACATGAGATATTTTTCATGTAACACAGTAACAGTTCTCATGAAAGCATTGGTATAAAAGAAGCAAACCTGAACCTGTCCATCCTTTTTCTCTGCTTCTATTCAAGACATGACTACTTGACTCCAACATGTATTCATAGCATTGCCATCTGTTGTTTGTCATGAGATTCTTACCAGAACTGAGCTGATGTAAAATACATGCTCATGAACTAACAAAACTGTGAACTGAATTTTTTTTTCTTTTAAAAAATCATTAAATTATTTTAACTGGTAATTAAGTGCAATAATTATTGGGTGCCCTATTGTCTTGTGGGGGGCTCTGTCTCTTTACATCTCAGTTGCATAAATTCTACCCTTTTATGTTCACTTTTTCTTGTCCATGGTTTTCATTATTCAAATTCACGAGAGAAGAACCTGGAAAGAAGTCACTGACAGACAACTGGGGTCTGCTCTAACATTACAAAAAGCAGAGGCTGAAAATCCAGTTTCATTTTTGGGGGCTTGTCTGGGATCTTTTGGAAGGCTCACCCAGTCACCTACCAACAGATACCATCAATCTCTGGACTGCCTTGATATGCACTACACCCAAACTACAAATGGTCAGACTGATCAAATCCAAAATGGAATCCCCATCAACCAGGGTCCCATTGATAGGTTTCTGTAGGAGGACCCTGACTGCCATTTCCTTTAAACAACTTCTACCCTTTTCAAATTGAAGTATCCAGAGCTGACATTGCACCTTTCCACTAAGAGCAATTAGAGGCACTTCCTCAGAGGGTGGGAATGAAAAAAATGTGGTAGATAGTAAAACAGGCAGGGAGTTAAAGAAGTGGGGCCCCATAACAACTTCTCTAAATGTAAAGGCCACTCCATGAAATCAATTTGTAGAAATATTCTAAACATTCCAATAAAAATCTTTGTTCCAGAGCAGTGGGAAATGAGAGGCAAGACAGATCTGAGTGAATTTGGTAGACTGGAGGATTAACAAATCAGTATTTGTGGGCTGAATTATTAGCTTCAATACACTTCCAGTAACTAATTACCATAAATATTGGCCAATAGCCTTAATATTTTCTGGGACATGATCAACATAGATATTAATCAATGCTCTACCCAGTACCTATATAAGCCCCCATATTAGTACACATAAGTGATAAACCTATTGGGTCATCTCTTACCCATTTCTTCTCATTTAATAAGTCTTCTACCTCTGTGCTCAAAATTTGTTTGGCTTTATAATTGAAACATAAAATTATGCACATTAATGGAAAATGTGATGTGTAATTTGTATGATGTTTAAATTATATTGTACATAATTATTTCCTTAAATATTTATCATTTGTATATGGTAAAAATTTCCAAAAGTATTTATTTTAGCTTTTTGAAATGTAAAAGTACATTATTGAGATCTATAATTACCTTACTGTGCAATAGTATGCTGGAAATTCTCACACTTACCTAACAATATCTTAATATCATAATCAATATTTCCCCATCTCTACCATTGGTCTACATTCTCAAGTCTCTGATAATCACCATTTTACTCTGAATATTTATAACATTGCCTTATAGATTCCTATATGAGTGAAATCATGTGATACTTGTCATTCTCTTTCTCATTTATTTTATTTAGCATTATAATGTCCAGTTCCATACTGTCAAAAATGATAGGATTTAAGGACTTGGGATGAAACTCAGCAGTAGAACACTTGGCCTACCAAGCACAAGACCCTGGGTTCAATTCTCAGTGCTGAAAAAAAATGAAAGAAAATATCAATATTTTACTTTTACATGGCTAAATATAACATTGTGCATGAGTACCATATTTTATTCATCCATTACTTTGTTTATGGCCACTTAGGATAATTAAATATTTTGGCTATAGTAAAACATGCAGCAATAAACAAAGGACTGCAGATGTCTCTTCAATCTACTGATTTTCTTTGCCTTGAACATATACCAAGAAATGGGATTGCTTGATTGTATAGTAGTTTTAGTTTTAAATTTTTGAGAAATCTACTTACTGTTTTCCATAATAGATATACTAATTTTATATTCCCACCATGCAAGAATTGCCTTATCTCCTCATCCTCACTTGTTATATTTAGTCTCCCTGATAGTAACTATTCTTACTGGGGTGAGGTCAAATATTGTGGTTTTGATTTACATTTTCCTTATTATTAGTGATGCTAAGCATTTATTATGTATCTGTTGTCTATGTGTGTCTTCTTTTGAGAAATGTCTACTCAGACTTTTGCCTAATTTTCATTAGTATGCTATAGTTTTACATAATGGTGGAGCTTACTGTGACCTATTCATAAATTCACATAATATAGCTTGATCCATTTTAATCCCCAGTACTTCTTCCCCTCTTTGTCTGTTTTTTTGCACCAGGGATTAAACCCAGGGACACTTAACCACTGAGCCACATCTCCAACCATTTTTATTTGTATCTATTTATTTATTTATTTATTTAGAGATGGGGTCTCACTAAAATGCTGACAAGGACCTTAAAATTATGATCTTTCTGACTCATCCTCCTGAGCCACTGAAATTATACGCATGTGCCAACAAATCCAGCCCTCTTTCTATATTTGTTATTTATTAATTGATTGATGTATCAACTGACTGCTCTCTACTGTTTGGATTTCCTCATATATTCTGTATATCAATTCTTTGTTAGATGAACAGATTGCAAATGTTTTCTCCCATTCTGTAGATTATCTCTTCACTGTGTTATTGTATTGATTGTTCCCTTTGCTATATAAAAGGTATATAGGCTGATATGATTCCATTTGTCTATTTTTCCTTTTGTTTCACATACTTTCAGGTTCTTCTCCTTAATTTTTTTTTACCAATTTCAATGTCCTAAGTCATTTCCCCTAGGTTTTCTTCCAATAGTTTTATAGGATAACATTATTCATTTAAGACTTTAATTCATTTTGGGGTGATTTTTTTTCTAGTTTGTCAGAAATGTATTCCATTTGATCCTTCTGCATGTTTTTTATCAAATTTTCCAAATATCATTTATTGAAAAAATCTAAATTTTCTACAATGTATATTCTTAGCACCTTTGCTGAATACTAGTTGTCTATAGACATAAAATTACTTTTGTAATCTCTAATCTTTTCCATTGGTCTATGTGTTTGGGTGTATGCAAATACCATGTTCTTCTTTGATTACTATAGCTTTGTAGTGTATTTTGTGGCCAGGAGTATAATGTATACAAGTTTTTTCTTTTTCTCAAAATGACTTTGGCTATTCAATTGTTTTCATCTCTCTATAATAATTCCAATCTTTTTTAGTTCTTTGAAGAATGTCTGGGCATTTTGATAGGAATTACATTGAATCTCTAAATTGCTTTTAAAATATGGACATTTGAACACTTGGTGCTTCTCACTCATGGAAAGATGTTGTCTTTCTATTTTTTGTGTTTATGTGCTCTTTAATTTCTTTCAACGTTTTGTAATTTTCACTGTAGAGATCTGTCATCATATTACATAATTTTTTATTTGTTAGTTTTAGATAGACAAGGCAGTGGAATGTATTTTGACATATTATATATACATGGGGCAGAACTTATTCTAATTAGGATCCCATTCTCGTGGTTGTACATGATGTGGAGTTTCACTGGTGATGTATTCATATATGAACATAGGAAAGTTATGTCTGATTCATTCTACTGTCTTTCCTATTCCTATCCCCAGTCCCTTCCCTTCATTCCCTTTTGTCTAATGCACTGAACTTTTATTCTCCCTCCCCCTGTTGTGTGATACCATCTACATACCAGAGAGAACATCTAACCTAATTTTATTCCTAGGTATTTTAATGTTTTATCTAGCATCTCTTACTTGATTTCTTTTTTAGATAGTTTTGTATTGCATATAGGAACATTACCAACTTTCACATGTTGATTTTCTATCTTGCAACATTGTTGAAGTCATTAATTATTTATAATAGTTTTTGTTGTTGTTTGTGTTTGGGGTTTTCTACAAATAAGATAATATCATCTGTTAACACTGATATTTTGACTTATTTTACAATTTAAATGGTCTTTATTTCTTTCTCTTTCCTGATATCTCTAGCTAGAACTTATAGCACTATCTCAAATAGAAGTGGTGAAAGTAACCATCCTTCTTTTTGTTGTTGTTCCAGATCTTAAAGAGGAAACTTTATTTTTTTTCCAACTTCAATATAGTATTAGGTATTGTGATATATGCTTTATTATTTCTTTTGACTTTTTTTTATTGTAAACAAATGGGATACATGTTGTTTCTTTGTACATGGAGTCAAGGCATACCATTTGTGTAATCATAAATTTACATAGGGTAATGTTTGATTCATTCTGTTATTTTTTTTCCTTCCACCCCACCCCTCCCACCCCTCTTTTCCCTCTATACAGTCCTTCCTTCCTCCATTCTTGCCACCCTCCTTAACCCTAACCCTAAACCTAACCCTAACCCTAACGCTAACCCCTCCCACCCCCCATTATATGTCATCATCCACTCCGCTTATCAGCAAGATCATTCGTCCTTCAGTTGTTTGAGATTGGCTTATCTCACATAGCATGATATTCTCCAATTTCATCCATTTGCCTGCAAATGCCATAATTTTATCATTTTTTATGGTAGAGTAATATTCCATTATATATATATATATAATATAATATATATATAATTATATATATATAATTATATAATATTATACTCAAAATGGATCAAGGACCTCAGAATCAGACCACAGACCCTGCATCTTATAGAAGAAAATGTAGGTCCAAATCTTCAACTTGTCGGCTTAGGATCAGACTTCCTTAACAGGACTACTAAAGCACAAGAAATAAAAGCAAGAATCAACAACTGGGATAGATTCAAACTAAAAAGCTTTCTCTCAGCAAAGGGAACTATCAGTAATGTGAAGAGAAAGCCTACAGAGTGGGAGAATATCTTTGCCACTCATACTTCAGATAGAGCGTTAATTTCCAGAATATATAAAGAACACAAAAAACTCTACACCAAGAATACAAATAATCCAATCAAAAAATGGGCTAAGAAATGAACAGACACTTCACATATATATATATATATGCCACAGTTTCTTTATCCATTCATCAATTGAAGGACAGCTAGGTTGGTTCCACAATCTGGCTATGGTAAATTGAGCAGTAATGTAACTGTATCTCTGTAGTATGCTGATTTTAAGTCCTTTGGGTATAGGCCAAGGAGTGGGATAGCTGGGTCAAATGGTGGTTCCATTCCAAGCTTTCTGAGGAATCTCCATACTGCTTTCCAGAGTGGCTGCACTAATTTGCAACCCCACCAGCAATGTATGAGTGTACCTTTATCCCCACCTCCTCGCTAACACCTATTGTTGCTTGTGTTCTTGATAATCGCCATTCTAATTGGGGTGAAATGGAATCTTAGGGTAGTTTTGATTTGCATTTCTCTTATTACTAGAGATGTTGAACATTTTTTCATATATCTGTTGATTGCTTGTAGATCTTCTGTGAAGTGTCTGTTCATTTCTTAGCCCATTTTTGATTGGATTATTTGTATTCTTGGTGTAGAGTTTTTTGTGTTCTTTATATATTCTGGAAATTAACGCTCTATCTGAAGTATGAGTGGCAAAGATATTCTCCCACTCTGTAGGCTTTCTCTTCACATTACTGATAGTTCCCTTTGCTGAGAGAAAGTTTTTTAGTTTGAATCTATCCCAGTTGTTGATTCTTGCTTTTATTTCTTGTGCTTTAGTAGTCCTGTTAAGGAAGTCTGATCCTAAGCCGACAAGTTGAAGATTTGGACCTACATTTTCTTCTATAAGATGCAGGGTCTGTGGTCTGATTCTGAGGTCCTTGATCCATTTTGAGTTGAGTTTTGGGCAGGGTGAGAGGTAGGAGTATTACTTCTTTATAAAGCTACCTGCTTCAGGTACTTTTTTGTGGGAATGCAAACCTGACTAATATGACTACTTTGAGTTTTGGAATCATTTTGCAGTATAAAAATAGTACATTTATAACACTGTGTTCTTTGAATATAAGCAACTTTTATTTTTCTGTAAATGTGAGAAAAAAGAACTCTCAAAATACGAACTCTGAAAATTTCATTAAAAATGGATAAAATTCTAAGTAGACATTACACTAAATAGGATATATGATTGAACATAGAACAAATGTAAAGATGCTCAGCACAATTAATCATTAGAAAAATATAAGTGATAATCACAAAATAAGATATTTCTCACCCATTAAGACAGTTTTTACTAAAATCACTGACAATATCAGTTGCTCGTGAGGATTTTGAGAATTTAAAACTATCACATGTCTTGGACAAGAATGTAAAAATACAAACATTTTGGGATGTAATTTGGATCATATTTAAAAGAGTTAAATATAAATTTCACACAAGATAAAAATTTCTACTCCTGAGAATCTGCCTAGGAGAAAGAAAAGTATGCATCCACACAAAAGCTTGTAGAAAAATATTTATAGTAGTGTTGTTCACTATATTCCAAGTTAGCAACAACTTGCATGTCTTACAAACTCCAATTGGATAAATAAAAATGTGTATATCCATTTGATAAATAAGTATTTATAGGAAAATTAATGAAATACTGATACATGGTATAATATGTATAAATCTTAAGTATATTCAGGTAAATGATTGAATCATTCTGTTTATAAAAGTATTCAGAAATATTACATATTGGATCATTCTATTTATAAAAGTACTCAGAATAGGCAAAGCTCTAAAGACAAGTGTAGTGTTTGGAGTCTGAAGTATGGAGAGGTGTAAATGAAAGGTGGAAAGTGAGATTTACCAAGTATATTTCTGAGTGACTTAAATATTCTTGCATTGTTATGAGCGCAATGACACCAAGTTTTAAAATACCAAAACAACTGTATTATACACTTTAAACTATAACTTATATAGGATGTAAATGAATCTAGTTGAATCTATTTTATAAAGAGAAGCAATGTGTGTTGGATATATAATTCAGTGGTAAAGTGCTTTCCTAACATGAGCAAGATCCTTTGCTCAATCTCTAGAACAGGAAAAAAAAAAAAAGAAAGAAAAAAAGACACGAAAAGTTGTAAGAAAATCAATTCTTTGGGCTGGGATTTTAGTGATAGAGCGCTTGCTTGCCTAGCATGTATGAGGCACTGGGTTTGATCCTCAGCAACACATAAAAACAAATAAATAAATAAAAGGTGTTATGTAAAAAAAATTTTAAAAATCAATTCTTTATTATTTGTCTAACTATAATAACTGACTATATATATAGAAATAATTGTTATGGTATATTAGATAGTAAAGTAATATTAAATGCACTCCAACTCTAACAAGGGAAAATGCAAGGGGAAGAATAAAGTATAATCGATCACTTATATAGTAAATTAGAACAATTGACACTTGAATTAGCTTATTTTTTAAGCAAAACTTTCATGTTGAACACTATGTTATTTACTGGAATTAAAATATCCAATGAAAAATTTCTAAACTTGAACCAAGAGAAAGAATATTAAGGGCTGAGGTTGTACTTTAGTGTTAGAACACTTGCCTAGCATATGTGAGGACTTGAGTTTGATTCTCAGCACCACATATAAATAAATAAATAGCCAATCAACAACTAAAAAAATGATTTAAAGAAAACATTAAGAAGAACTATTCAATCCAGTAATGGAAAAAGAGGGGGAAATATGGAATAGAGAAGGAAAAAAAGGAATGAGAATTTAAATGACATAATGCAGCTGTTTGCTTCCCCTAGTCTAGGGAGAAGATGGTAATGCCAAGGATTATTCTCTTGCAGAAAACTTGATCTGACCCTTTCTCTAGCTAAACTATGTTCTTCGGTAGAGAGCTATAGTAAGACATTACCATTATCAAATCTGTCTTAGTCACCATTTTTACTGCTATGACCAAAAAACCTGACAAGAGTAATGAGGAGGAAAATTTTATTTTGGGGCTCATGATCTCAGAAGTCTCAGTCCATAGAAAACCAGCTACATTTCTCATTCATCTGAGCTCCATATGAGGAAGAACATCATGGCAAAAGAGTGTAGCAGAGGAATGTGGCCCAGGACTTTACCAGGAAACAGAGAGAGCTTGGCTCAAGAAGGACAAAGTATATACCCCAAAGACATGCCCTCAGAGACCCTCCGTCTCCAGCTACACCTTACCTGCCCATTGTCATAACCCAGTTAATTCCTTCTAGGGGATTAATGCACTGATTGAGTTATGGTTCTCATAATCTAGTCATTTTCCCTCTAACCTTCTTATATTGTCTCAAACATGAGCTCTTGGTTGACACCTACTATCTAATCTGTAACATTCCACCCTGGTCCACCAAAGCTCATGCCTATCTCACAATTTAATGGGAATTTAGTCCATTTTCAAGAGTCCTCATAGCCTGAACATTACAGGATTGCTAAATGTGTAAGTCCAAAGTGTCCCTGTAAAAATCAAAAGCAAGTTACATGTATTGTACTAAAATGCACACAGGAAATATTTTCATTTGAAGAAATGGGGCCATCAAAGGAAGGAATGGAACCAAAGGAAGACAGAAATTCAGTTGGGCAAACAATTTCTATGTTCCACATTTGGGGCACATGGCAACCTGATGTTCACTATAAATAATTTGTGTAGCTCTGCCCCTATGACCCTGCTGGTGCGGTCCACATGGCCTCTCTGTTGGTTTGTCTCTGCTCAGTTCCTACAGCTTTCCCTGGCAGACATTTCACTGTACTGGCATTTCCTAATCTCAGTGGTCTTCATTGAGCTTTGACTTCCTTCTCACATCTCAACATATTTCCCACTTAAGGGCTGCCCACAGGATTCAAAGGTTCCTAAAATTTGCCTGGCCTCCAAGGCCTTCCTTTGAAATCTTGGCAGAAGCCTCCATGATTCCTTAACTCCAGAATTCTGTATCCCTGAAGAAACAGCACCACTTGGTTGACACCAATGTCTACCTCCATCTTGAGCAGTAACCAAGCCTCCAGGAATCAGGCCTGCTGCAGCTTCTGAGTGCCTGGGTGACTGAACATGGTGAAACAACATCCTAAGATGTCCTGTGCAAGCAGAATGCACCACTAATTTCTGCTTGAAGAAATTTTTACTTTTACAAACTCGAGCCCAAAATGTGAGTGGTCATGCCAATTCCTAAAATGCCCACAAACCAGCTTTCCTATTGTTTCTGGGCAAAGTCTTTAGCACTTTTTAGTGGCTGCAATGTCTTTAACAAACACACATTCCTTGGCACCAATTTTACTGGCTGTTTTCTGACCAAAATTCAAATTAGTCAGATCTTTCTGTTTTGCTTTCTGCTCCTGCTTATCACAATAAACTTGGCTAAAAGTTTCCAGAAATATCCATGCTATCACCTCAGTACTATGCTGTCTAGAAATTTCTTCAATCAGATTAAGAAGTCCATTACATTTAATTCAACCTCATTAAGTCTCAGAATATGGGCAAAATCTATACAACTTCTTAGCCAGCACATAGCATGAATTGCTTCTAGTCCAATTTTCAATACAGTCCTCTTCTGAAACCTCGTGACTTTAGTCTTGACTCTCCACAGATCTATCAGCATTCTGGTCTTCTGGGCTCCCACCAGAATCACCTACTAGCTCTGTTTACAACAATCTAAAACTTTTCCAACTTTTATTACTAAGCTCCCAAAATTCCTCTGACAAATTCCAAAATGGTACAAGAGTTTCTAAAGCACATGGTCAAGTTAGTCACTGCACTGACCCCACTTCTCAGTACCAATTTCTGTTTTAGTCAGCATTTTTGCTGCTGTGACCAAAAGACTTGATGAAAGAAATTAGAGGAGGAAAAATTTATTTGGGGGCTCATAGTTTCAGAAGTCTCACTCAATAGACATCTGACTTCAATCCTAGGAACTCAAGGTGAGGTAGAACGTCAAGGCAGAACAGTGTGGCAGAAGAAAGAAGCTGGGGACATTACCAGGAAGCAGTGAGAGGGAAAGAGAGAGAGAGAGAGAGAGAGAGAGAGAGAGAGAGAGAGTAAACTTTGCTCACCAAATATCTAGCCCAAAGTTGTACCCCCCAATGACCCACATACTCCAGCCATACCCTACCAGCCTATAGTCTCCAGTCGGTTAATCCCTATTAGGGGATTAACACATTGATCAAGTTAAGGTTCTCATAACCAAATCAATTCACCTCTAAACTTTCCTGCATTTTCTCACATGAGCTTTTGGGAGACAACTCTCCTAAACCATAACACTGTCTTTAAGATTGGATGGATTCCAAGTTTCCAGTTATAAATATATTTAAGCCTGAGTCAATGACCCAATGTGTTTCTATTTCCTTTCCTGTCTATGCCTGGCCTATGCCTACTTTATCTTTTTATTCCTAGTTTAGAAGTGTTTGTCTGCCATGTTAACAGTGATTGTAAACAAATCTGGAGAGGATTTGATCTAGATTCAGAGCTTCTACAATAATATATCAGAGAAGAGAGGAAAATGTGATGTTCTTCTTAAGGCAAATGGGAGAAATTTAATTGGAGTAACATGCTATGGACATAAAATAACACACATGAAAGTTTCTATGTAAGAGTGGTTTCAATAAAAATAGAAGGCAAATTAGTATTTTTGTTGGTGAGAAGGTCTGACATTAGTTTCCTGTTAACTTTTACATATCCTTACTCTGTCAGCAGATCATCAAATTTTGGTAGATAGTTATTATTAATCATTTCTTGGGTGAGAGAACTGATAAACTGTATGCAAAATATCTATTAAAATTGGAGTGTGACAGAATGTTAGTAAAAAAAGTCTAAAAATCTGTTATTCTGTAATTCAAACAAGCCAGTTATACAAAATAAAAAGTTTAATAAACATCAGAAGAGAAATAAATCACCTCAAAACTTATTACTTAGCCATGTTCTCTACACTTTTTCAGAGGGACTTGTACACTGGATAGTTTCATCACAATTCAAATTATTTCATTCATTCACTTGCTACAAATGCATGTTTTTGCTGATAACTTTGAAAAATAGATATTTAATAAAAACATTTATTGCTGAAAAAGATGTTTCTGATAGTTGCAATAGACAAAGAGTAAAACCATTTTTTCAGAATATTCAGAAAGCGCCACCACCAAGTGGAATGTGAAATGTTCAATGTCACAGCACAAATTTTAAAATAAGTTGAGAAAAAATGTCAACAAGGTTGGGAAGTAAGATGTCCCCTCTCTTAATTTCCCTTCATACAGACCAAATTAGCAACTATCTGTTACATATGTATAGTACATTTTGTTTGTTATTCATATATTGATGATTGTTTTTTCCACCTTTTGAATATTATTCTCAATTCTGCTATAGAATATTGGTGTTACAATGTATTTTCTTCTCTCTTTTGTCAATTCTTTTAAGAATATAAGCAGAACTTAAGTTTCTGGATTATACTGTGATTGTGTTAAGGTTTTATTGTGGAACTGTTGTAATGTCTTCCACAGTGATGGTGCCATTTCATATTTCTTCCAACCATGCACAAAGTTTATAATTTCTCCACAACCTTACCAACACTTGTCATTTTCTTTTTATTTGTTTATATTCCTAATAGTCATCCTAATCAGTGTGAAGACATTTCATAGAGTTTTTTGCATTTCCCTAATCACTATTGGTGTTGATATATTTTTATGTGTTTATTAACCATGCATCTATTTTCCTGGAAAATGTCTATTCAAGACCTTTTCCAATATTTAATTGGGTTGTTTGTTTTTTATTGTCCAAAAGGATTTTTATTTAATCTTCTTTAATGATAATTTTTTGTTTAATCCCTCTTTAAACAGATAACTATTAAATATATTTTCCCATTTTATGGGTTGCCTTTTCACTCAGTAGCCCTTCTGATACACAAATGTTTTCAACCTTAATGAAGTACAAGTTAACTATTTTTTTCATTTGTTGCCCCACATTTCCATTCTACCCCCCAAAACAAGTAACTTATTTGGGTTTATTCTAGTTAATCAAGATATGTTTGAAATATATTCAGGTATGTATAATTGTTACCTTCTTACTATGTTGTGTTGTTCCATTATCATTTAAAATATCATTACCTAATCCAACATAAACTTATCACATGCATCTCTAATATCCTAATGAAAATATGTTAAAGTGTTTGAACTCATTCTAAATCATCTTTTATATCAAACAATATTTATAGAGTGACTTAAAGTCTAATAAAAATAAGAAACTTTGTGTTACATACCAGAAGTTTGATAAGTATTGAGTTAGAGAAAAAAAATTAACAGGCAATAATGTCTTTATCCTACTAATAAGGACAGCATTTTTTTCAGAAATGGGAGTAAATTCTCTACTAAAACTGACTACAACATGGAAATGGAAAACAAAATAGTAAATTCAAATAACCAATTCAGGTTCTTAATTTTGTTAACTATAACAGTTAACATGATTGAATATATTCAGAAATGTATCTCAAATCTGCAGTTGATCATTTTGTACATTCTATGGAGAAAGTGGTTTTCTAGGTAAGAAGATAAAAACATCACTCCTGTTAACTGGCAAATGTTTTGTTTTTTTCCTTCTTTGTATGATTTTGTTGTTCATTATTTTATACTCAGAACTTCTCACAATGACCAGCACGAGGATATCAAAAAGTATTTGAACAAATGAACAAATAAGTAGGCTACATTTTCTATTGGAACTCATTTTAACTTCATTAAGTACATCAAGAGTTCATGGAATCTGTCAAATTTTGGTTGAAATCTATTTAGTTCAAGTACTTTGTAATGTCTAAGTATTCAGTAAACAAAGTAATTTTTATACTTTAAGCAAATTGGTTGACATAGTACTTTCTGGTAAACAAACACATTCAACTAATAGATATGTCTGTCAAAACTAAAAGCTTTAATGCATATAAAACAGTAGAAATGGGGACTGGGTTTGTGGTTCACTGGTAGAGTGCTTGCCTAGCATGTGTGAGGCAATGGGTTTGATACTCAGCACCAAATAAAAATTAATTAATTAATTAAATAAAGGTATTGTGTCCATCTACATCTAAAAAAGTTTTCATATGAGAAAAATTATTTTAAAAAGAGTGGAAATGTAATATGTGAATTTTCTGAAAGGAAAGTTGAAGAAACTAAAAAATTCCAGAAAAATAATTTAACAGTGATAAGTAATATAATGATATAAATTAAGATTTTAACCAGTAATCCCTTTTATTTAAGAAATTTAAAGAATCCAAGTAATGTGAAAAGTGTTTGCATGCGTGTGTGTCTGTGTTCATACACATCCATATAGACATAAATGTATTTTAAGTCATGAATTTTTATAAACTCTGTGGAAGAATGTGCATATAAATTATAAATATTATTTATACACTTTATTTGGAAAATTTCCTATGAAAACTTTAACAACAAATAGAGTATGTTAGTCATAAACAGTATTAAGCAACAAAATTTATAAAGTTTTACTGTAAGTCTAGGTGTTGGTTAATAAAAGTTATAGTCCAGTGTAGGCTGACTAGAATAATCCATAGAATGGTGTCTTACTGTAGGAAAATACTTAAAATTTAGAGTCCTCCACTTTATAAAGAGAAGTGGAAATTATACTGCTGGTTATTGGTGATGAGTTATGCTTCCACAAATGTTGAAGTTTGAACATTAGAGAAGCACACCGAGACAAGCATACAGAGCAGGTTTTATTTAAAAGTAGTAACACGGATTCTCCCAGGAGGGAGAAGGGGGTCATAGCTGGAATTCTGGTATCCCAAGAATTGAGAGTCTCATGCCCCTTTTATAGACTAAACTTTCCTTTGTTCTCCTGTTCTCTACCCCCTTATCTTTCTCCTTCCTGCCTATGTGACTAGGCCCAGGAGATGCTGGTGGGATGGCCAAAAGATGGGAAGCAGATGGGCAAGGGGAAGGGCCAAATGAATTAATCCAGGCAGGTAGCAGCCCATGGGGCATTAATTAACAACTCCCTGCCTGCAACCTTTTGGGAGAGATAGTATAGGCAGGTAATCTTGGTGATCAAAGGACTCTGGAGACAGTGACATTCCAATCTCCCAGGGATGGTCTCCAACTTCTCAGATCCAAACTAGTTTCACTTTCTCAATTTGACCTTATTACCTATTCTACACTAACTGATTGTCTTTAATTCTGACTTCATTTCCCCCTCTAATTTTAGGTACTCCTTACTGCTATAAGGAAATGGGATGACGACCTCTCTGACTGCTTCAAACTGAATGGGGACAGTTTGGGCAAGCAGTTTAGAGTCCCCTTTTAGGAATCAGGTCAGTCTGTGGGGTCCATGGTAAAAGTCTGGTTGGAGAGGAAAAGGTTGTAAAGTCATTTGGGGATGGGTGCTTCTAAGAGAGAAAACAAAAAGTCATAAACTTTGAAATGAGATTAATACAAAACAAATGTTGTAGCATCTGGAACATGTCAATAAATATCATGAGGATGATAGAAGTCAATAATCTCTCATCAGGAGTTGTAAGAGCTGAGAAGTTATTTCCATAACAAGGCCTAACACAGGCTAGAGAGAATGAAGCCTTTACCTGGGAATGTAAATCTTTAAAATTGTCAAATTTATCAGAAATGTAAATACAACATTTAATTTTTAATGTCATAGATGTCCCCATAAAATATAGTTAAGCTTCTTAATGTCATCTGATTTTTGTAAAAAATCCTTTTATTGGTATGACCTCTGTTTTTAGTAGAGATCCCTTTATTTTGTTACTTAGGTTAGATAATCATACTAGCAAACAATGATTAAGCCCACCTATGTAGGAGGTTACGAAGATATGTAGGCCTTACACTGACAAAAATTTCTGACTCTGGCAGTTTCTCTTGATAGTTATCAAGCACTCCTGCCTAAAAAATCTCTCTGTTGTAAACTCAACTCTTACTTATTCTTGGGGCTAACACAAGTGTGCATCATAAGTTGAATTTAATTCGTGTTTTTTCTTTTTCTTTTTTTTTTTCTTTTAAATGCCCAGGAATGGCTATATTTTGGTTTTAACTGTTTTGCTAGGTGTTCACAATCAAGCTGGTCAAATTGACCTGTTCCTGTTTGTTGATTAAGAGTCAGCTGAGTTCCCACAGGGGTCATTTGTGGAGAACTTGAGAGCAGTTCTTAATTCCTTTAGTGCCATTTGTTAGGCATGATCTTCTTGATGAGGTGGCTTCCCTTGGAAGCATCAGGGATGTCTCCCTTTTACAATGACCCTTCTTTTTAGTGGCCTCATTAATCTCCCTGATAGGAATATCAAGTGACCCAGAGTTACAAAGTCCCTTAGAGAAATTCTCCTGTTCCCTGGGATCAGGCTGACTCAGAGGGCAAGAATCAAATATTGGTTTCCTGGGCCCTTTTATTTTAATCTCAATCTTTAAGTCTTGATCTTAAACATCCACCAAGCCATTATCACAAGTCTTCAAGTAAGAGTACTGGTCTTTAGCTTCAATGTCTATAATGTTATAGTCATTTACCCTTTTTATTTATTTGAGGTCTATATTATCTATCCTATAGGTGATGGCTTATTATCTCGAATTAATTCAGGCTGTTCTTGAAGGAGTACCTACACAAAACATTAACAGGCAAATGCTATAGAGTTTCCAAGGAAAATACAAAATGTAATTAACAACAGTAAAAATATCTAGTTTGTGTAATAGCTATCTTGAATTTTGACTGAGTTACATATTATATTCCCTGTTTGAGATCATGGTAATTTTACAACAAAACTTAATCTTTTGAATATAACTTTAAATGAGCTGAAGTCTGGCTTATTTTGGAGTCACTCTAACATGCAATAAAGTGGGAGGCAGAGTCTTATTTCAGGTAAGGCAGAGTTCTTCATAAATCATAAGTGTTCTAGTTATGAAGCTTATCTTTGACTCTCTTTAAAATATCATTTTACAAAGTTTACATATATTGTTTCCTGCATCTATATGAATGGTAGTTAACACAACATAACATTATATTTAAAACTTGAATCAAGGAAAAGATAAGAGAGCTTTTAACTTTTTTGTGGGAAATGTGGCAAAATGCTTTTATGTTTTACAACATTAACCTTTAAATAGATGAGGCTTTCATTATCTTTTAAAAATAGATTTAAAATTTTTGTTAACTCGGTGGAAAAAGTAGCATAAAATTTTACATATACTTTATTTATAACATGTCCTGTTATAGAACATTAAATGATATAAACAAATCCCAATAAAATTTGTTATCTTTATAAGTCTTAAATTAGCATTACAACTTTGTTGAAGAAAACCAGCTTGACAAAATGCTCTTTTAAATCTTCTACTTCAAAGACTTATATACCTGGAAGATATGAACACTTTTAATATACAAATAAGAGTGACAGCACCAAAATTACCTTTATATTTTTATATTAACCAAGTTTAGCTTTTAAAGAAAAATTTAGACTCCATATGTAGTACAGTATTCTAACAGTCATTTAATCATAATTGTATAAACCTTAATTCCTTTAAGACAAATTGCTCTAAAGAATAAAACTTAGCACACATGATACTAAGAGTAAATTAGTGTTTTCAAGAAATCCTTGTTATTTTAACATATAGATTAAACTTTGATTTATATCAGTACATTAATATTTGACCTTAGGAAAAAAACCTTAAATAGCTTTCACTGATTGTCCCACATCCATATAACCAACTTACACTGATTGTCCCACATCCATATAACCAACTTAGTTACACACAAACTTGTTGAAATTTGCCCTTTACTTACTCACAGACTTTCTTAGCACTTACTTAGACCCTCATATATTTCATCACACAAAGATTTTCTTACCCAGAAACATTTTATTTTCCCATCTACTAAATATATTCCCATACCTAGAATCCTCTTTTTTTCTCTTTCTTATTTTTTAACCCCTCTTTTTGTTCACATTCTGAAACAACCCATAAGAAATTTCTGAATTTATATAAATTACTCCATTTTAATAAGAATAACTACTTTATGTTTTTATAGTACTCTGATTGAAAAACATTTGAAACTTTTAGACCTATTGTATATAGAATCACATCTGGTTGTTTACCAATTTTTGAAAACATGAAAAATGTTCAATATATCACACCTTGTAATTTAAGAAATTAAGGGTACTTGATGGTATATTTAACAGTTAACATTTTTAACTTTGTAAATTAATCATATGTCTCTGACAGACACATTTATGAGTAACCACATACACGTGAAATCTAATTTACTTTTTAATTGTAAAAATCAAGCTATCAGAAAAGTGTATTGAACACTATTTCCCATCCCTTTCTTGTTGAAGAAAAATCCTAGAAACAATGGATATTAGACATTTTATATGCAACATTTTATTAGTTTGACCACCTAGATAGACTTTAGTAATATAAAAGATATATTACCTTCATTTGTTTATCCAATTTTAATTGAACCTTTTTAAATCATATAAATTAAAGGTATCTGAATCCATTTTTTAAAATTTTAATTCATGACTGCTCATTATCTATATGCCAATTTTGATATCATGTACCTGATATATACATGTACATATGTAGACAGACATGATATACACATAACACAAAAGCAAAGGTCTTGTAGCTTTTTGTAGGTGAATATACATTGCAATGTCACAGATGTTTAAAAACTCTAGTTGACTAAAATAGGACTGATCAGAAAAACATTAAAATCATGAGCTCAAAAAAATATAGAGTTTGGGGCTGGGGAGATAGCTCAGCTGGTAGAGTGCTTGCCTCATAAGCATAAGGCCCTGAGTTCGATCCCCAGTACCGAAAAAAAAAAAAAAAATAGAGAGAGTTTAAGGAAAAAATGAGAATTGTAGAAAAATGACATGACAGTTAATTATTTTAGTGAAGTGCCATACAATTTGCTTTTTGTCTTAGATTAGCATGAGTTCAGGTAAAAGAGACTTTTCCTTTTTTTTACCTTAGGTCTCAGATTGGTATCCTACTGAGCCTGCAGGCTTCTTCCATTTACATTTCAATGTAAGCCTTGAGTGTGATCTGGAAGAAGCTGAGGGAAATTGCTGTTTTGAGTGGAAACATCATGCCTAGGACATTTTAGTTTTTGTTTTTTTCCAGTTGGTAATTGGACAGGTTTGGATGCCAAAAATTATGAGACCTTATTTCCCATTACTTTTAAGAATGAAGCTACTATGTTAAGCTCCTTATTGAGATATGCCATTGGCTATTGAGCTGAGTTGTCCATGGCTGCCTATCCAGTATTTTGGGAGTGACTATTTTTAGGGTTATTTTCATTGGTAAAGACCCCTTAGTTTGATCTCCCATAATGGAAAAAAAAAGGAAAGAAAGACATTTAGGAATAAAAATGTAAGATTTGTAGTTTAATTCCACTGGAACTGTCTACTCCCAAACAATTTTACCTTACCCCATTTTTTTCTTTTTTCTATGGTAAGTTTACTCCTCAAATACACTATATATTTTTCTTGTTTTTTTTTTTTTTTTTTTTTTCCTCATGGAAAGGAAACTGTATGAAAGGAGACATCTTCATGTTTTCTTGTTGTTATTTTGTTTTTTGGTTGAAGTATCACAAAACTAAGAAAAATATCTACTATATAGTATGTGCCCATTGATTTTTTATAAATTGATGAACTAATAAAAATTGAAATATAAGACTAAATTTATGAAAGATGTTTAGTCTCATTCAAAATAAATATATGATATTTATATCACAAAAATGCAACTATCTCCCATTAGTTAGGCAAAGATTAAAATTTTTAACATAATTCTGTCAGGGTATGGAAAAAAATACACCCTAACACACTTTTGTTTGGAGTATAATTTAGTATGACTTCAATAAAGGAAAATTTAGCAATACTTACTAAAATATAAAATACAAATATGTTTTGAAATACACATATGTTTTGTTCCAGGAATTCTATCTGCCAAACAAAAGGATAGTTTATAATATCATTTATGTCAGTGTTATTTGTATTAGCAAATGGACAGAAACAAACTTAAGTGTCCCTTAGAAAACTGATTAAATATGTGATGGCTCTTCTAAATCAGTGTAATGGAATGTAATACAAGTCACATATTTAATTTAAAAATTTTCAAGCAATCGTATGATAAAAATAAAAAGAAACAATTAAAATAAAATTTGGTGTTTTATTAACCAAATAAATAAAGAACATTATTTCAACATGTGATCAACATAGAAATATTGAAATATTTTATATTTTCTCTTAAGAACTTTTGAAATCCAGTGTAGTTTATAATTATATAAAAACTCAGCTCATAGAAGCCATGCTATAGTTACTCAATAGCCACATATGTCTAGTGATTACCACAATGGATAGCATACCTCTCTGTAAAGGACATTATAGAAACATTTTTGAAAAGAATGTGGTAGTTTTTTAAATGGAAGCAAGGAACAGAGTATGAAGAATTCTATTATTTGTAAAAAACAAAACAAAACAATATGCTTGTGTTTTTCTTAAATATGCATAGGTTATCCCTTTAAAGATACACAGGAAAGATAACTGGCTGCCTTGGAGTGGAAGATCTAGGTGACTGTACAATACAAGACCAGAAGTATAAAGATTAATTCTCTCTATATTCTTTCTTGAACCATTTAAATTTGAACCATGTGAATAAATTACCAATTAGAATACAAGACAGATACAAAAATTACTTCTCTATTCCTTTGAAAAAATCATATAAATCAGAATTTCAGATGGATACATAGGTCTAAAATATTCTTACATTTATTAAATTCTAAGTAAATCTAAGAATAGGAGAATCATAATTATTGAAGGAAATCTAGGCTCTTTGAAGTGTGCTTTTGACCTTGTTGCACTCTAGAAATGATTTTGCCCTATCAGAGAGAGAAAACTATATAGACATAGGGTCTAACTCAATATGTGCACTTTATGCTAATTTGGTTAATATGGTCTATTGTTTCAGGAAGCTCTGTTTCCATAAACAGGTCAATCCCAGAATAGAAAAGGTATGGAGTGCTTGCTGGTTGCATAGCAATTGAGATAATATATGCAAAAGCACCGTGTGCTATGCAAATGTAAGGTATTATTATTATAATCATCATCATCAAGTGGTGGAACTGAGACCTCTTACTCTGTCTATCAAGTTATTCCCTCTTGTCTGTGTTCCTGCTCATTCTTCTTGGAATCAGGTTTTGTTTCTGTTTTTTTTGTTTTTGTTGTGCTTTTAATACGTTTTAACAGATTTTCAAATAACCTTTAGTAAAGAAGTACTATTACTTTGGGCAAAAGAGAATAATGTTTTTTTTTTTTGTCTATCTTTTGAAATTTGGGGTAGATTGGAGTTTTTAGACCATTCTTGTTATGCACACAAAGATACTGGGGCTTTGTTAGGGAAGCTTAGAGTAAACTGAATGGACAAGAATTTGATTGATACCCCAGAATGCCTCATGTTTAGATAAGTGCATATTTCAAAAGTCACTTGATTTATACATTGGTAGGTACTTCTCTTTTAAAAAGCAAAATGATTTTGTGGAGCATATGATCACACGAGAAAATGCATAAACAGTATTTCAGTTGGTCATAAGATTTTAATGCAGTAGCAATTATTTTTTCATTTGGGCAATTTAATTATGTAGGGGGAAATAATGAGAATTGCCTATTAAATATTTGGTAGATGTTAATAAGTAAATGATTTAACATCTTAAGAATACTCACTTCCTTACCCCAATTTTATCCTTCCTAATTTAGTGTAATATTGTGCTTTTGATGTTTCTATCAGCATATTTTCATTCCATTCCTTTGAGGAAATTGCTACTTCATATTCTATCTTCCTGTTTTTCTTTTTTTTTTCTGAAGATACCATTCTATTAGTTGGAGAACAGTGCTGCCTACTAGAATGTGAAAATAGTTTTCATTCAATTAATGAGCTGGAAACAGGGAGACATTCCGTAGTAAATGAGGTTTACATATGATAATGTTGAACTTGTTGTATAAGGGATTGCTTCCTTTCAAGTCTCTGAAAGAAGTAAATTTTGCTTTTATAGAATCTGTATAATGCAAAGAGCAATTAATGCAAAAAACTAAACAAAAATAATATGTTTATAATAATTCTAATGAGCAAAAATTATTATTTTCATTTTATTAAGAAAGCAGACCACTACTAAACAAGAAGTATCTCAAAATCCAACAAAAGATAATTATGAATAAACGAGTTTTGATTCTGCATGAATGGTATAATTATAACCGTTTTTAATTTATCTTACCATGAAAAAAGTACATAAGGGATAAGATATTAAAAATATAATCATATAACACACATTGCATTATTTTAAGCAATGTCCTTACATCATGGTATTTGGCTATTTTGTTAAAGAAATATCAGTTTCTTAGGCTAATGAAACTGTAGTGAAATCATCATCTATAGATAATTAACACTACTTTCAGTTAACTTCAGTTAAATTCTTTAGTAAAACATGATCAATTCATAATTACAAACAATCATTTGCTAATTTTGATATTATGCTAAGGAGTTATTAGAAAAAAATTTGGTAGTCCTGTGGAAATTTGACAGGACAAGTTAAGGCTTGATTTTTTAGCTTGCCTCAGGGAATTAAAGCATGAGTAAACATTAACAAAATTTTAAAGATTCTGACTTAAAATATCTTATCAGGTTTGTTGTGTTATCACTCTCAACTGCTTAAATCTACATTTACTTTATCATGGCTAATTCTTACATTACAGCAAAATAAAAAATGGCGTGATATATAAACTATTCTGCAGAACTCCAAATATAGCATAGTAGATGGTTGTCAAAAAATTATTGGAAACAATTAAATATATGAAGAGACAACTTAATAGGAGAAAATCTTTACTATCTACACTGACAGAGGATTAACATCCAAAATAACACTGTCTTTATCTGTTTTTCTACTGAAAATCCACAGTGCAATAGGCTGAATAATTTATAAATAAAAGAAATGTATTTATTATAGTTCTGTGAACTAGAAAGACCAATATCCAGGTACTCAATCTGATGCAGGTCTTCCTACTGCATAATAACATGGTGGAGGGTATCACATGAAAAGAACAAGGAAATGTGCAAACGCAGATCTCTTTTCTTATAAAGTCAATAATACTATTGTGGGGGACTCCTTCTCCATTAGGTCATATAACCCTAATTACCTCACAAAGATTCCAACCCCAAATAGTATTCATATATTAGTTTGTTTATTAAGTTTCCAATACATGAACTTTGGATGAATCATTCAAACTACATCAAAAACTATTGAAAATTCTTTGGTCAACTTTGGCCATTTAGATGTCCAACTACATAGCTGGATCAGTATCTTACCCTAGCCCCTAAATATCTTAGAAAATGACAGAAAAAGTAATAAATATAACTACTGAACATTATTATTGAGTACACAAATGATACAAAAATAACCATGATTATAAATACACAAAATACCCAAGCTATTGTCTTCTTCATCCTCCTTTGTGGTTTCATAATATCCTCTAGAAAAATTCCAAGAAAAACCATTTGTGGTTGGCAAAATAATGACCCCCCCTTAATATGTTAATGCTCTAATCCTCAACCTGTGAAAAAGTTAGTTCACATGAAAAAAGGAAATTTGCAGATTTAATTAAGTTATAGATGTTCAGGTAGGAATTGCGGATGTGATTTCCTGAATGGATTCAATTAATAAGGTAAACCTTAATGATGAATACATATACGTATGTGTGTGTGTATCTTTGTTTTACTGTTGTTGTCAGTTGGAAATGATATGGAAAGATGTGACTTTGCTGCCTTTGAAAATGCAGGAGTGAGGTCATGACAAAACAATGAACAAAACTTTATGAAATATAACTAAAGCACTGATTAGAGGGAAATGATAATTATATTATAAAAGAGCTATCAAATCTATAACCTAATGTTTAAACTTCAGAAATAGAAAGAAGAAAATAAACCTGAAGCACAAAGAAGAAGGGGAAAATAAAGAACAGAGGAAAGAAGAATTTGAAGAATTCATATCGGCTAGATGAAAAAATAGGAGGCATCAGACCTCATATGTTGAATTAACAATTTAACAAAAATTCATAGAAAAAATAGCCCCATGAGAGCTCCAAGGTATAATTGAGTGACTAGAGCATGATGATGAAACACAAAGTTCCATAAAGCAACAATGAAAAAATTAAGAATAATTACATTTTAGCCACGTAACCCATTCACAAGCTGGCATGTTTATTGCTGAAAAAAACCTTTTTGACCCACAATTTATTATATGAGATAAAGACAGAATAAATTGAGCATATGATTTCCCCAGTCCTTTGGGACACTACTTTGGAGGACAGCTTCTATGTTACTTTAATCTAGTATCCTGAGAGAATCAGCAAGACTAGATCCCATGTTAACATATAAAAAGGAAATAAATGGAAGCAGAACTCATGTCAATTGCTGTTAAAGTTTCAATAATCTGTCTATGAACACTGCCAATCTCTTCAACTATGGGCCTCCAAAGCCAGCATTTCCATGCACACATAACCAAAAACAGCATGTGGATCTCAGAAGCAGACTCACATTAACACAATTGTGAGAATGTAAATAGCCATGAGACTGCTTCAGGAGCAAAAAAGGAAATAGAATTTTGTAACCATCATCATGGCATCTCAGTACACTGCTTAGAAAAAAGACATGGGAAATTTTCAGCATGGACCAAAGCTGAGCAATGTAGGAAGAAGTTGCTAAATTCTAACATGTCTCATTCAGTTGGGTGAGAGAAAAAAGAAGTTTCCACCAATGCCTAGTACTTAATGATAGTACTGTAGGTGGAATAAATAGGTGAATTTCAGAACCAAAAATGACTCTACAAAATCAGTAGAGGAAACATAATCACCAACTTCTCCTCTAAGAGGGAACAAGAGAAGTGCAATAAGCTCATCCACAGAGAAGTTTTGAGAGAGCTTCCAGAATATCAGTGTAGGCTGACTGATGAAGATCTATTCATGTTGAAGCCAGCACATACAGACAGAAAGAGATGAATCTTCAAAAGCATAGACATTAACTAAGGCCACAAGAACCATGAATAACCAAAAAAGTGTGGAATCACCAAATGAACAAAATAAAATGTTAGTGAAAAATTGAAGTCAGAATTAAAGACAGGCAGTTAGTGTAGAATAGTTAATCAGATCAAATCAAGAAAATGGAGACCAATCTGAATCTGGGAAGTTGGAAACCACCCCTGGGAGGTTGGAATGTCCATGTCTCCAGAGTCCTTTGATACCACTCCTCCCAAAAAGGATGTTAATGAAGCCACCCATGAGCAGACAGAAAGCTACTAATCAATGCCCCCTAGGCTACAGCTCCCTTTCCTGTCTAGTGCTCCACATTGGCCCTTCTAGCCCACCTGCTCACTACCTGGCCATCCCCCTGGTATTTCCTGGGTCTTGTCATGAAGGCAGGAAGGAGAAAGATAAGGGAGGAAAGAGCAGGATAACAAAGGAAACTTCAGTCAATTAAAAGGGCAGGGTGCTCTCAGTTCTTTAGATACCAGACTGCCATCCATGGCTCCCTTCTCCCTCCTGGGAGAAGTCTGGGTAACTAACTTTAAATAAAATCTGCTCCACATGCTTGCCTTGGTGTGCTTCTCTAATGCTGAAACTTCAACATTTGAGAAAGTAGAACTCATCACCAATGACCGGTGGTATCAAAATGACAAAGAAATAAAGATCTATAAGGTGTCTGATAAAGAATTAAAAACATTCATATTAAAGAGGCTTAGTGATAATAGAACACTAAATCAACCAAAAAAAAACACCAACTAAAGGAAATCAGATACACAATACATGAAATTAAACAAAGGGGAACAAAATGTAAAAAAATAAAATTTATGGAATTGAAGAAAACATTGAATAAATTGAAAAAACCAATACATCAACAGAAGAAGTAAAATGAAGCTGAAAAAAGAATCAGTGAATGATAAGAGAGATAACTTAAAATGATCCAGTAGCAGAATAAATTAAAAAATATGATTGCCCACCGCCTGCGGGGACAATCACAACGCGTAAGCTCTTCTTGATCACAGGAACCAAAAGGGCTTTATTCCACAAGTCTCAGACTTATATTGAGAACATCAGCCTATCAGATAGTAGACTACCAGGAAAATCAGCCTATCAAGGAACAGTCTCCAGGCAGATACCAGGATTACCTCATGTACAACAGCCAACCAGAGTTACTTCCTAAAACTTGTATATGAGTGTGGCTAAGTCTGGCAAGCTTCCAGGTGCCATCTTAGAGATCAGGCCATGGTGCGGCTCTGGGGCCCTCAGAGCCTGCCCCTGACATCTCCCCCTTATTCTTTAAATAAAGAAAAGATGGCTTGGGACCACACCTGTCTTAGGTTGTCCATGGCAAATTACATCCTTACCCGTCATTGGAATTCTGACCTCCAGGCGTCAGAACCCTGTCTTAGGTTGGTATGCATTTCCACGGATCTTACCCGTCTTTGACTACTGGTCCAGCATGCTTAGCCATACTTGGGGGGATGTGCCTGTCTCAATGGTGTCAAAGCCTGTACTGTAGCCCATCTTTGACGTCGGGCATCTTGGCGAGCTCTGATTTGGCTGTGTATAACATAGGCTATCCCTAAGCAGATAATAATCAGAACAGCTACTGTTCCAGCCCACTGTTTTGTTAATCCCAGGGCTTTAGATACCGATGCAACTTGAACCCTGGTGGCATTGACTCTGAGTATTTCAGCTCGTAACTGACTGGTTAAATTATCAAACGTAGATGACCAATTGCCAGTAAGGTAGACAGAGAGATTTTTAGATAACATAGCCGCAGAGCTAAGGTTATTATAAGCAATAGGGGTGACACACACTGCTTTTAAAGGATTAACACATTCCGGTCCCAAAAGTTCTTGCAAGATATCCACTTGTTCTTGTAGTAAGTCTACTCTTTGATTTAAAAGGAGTATGCCTGCTGTTAGATGTTGGTTTAGGGTCTCTTTAGTCTGTAAGGCTGCAGCTGTATTTTCGGCCAAGTGATTGTTGTTGCTGTCTGTATGGTTATGTTAATGCTGCTGCTGCGGTTGCAGCTGCTGATGCAGACTGCTACCGTGGCGACCATGGCCGCTGTGATGCCAAAATCTCTCCTGTTTCTTGATAGTAACACTGGCAATTCCACATCTGTAACAGAGACTGGGACTGGTAAGAAGGTAGGAACACACATTAAGACTGCCAGCGGGAACCTAGAAGCTTTCCAACATTGAGAGAGATAGCATAAATCTGAAGTACAATTGAGAGAAGCAGTTGTTTCATTAGTTAGCAGAAACATAAAAAGGGGGAAACACACAAACTGGGGTAGGTGGAAAGGTACATAGTTGAACTGTTCCTCCTAAGAGACTAAAAAGAGGTTGTAAGTTCAAGGGGGGAAAGGCTACGAGCATCCTGGTCATCAGGAGTATGTTCAGCATCTTCATTTTGTTGGTCTGAGTTACTTGTTGGTAGTGTTGGCACTGGTCAAGTTAGTCGCTCAGGAACCCAGATAGGCGATGTTTTATCCTGTGGAAACACACAAACCGAGCCACAACTCCAGTATAGCACTGGGTCCGGGCCGTTCCATTGTCCTGTAAGAACATCCTTCCATTTTACCGTCGCTCTATCATGTTGTTTATGATTGCCATGTCTCTCAGTGGCAGAGCGACCCTCATTATCCAGAGTTAAAAAATTTAAAATAAAGATGCATGGAGAAAGTTTATCTTTAGGGGACCTGAAGGTCTCCCCTATTCCCCCTTTTTGTTTATAAAGAGTATTTTTGAGGGTGAGATGTGCACGTTCAACAATATCTTGTCCTTGTGGGTTATAAGGTATACCTGTGGTTAGAGTTATTTCAAATTTAGTGAGAAATTGGTTCTTACCAAATTTAGTTTTTAAAGAAAAATTTAGACTCTATACCGTAGTACAATACTCTAGCAGTTGCTTAACCATAATTGTATAAACCCCTATTTTTAAGACTAATTGTTCTAAAGAATAAAACTTAATAGACACAAAGTTAAGAGTAAATTAGTGTTTCTAAGAAATCCTTGTTATTTACCATGTCATTTTACCATATAGATTAAACTTTGGTTTATATTAGAACATTAGTATTTCACCTTAGGAAAAACCTTAAATAGCTTTAAATGTTTCACATACATACAACCAACTTAGTTACATGCAAACTTGTTGAAACTTGCCCTTTACTTACATAGACTTTCTTAGCACTTACTTAGACCCTCATTTATTTCATCACACAAGCACTTTCTTACCCAGAAACATTTCCTTTTCCCTTTTACTAAATATATTTCCATACCCAGAACCTTTATTTTCTCTTTCCTGTTGACCCCTTTTGTTCACATTCTGAAACAACTCTTATGAAATTTCTGAATTTAAAAAAAATTACTCTATTTTAATAAGATTAAATATTTTGTTATTTATAGTACTCTAATTGAAACACAGTTGAAACTTTTAGAACCCTTTGTATATAGGATTATACCTATTAGGACATAACTCTTAGTAACCTTGTTTTTAGTTTAGTGATGACACAAAACAATTTTTTCTACAAACACATTTGAGTAATCCCATGCATGTCAACTCTAATTCACTTATTTTGTAAAAACCAAGATATCAGACAAGTGTCCTGAACAGTATTTGCCATCTTTTTCTTGTTGAAGGAAAGTCCTAGAAAAATTGATGTTAAGCATTTTATTAACATCAACATTTTATTAGTTTGACCACCTAGAGACTTGCAAGTTATTTTCAAGACATTTTACTTCTATTAGTTTACCCAATTTAAATTGAACCTTTTTAAATCACATGAATTAAAAGTATTTGGATCCATTTTTAAATTTTAATTTTAGGAGTGCTCAGTTTTGATACAGACAAAACATGACATCAGACAGCACGACATACACATAACACAAAATCAAAGGCCTTGAAACTTTATAGGTGAATCTCCATTGCAATGTAACAGATGTTCAAAAACTAGTTGAATAAAAAAATAGAACTGATCAAAAAAGTCATGAGCTCAAAAAAAAAAAATGTAGAATTCAAAAAGAACAAGCGTCCTGGAAAAATGATACGGCCGTTAATTACTTTAGTAAAGCGTCATAAAATTTACTTTTGCTGGAGTTTAGGTAAGACTCTTTTTGCTCTTTTTTTTCCTTGGGTTTGAGACCAGTCTCCTACTGAGTCTTTTAGCTTCCTCCATTTACATTTCAATGTAATCTTTGACCGACATCTGGATCTGAAAGGGGCTAAAATGTTCCAGCAGAAACTTGATGCCTAGGGCATTTTAACCCTTAATCCTGATTAGTAATCAATTCAGGTTTGGATGCAGAAAATTATGAAACAATTATCTCCCAATACTTGTGGGGCCTGGGGCTACTATATCATACTCCTTACTAGGACATGCCACTGATGGTTGGGCTGGTTACTCCCTCCCCACCGGTGTACGTGGGACCTCATGGCCGGAGGACTAGGTGGGCTGGACCGGGGAATGGAAGTAGAAACAGCTGAGTTTGCAGGAAGAGCAGAGAAGTGCAAGAAAGAAGAGACTTGAAGATAAGGAATCCCTTTCCATCTTCCCACTCGCTCACGGATGCTGTGTGCCAATATCTTTGGTAGCCACAATCCACCTTCCCATGGAGCCATCTTTCATCCCTGCACAGGCCAATTTGTGATCGGTAGTCATTCCTTCCAAAACTAACATTTTAACATTTATCAGGAGGGCCATAAAGGGAGGGGGGAGGTTAGAGTCTGTGAGTTCTTGCACAGTATCATAAAATGGCCACCGGGAAGATTTCCCGCCATCTGGAAGGAGGAGGGTGAGGGCTTTCATTGGAGTCTGATGTGGCCCCAGAATACAAGATGGCAGCAATGATCCTCCCTTCCCTATGTGTAGAGTGGGCCTTCCCTATGTGTAGAGGTTGGCTGCCCTCGTGGTTCCTCAACCTTGGGAGGAGCAGATGGAGATGGATTGGGCTCCTCATTAAAGGTGTCCCAACGTTGTTTACTATGTGGCAAGTTTCTGGAAGGAGATGCAACAGGAGGAGCTGGCTGGGTGCCCCCTTTGGGAGGTCCTGGAGAGAAGCAGGCCTTAAGGGCAGATAATGTAGGGCAGACTCCCAATGGGGGACCCTCCCATAAACCGATTTCCCTCTTCCTAACAAGTTGTTCTCCACGATCCCATGTGGACCATTCAAAAAGATTAGCGGCAGGAAGCCAAGGAGCCACCCTAGTAAAGGTGTCCCAGGCTTTTTCTGCCTGTGTATCAGACCACTCAAGGCCCCTACTCTTCAGCATGAGTCTAAGAGTTGAGAGCCCAGGGTCACCATGTGTGGTGTGGGTTTGCCCCATCTTTTCTTTAGTAGATCCTGTAATAGCAAGATTTTTTGTTCTACATAGTAAATCCTCCTCTTCATCTGAACTATCCTCACACCCAGTTTCATTTTCCTTGTCTGTCTCTGATCTTATTGATGCCCTTTCTGATGCTTTAGACCTTTCCTCTTTTATTTCCTCCAAAACCTCTTCCCCTTGTTTTATGGCCTCTCTGCATTTGGTATTAGGAGTATCTAAACACCCTCTAACTAACATCCATATGGCCATGGTTCCCAGAGGTAATGGTTTTACTCTCTCTGTCGCTCTCAAATCCTCCCCTAGAAGCTCCCATTGAGGGATATTCAGTAATTCCTCGTCCAAGAACCATGGCGCAATATCTTCCACTGTGCATAAAAAGTTTTGGGCTGTTTTAGTTTCAAGAGGAATTCCATTGGCCCAGAGCAAATCCTTTAAGGGAACTTCCATGCGCATTCATGACATTTCAGTGCCCATATTTCTCTATTAAACTAACAGAATGCAAAGCACTTTAACTAGCAAAACAAAAGCAAAAACACTTACAAACACTCAATCTCTGTCGCTTATCCCGCGAACTTTAACTCCGTTGCTTATCCCGCGAACTTTAACTCCGTCGCTTATCCCGCGAACTTTAACTCGTCGCTTATCCCGCGAACTTTAACTCATTGCTTATCCCGTGAACTTTAACCTGGCCAGACTGTACTTTACTTTTCCTGTATTTACCTGATCGGTTCCTTCTTTGTAACTCGAGTTCCCGGGTTTCAGCACCACTTATGATCGCCCACCGCCCGTGGGGACAATCACAACGCGTAAGCTCTTCTTGATCACAGGAACCAAAAGGGCTTTATTCCACAAGTCTCAGACTTATATTGAGAACATCAGCCTATCAGATAGTAGACTACCAGGAAAGTCAGCCTATCAAGGAGCAGTCTCCAGGCAGATACCAGGATTGCCTCATGTACAACAGCCAACCAGAGTTACTTCCTAAAACTTGTATATGAGTGCAGCTATGTCTGGCAAGCTGCCAGGCGCCATCTTAGAGATCAGGCCACGGTGCGGCTCTGGGGCCCTCAGAGCCCGCCCCTGACAAACAAGGAATGAAAAAATAGTGAAGAATGCTTATGGGGCTCACGGAAGTACTCAAATGAGGAGGAGGAAGAGAAGAGGAGGAAAAGGAAGATGAAGAGAAAGAGGATGAGGATGAAAAAGGATAATCAGGATGAAGAGGAAGAGAAGAAGAGAAAGAGAAAGGAACAGAGTACACTTGAAAAAACAATGGCTGAAAACATCTCAATTTTAGTGATGTAACTGGACACCGAGGTTCATGAAGTTCAAAAATCCCCAAATTTATATCTTTCATAAAATTTCACATATCTATCCAGGTGCTATGGCACATGTCTGTGATCCCAGTAGCTAGCAACACAGTGAAGTCCTATGCAACTTAACCAGAGCCTGTCTCAAAATAAAAAAAAAAAATAAAGAGTCAGAGATGTGGCTCAGTGGTTAAGTGCTTTTGGGTTCAATACTTGGTACAAAAAATTACACATTTTAATTAAATTATGAAAAGCAAAATTAAAAGAACATATTATTCATATTTTTTATGTATTTATTCATTTATGTATTGGTACTGGGGATTGAGTTGTTCAGTAATCTCACTAAGTTGTTGAGGTTGTCCTGAAATTTGTGATCCTCCTGCTTGTGAGCCTCCTAAGTTGCTAAGATTATATTTGTGTACCAGCATGCCTGGCACATGGTAAAATTTTATAAACAACAAAGAAAACCCATGAAGCACCTACACATTAACCTCCACAGAAGAACTGGCATGCTTATCTGCAGAAAGCTTGCAGACCTGAGGAAAACGAAATTACCTACATACAAAGAACCTACAGAAACACCAGTCAATTAAAAGTAGTATACATGAATAACTGTCCATCAAAGATGAAGAATAAACTAAGATTTCTGAGACAAAAACTGAAAGAGTTTATGACCACTGAACATGACTTATAAAAATGACAAAGTTAGATCTTCAACTTGATATTAAAAAATATTAAATAGCCACACAGAAACATGGAATCATAAATTTCATGGTTAAAATAAAAATGTAGCCAATTAAAGAATAATGTGAATAATGTAGTTTTATAATGATAGTTCATTAATTTCAAACTAGTATAAAATTTAAAGGCAAAGGTATTAAAAATAACTATAACCACAAAAATAGTGATCACACAATACAAATATAAGTAAATTCTAACATCAGAAACACAAACTATGGAGGTGTAAAATTATAAGATTTTATATGTTATTATGGTTTATATGTGGGGTATCCTCTAAAAGCTCATGTATGTGACAGTAAAAGAACAGAGGTGAAATGATTGGGTTTTGTGAGCCTTAACCTAATAAGAGTATTAATTCAATGGAATGAATTAACTTGCCAGTACTTATAGGCACGTAGATTGTGGCTGAAAATTGTGGGTCGCTGATGGTGTACCTTTGGGCCATATTTTGTCATTTTTGAACAGAGCTCTCTCTCTCTCCCTGCTTTTGCGTTCAATACTTGGTACAAAAAAACTGATGACAAAAAAATCTCTCTCTCTCTCTCTCTCTCTCTCTCTCTCTCTCTCTCTGCTTCCTGATTGTCTTTGGTTGGAAGAACTGACTTGTTCAAATGTCTATACAACACAATAAAATTTACAGATTTAATTACATTCATAAAAGGATTTCAATGATAATTTTCAAATAATTTAGAGGAAAAGTTTATTTAGGGCTCACAATTTCAGAGGTCTCAGTATGTAGACATCTGGCTCCACTGTTTTAGGTCCGGGATGAGGCAGAACATCATGGCTGAAGAGTGTGATGGTGGAAATCAGCCCGTGACAGGGCATCAGGAAGCAGAGAGACTAAGCTCTGCTTATCAGGTTCAAAATATACACTCCAAAGCCACACCCTAAAGTCCCATTTCCTCCAGCTACACCCTACCTACCTACCCATGGTTACTGTCCTGCTTATCCCTATCAGGGGATTAATGCACTAGTTAGGTCAGAAATCTCAAAACTCTATCATTGCATCTTTAACATTTCTTGCATTTCCTCAAACATGTGCTTTTAGGGGAACACCGAATATCTAAATCATAGGACTGACTTCATAATAAATCACAAATAGATTTATTCAGCTTTTTCACTGTTGTGACTAAAGAACTGGACCAGAACAACTATAGAAGAGGAAAGGTTTATTTAGGGGCTTATGGAATCAGAAGTCACAATCCATAGATAGTACGCTGCATTCCTCAGAGTTTGAGGTAAAGCATGCCATCATGGCAGAAGTGTGGCAGAGAGAAATAGCTCACATGATTATCAGAAAGCAGAGAAATTCCACTGGCCAAATATAAAATATATACCCTTTTCTACACCCCTGAAGAACCACTTTCTCCAGCCACACCCTACCTGCCTCCAGTTCCCACTCAGTTAATCCAATTGTAACAGTTGTCCACTTCACTTTTCAAATATAGCTTGAGGCTTATTTTTAAAAGGGACAAGTTTTCCTTTTCCTCTTCTCCCTCTCCCCGGCCTGTCCTGTGGAGCAGGGAACAGATTATTTTGAGTTATCTGTGCTCCACAGGAAGGAGATGTCTGCCAGAGGATTTAGGAAGTGATATCTCCCAAATTAACAAGTGAATGTTAACATACCATCAGGCCAACCCCTGTCAGGACACAAGTGGAATGTAGCCTTTGAAGAACTTCTTCACAATCCCCCTGTTCCTCCTGATGTGCAGAATCACACCTCAGGGACAGGAGACCCCTGTGTTTCTTCTTCCCTAGCAAAGTAATAAAATAACTTTTTTTCTTTTTCTCAAAACCATGTCCTCATTATTAAATTGGCATTAATTGCCATTGGGGACAAGGACCAAGCTTTCAGCAACACCATCAGGGATTAAATTACTGATTAATTTAAGGCTACAGTCCAATCATCTCTCCTCCAAAACTTCTTGCATTGTGTCACACCTGAGCTTTTGGGAGACACCACATCCAAACCATAATGCAAATGCTACAGTATCGAAAGCATTATAGTACTGACATCTAAGCAGATAAATAGATCAATGAAACAAAATAGAAATCCAATCAATAAAAACATGAATTTTCTTTTGGTTAATTTTCAGCAAAGTGTTCATGAAAACAAAATAGAAAAGTACTAAATAAATGTGTTGGGAAAATGAATGTTTGGAAAAAGAATGAAACTAGTCCCTTATCTTAGATACCAAAAATACTTTTGATGCATTAAAGGTCAAAATAAGATTTGAATCTTTGTAACTACAAGAAAAATAATAATTGAAATTCAAATACATTCTCATGGGAAATTTTTTTTTGGATATGACACTGAAAGCACAAATTATTCCATGAAACAGAAAAGGAGGGAACACTCCTAAATTCATTCTATTAAGTCAGTATCACCCAGATAGCAAAATTAGGTAAGGACACTTCAAGGAAAGAAGACTACAGATCAATGTCCTTAATAAGCATGCATGCAAAAGTTCTTCATAAAATATTCAAAAATTGAATTCAATAACTCATGAAAAAGATTGTATCTCAGCAACTGGGAGGCTGAGGCAGGAGGATTACAATTTCAAAATAAGGTTCAGGAATATAGAGAGGCCCTAAATAAAATGGGTGGGAATGTGGCTCAGTGGTTAAGTACCATTGGGTTCAACCCTTGGTGCACCGCCCCCCAAGAAAAAGATTGTAAATCATAATCAAGTTGACTTTGTTCCAGAGATACAAAGTTGGTTCAACATATGCAGATCAATAAATGAAGCACTACTCATGAATACAAACACAAAAATCAAATGATATTTTAAACATATGGATAAAGTCTTTGACAAAATTTATGCCCGATTATGATAAAAATCCTGAAGAAACTAGGGTTAAATGGAACATGCCTAAAATCATAGACTAGGATAAACTGGAAGCCAAAATAATACTTAGTGGGGAAAAACTGAAAGCATATCCTCAAAATTTAAGAACAAGTCAAACATGTCCACTCTCATGAATCTTAGTAAATACAGTACTTGAAATTCTATCCACATCAAGTAGGCAAAAGAAGGAAGAAAAAGGGATACAAATAGGAAAGGAAGAAACTAAATCATCACTGTTTACAGATGATATGATTCAATACTAGAAGTATCCTACAAAAGACTTCCAGAGTTGAATAACAAAACTAAGCAAAGTAGCACAATAAAAAATTTTTTTAAAAAATTTTCTATACACTAATAATTAATCAGCTGAGAAAAATATCAGAAAAATAATGCTATTCATAATCTCCTAAAAAAGAATACCTAGCTCTAAATATATACAAATATATTTTAAATGTTTTTATTAGTATATTGTATTTATACATAACAGTGGGACTCATTGAAAAATAATCATATATGCATGGAATATAATTTGCCTCATTTAGCCCCCAGTGCTTATACTTTTCCTCCCCTGCTCCCTCCTCCTACTCCCTATCTTCTACTGACCTTCCTTCTAATTACTTATTATCTTTTAATTGGTGCCTTGTAGATATAAATTAAGGTGGAATTGTAGTATATTCATGTAAGTACGTAGAATAATTGGGTTAATTTCATTCTGCATTTCTTCTGTTTCCCCATCAATCCTCTCTCCCACTTGTTCCCCTTTCTCAATTCCATTCATCTCCATTAAATTTTGGTGCACCCTTCCTTTTTTTTTTTTTTTCTTTCTTTACCCTTGCTTCCTCATTTAACAGCAAACATTTGAGTCTGGTTTATTTCACTTAGAATTATATTCTCCAGTTCCATTTATTTGCCATCAAATGAGAAAAGTATTTTCTTCTTTGTGAGTGAGTCAGATTTTATTGTGTATAATATCACATTTTCTTCAACCATTCATATTTTGAGGGACACTTAGGCTCATTCCATAACTGAGCTATTGTTAATTGTGATGCTCTAAATATTGGTATGAATGTCTTTACTATAATAGGGTGATTTTAGTCATGATTTCAACACGTCTCTCACCAATTGAAAGATCATCCAGACATAAACTAAGTAAAGTCTTCAGAACTAAAAATGTATTAATACAATGGACATCAGAGACAAGGTTTGTTAGAATATTCCATCCATCAACAACTGAGTTAACTTTCTTCATAGCTGTTCATGGAATACTTTCTAAAATAAAATATGTTTTAAGATAAAAATAAAGTGTGAGCAAATAAAAAAATAAATTAAGATAATTCCTTGCTTTATAATGCAAAGAAGTTAGAAATCGATAACAAGATAATAAAAAAAATGTTCGTATCTGGATAGTAAATAATTCAGTTGTTTTTCTTGTGGTACTGGGGATTGAACCCAGGACCTTGTGCATGTGAGGCAAGCTGTCTACCAATTGATCTATGTCTCCAGTCTTAATAAAACTATTTTTAATGGGAGTGGGTGATATAATAAATCAGGGGAGCAATAAGAAAATTCTAGAAACAAGCGAGAACAGAAATAAAACATATCAGAATCTCTGAGGCAGTATGAAGTCAGTTCTAAAAGAAAATTTTAAAGCATTGAGTGCCTGCATTAAAAAATAGAAAGATTCTGCTGGGCATGGTGGTGCACACCTGTAATTCCAGTGGCTGGGGAGTCTAAGGCAGGAGGATCTCAAGTTCAAAGAACAGCCTCATCAAAAGCAAGGCACTAAGTAACTCAATGGGAGCCTATCTCTAAATAAAATACAAAATAGGGCTGGGATGTGGCTCAGTGATTGAGTGCCCCTGAGTTCAATCCCCAGTACCCCCCAAAAAAAAATAGATCCTAAATAAACTAATGTTATACCTCAAGGGCCCAGAAAAGGACTTACAAAGTAAATCCAAAATCAATAGAAGACAGGAAATCATTAAGATCAGATCAGAGCCAAAATCAATGAATTATTTGAGAATTAAAAAATACAAAGGATCATTACAACAGAGTTAGTCCTTTGGGATGATAAAAGATTGATAAACCCTTGTCCAAACAAGAGAACCCAAATCAACAAAATTAGAGATGAAAAAGGAGATTCCATCACAGATAACCTGAATTCAGTGAATCAATAGAAAACGTATACTGCAATGAAAAGGAAAACATAGGTGTTGACAAATTTATAAATTTATAGACAAATTTATAGGCACATATGCCCTGCCCAAATTGAACCAGGAAGTTATAGAGAACCTAAATAGACCAGTATTAAGCAACGAGATTGAAGTAACAATTAAAATTCTTCCAATAAATAAAAACCTAAGACCCTATGGATTCTTAGTTACATTCTACCAAAATTTAAAAGAACTAATCCAATCTTCCTCTAAATATTCCATAAAATATAAAAATAAGTAAAATTCCAAAATTGGTTCTATAAATTTATGATCCTAATCATACATACAAAACTATATTCATAAACTCATAAAGAAGATGGTTCACAATAACCACCTGGGTTCTATCCTATGAATGCAAGAAGACTTGGACCAAATGTAGCACCCATTCATGTTAAAAATGCTGGATAAAAGGGATTTTCCTTGTTTCTCTAACAGACACACACTTAGTCTGAGCAATATTTATAACAATGTTTTGTTAGGATAGTAACCTTCATGAATGTCATATGAAAATATTATAGCATCAAAATTGGAAAATAAAATACAGAAGTATTATTTTTATTCTCATTGTAATAGGTTGTATAAATATGAAGCAAATTCTGATAAGATACATATGGTAACAAATAAAAAAATGAGTCAAATAAATAAAGTGAAAAATTAATTGACTAAACAATAAAAATCTGAAGACAGAATTTGTCATAATAGATCACAAATGATATCCTATTATTTTTTTCTATGGGAGATATGCATTAGATTTAAAGACAAAACTAGGTTGAAAGTAGAAACCTGAAAAATACCTATCATAAAAAACAATCATTAGAAAACTGAAGTGTCTATACTAATATCAGAGAAAGCAAATTTTTAAACAAAAATTCGTTGTAGGAAAAATGAACATCATTTTATAGTACTGAAGTATTCCACCTCTTAGAGAAATAGAACAATTTTAAGCATGTGTGCACCAAATAACAGCAGCAAATATGTGAAGCAAAAAATAACAATACAAAAAATTCATGATTAAAAACTATTGGGATACTTCAGTTATTCTCTTTCAACAATGGTTACAGAAGCTTAATAGAACGTCTGCAAAGAAACAGAAAACTTGAAAATCCCTAAAAAATCAATGGTACCTCACAATCTTTAGAAAACTCCACTCAAAAATAATAGAATATTCTTTTTATCCTGAGAACATATGGAATATTCAATATGACAAAACATATGCTAAAACATAACACGAGCTTCTTTAATTCTTAAAATATTAAATGATACAAAGTACATTCTCAGACAACAATTAAATTGAATTAGAAATCAATAGCAAAGATACTAGTAAACCTAAAAATATGGGAACATTAAATAACAAACTTCAAAATGAAAAATGTAACTAACAATTCAATAAGGGAAATTAGAAACTATTTTAAATCAATGCAAAACAAGGCACACAATAGGCACACAATACCAAATTAATGGGATGTAGGTATAAATGGGGTTTAGAGGAAAAGTTACTCTTGTAAATGTTTACTTAACAAAGAATGATATCACATCTATAACTTGCCCATCCACATGATAATTCTAGATATTGAATGAAAAACTAAAATTAGCTTATGTCTAGCAATAAATCCATATAAATTGGAGTAGAAAATCAGCTATATTAAGATGCAAAATTAGCTGGGAATTTGAAATGATTCATGATGCCAGTAGAACTACCCAATTAAAGTTACAAAAAGTAAAGATTAACAATAAAAAAGAGCTATAAAAGAATTATATTCTGGGAATATCTACTTGACTATGCAGTGAATAATATTTTATTAATCTATATGTTCTTTACTGACTTTGCTCTTTTATAAGAATCCCTATGGAAAGAGGTCACAAGATCCATTATTTGTTACTGATGCGAATGTAAATGTTTGGAGAATTGAAAAATATAAAATAAAAATTTTGTAAGATAAAAATTCTAATGTAAAATGCATAAAAATTGTAAGGATGATTATATTTTCATATTACAAAGTAAAAAGACATACTATATGACACAAGTAAAATTAAAATATATTTAAATGAAAAATTAATCAATATGAAGATCATTATATTAAGTGAAGTGAACCAGCACAAATAGAAAAATCCTTCTAGTGTCAGAGTTTAGTCAGCCTTTTATCAATGTGACCAAAAGACCTGACAAGAACAACATAGAGGTGAAAAAGTGTATTTTGTCTCATGGTTACAGGTCTCAGTTCATAGATAGCTGACTCCATAGCTCTGGGCCCAAGGTGAAGCAGAACGTCATAGCAGAAGGGCACAGTGAAGGAAAGCAGTTCAGGACATGGTGACAGGAAGCAGAGAGAGAGAGAGAGAGAGAGAGAGCAAGAGAAAGCTGTTTACCAAGTACAGAACATAAATACCAAAGTCACACCCTCAGTTATGTAGTTCTTTCAGCACATCCTACCTGCCTACATTTACCACCCAGTTAATACATCAGTGGTTTAATACACTAATCAGGTTATACCTTAATTAAGGTTACCCTTAATCTAATCATTTTGCCTCTCAAAATTCTTGCATTGTGTCATACATGTGCACTTGGGGACACCCTGTAGTATAGTTTAGGGGACACTCTAAACCATAACTGCCAGGCACAGAAAAAATATTATATGATCTCATTCATATATAGAATCTAAAAAGGTGACCTCATAGAATTTCAAAGTAAAATTATATTTACCATAGACTGAAAAATATAACAGGGAAGGATGGAGAAAGGTTGACGAACAGACACTAAGTTACAATCAGGAGTGAAAAAGTTCTGGTATGCCATTGCATAGTTCAGTGACTCTAGAAAATGATAAAATTCTGTATAATACAAAACAAGCTATATGAAAGGATTTTGAAAAATTTTACCCTAAACTAATGATAAATGATTGGGCATATAAAAATGTTTAACCTGCCAGAGGAAATGGATATGTTAGAGTTAAATAGTATTCAGTGTACCCATGCTTTGAATCATCATGCTACCCCATTAATATGTACAATTTTTTTTTGTTATGTATCAGTTAAAAATTAAAAAAAACACATAAAAATAAATAGATAAATGTAACAAATTTTAACCAAGAGAAAAATGTATGATTTCATTTTAGAAGGAAGAAAGAGAGAAATGATGAAACTTGCACCAGGTATTTAAGAGAATAGAATGGTGGTAATAAAAATAAAAATTGAAAGATACTTAAGTGTATTATTCTATGACACTGAAGGGGTTTTATTAAATAATTAGAAGCAGAAATATTTACAAGAACTAGAAAGTTTTTTCATTACATTGGTATTGATGGCAGAATATTCTGAGGCTATAAAAACTTGATTATTAAAACGTTAATTCTGTATTAATTTGAGAAATTCTTTTTCTTTTTATTTCATAGGTGTATTATACTTATAGACAATGGTGGGATTCATTGCTCCATATCTGTTCATTCACCCAACATGGTTTGATTGATCCCATATATTATTAAAGAAAATACAACTTTTAAAATTCTAAAATAAACAAATACAAATAGACTTTGCACTGAACTTTGTGGAATCTATCACATAGACTTAAAACATATTTTTCTTTTTAACTCAAAATTATTTATTCAAATACATGTGTTTAATCCCTACTATCTGCCTGCCACTAATTTATGAATCAGATGTAATTGGGAAGAAAACCAAACCAAACAAAATAAAACCTAAAAGTCTGAATATTCATCAATTCAAAAATTATTGTGATTTTTTTTTCAAGCTATGGACTGCTATCCATCTAATAAAGTGTGTGAATATATTGTTCTCTTCATTGATTTGGGAAGCACATCAGTGCTAATCTGTTGGCAACTACATAATAAAACAGAACATAATTGATAAATGAAAACACACACATAGACATACACACAAATTTATTTCTTTAATCAACAAGAAAATTTATAGTGAGAAAGCCATACAGGAAGTTTACAGAGAAATCTAAAACATTTATAGCAATGCTATTTAATATATGTAAAATGTTTAGAGCTTTCAGGGGTCTAATAATATATTTCAAGAATTTCTAATTGTATTTGAAGTTAAAGGAGACTTTGCTGACATCATTCTTTGGTGC
This sequence comes from Sciurus carolinensis, assembly GCF_902686445.1. Taxonomy (NCBI): domain Eukaryota; kingdom Metazoa; phylum Chordata; class Mammalia; order Rodentia; family Sciuridae; genus Sciurus; species Sciurus carolinensis. Next base: position 62,760,508 of record NC_062232.1, on the reverse strand, counting down.
TGATACTTTTGGTATTTAAAAAATCATTTATAATTCTAAATTCAATTGAACTGTGCAATAAAGTTTGGTTAATTTTGCAATGCTATTTAATACAGAATACAATTAAATCAGTATAATATAGAGTAGAATGTGCCCCACATACAATATAATAAACTTAGTAGGCTGCATGCAGTTTTGTATCCTATGGGATTTGATATCATTTAATTTATTTATCCTTACATTGTATCAGGAAGAAAATTTAGTCTTCTAAGAGTTTATTGGAAATGATTTTGTAACATGGAAAACATTTTTCCTATGTGGTCTTTTTCCTCTCTATTATTTCACTTATTTTGGTATATAATGATTTTATTTTGGTAACATTATGTTATATTTTGTGGACAAGCACATTGGGTTGTTGACACTTTTTATACATGTTTTTTATTCCAGCATTTGAAATTACTATTTTAAATCAGATTCCTTTTGAAGACTTTCGTTAGATTATTTACTTTTTGTTTTATGTCTTCACTCACAAAGAATTCCTTACCAATGTTTACTTTTATTACTTAATATTTTTAAAATGTAAACAAGGTTCTATACTTTGGGCCTCTTCCAGGACATATGTAAAGCCTGAAAGAATTAACATGATTATCTGTATACTTCATATTCCAAATTCTCTGCTCTCAAATATTTTATTATTTTTCAAAAACTCAAACCAAAAGAGTTTAATTCTAAATGTTATGGTTAACTGCATCATTTTTTCCCTTCACTTCATATAAGTAGATAATTTCCATGTCATAAAATTCATATATTCTAAAAACATATTTTTACTCTGAAAAATGTAGGGATATGCATGTAATTTGGTTTACAGTTACCCAAGGCATTTATGGACATATGAATAGTTATGTAGGGCATGAACATATAAACAATCATGTCTGTTCTCATGTACACATTTTTTTATCATGAAAGTTCAGAAGTTTCTGTTATTAATTGTATTGAAGATTTCTTTCAATCATTCCACTTCATTTACTCTTAATCTACCCAGCATGGTCTATATCACCCTTACTGCTGATTCTCAAAAATACTTAAGCAAGAAAGAATTTTAAAAAATTCCAAGTCATTCTGTAATTTACACATTTTTTTGTATCACCCATTTACTAGTGACATACATAAGCGTTTCCTCTGAACAGATTTAATTTTTACTTTTCCTGAATCAGTGTTAACCAGGAAAAAGGTAATTGTTGTCAAGAGTATTCAAACTGTCAGAATATCCTTCAATCTAAAAGCTGTTAGAATCTGTGCAAAAGTAATTACTGAAACTCTATTCAACTGTAATAATAACCTGCCACTGATGACAGCAATTACTGGGAAAGTGTAATAGAAATCAAAGGCACATTTTTCTCTGACAAGTACATTTCTAACTAAGGTTTACATTGGCTGAATAGTGTTGACAATGATGATGTGCTGTATCATTCTTAATCATGGTTGGGGCGATGTTACAGCTTGAACTATTCCCTGTTAGAAAGAAACTAATTGCTTGTTTCATTTGACACTGTCCAGGTTCTCTGTATATAGAAATATATATTTTAGATGAATAGAGGTTAAGTGTTATGCTTCCTTGTCTGATTTACATCCCTTTTAAGTGTAGGTTTTAAGTATATTTTACCTTAAATAAAAGAAATTAATTGCAGTTAGGCCAAACTGGCAAGGCAAACTTTTAAGACTTTCCAAAGTTTTGGTAACCCACAATTAGGTCAAATTATGGATGGTGATTCTGTCAATTTGAACCTTCAGCAGTGGTCATCTTCACTATCATCATTCTTGGACATACTTCTCACTGTGATTTGAAATGATATCACAAAGATCCTTTTAAAGGGGATTCTCTGATATTTTCACTATTTTCTTAAATGAATTTGAAATTAAAATGTTGGTAAGTGATTGCTTTTTCTTATGAAAAAGTGAAATAGATATGAAAGAATTTTTAAAATGAAATAAAATTCTATTTCACAGAAGAAATATAAAAAGCATATGAAAATTGAAGGAAATTTAATAAAAATTAATATTTAAATTTTATCCTGTTCAATTGAATTGAAGTTTTGCCAATAGTTGGTTTTTAAGAGATTTGTACTGTAATTTGTCCTTCATTTGTTTACTAATGAACAAATCACTAGCAAAGTTGTAGGATAAAAACAACATGAAGAGTTAACTGGGAGAAATCATGTGATTGCCTCTTTTAATTGCCAATTAATATTTTGGTTAAAGATACGTTAGGGTTTGAGACTAAACTCTTTTTTCTAGGAAAATTAAAGACAAACTGTTTGAACTACTACACATATCTATTTATTCTAGACTTCACTCTCCAATATTCTGCTCAATTATTTCCTGTTTGTACTAATAACTAAATCAACAAAACCCACTCAAATACAAGTATCTCTTGTAAGTGAAACTATAAACTATACGATGGAGATTACCAGGAAGAGTGAATATGCATCCTCTGCAGACTCAAACAGTAGGTAAATTGTCTTTTGAACAATTATAGGGAAAACATTATGGGGATACACACATTCATCCTAATAATGTTACCTTTTCTACCTTCATTCTTTATGAATTTGTTACTGAAATCTCCATCCTTGTCTCTGATGTCAAGCCAATAATAAGGACATAGTTTTGAGATAAAAGACAAAGAAGTTTTACTGCTTTGCTAGCAAAGGAGAAACACAAGGAGCTTCTGTGGAGAGGCTGTGATTCTACTCATCTGGGAGAAGAGAGGGTTTTTAAGACAGTGATTCATTCCAGGTGTTCCCTGTGTGCTTCTGTGTGGGAAGGTGGGTGGGGGTTGTAATTCACTTGTTAATTTGGGAGATGTTCATTTCTTAGATCTTCTGGTACCATCCCTGAAGTCTGAATTACTTGGTTCCTGTTGCAGTTATATGATCTAAGACAGATTACTGAGTTTAGGATGGAAAAAAGTTAATCTTGTCCCCACCTCTCCAGATTAGGGAGGGGGAAACGGAGAAGAGGAAAAGAAAACATAACCATTTTAAAACAAGCTGCAGTGGCAGAGAAGCAAGGCCTCTATTCAAAGCATGAGGTGGACCACTATTACAAATTAAAAGAATAAGCATAATAAATCTTGGATTAAATTAATGGGAGAGAGAGAGAGAGAGAGAGAGAGAGAGAGAGAGAGAAGTGAACTAGGTGATAGAAATCCTAAATTCTATCTACAGATATGATATTTATGATTATATAAAGCAAGAATAATAATAATATTAAAATTTGTTGGTATCTGAATCTAAAATGAAATAATGTCTTTTCTATTATTGTGACATGTCAAAAATATAAACCATTCCCTAAAAACAGCACGTGTTCAAATTACTTTGGCTCCTCTACTCCTCTAGGTACAGGTCAATTTTGCCAAATCACAAAATAAAGGATTTTTTTCATGATTTTAATCACAAAATGAAGACTGAGATTATTGGAAGCATAGACATACTGGGTACTTCAAAAAACAGGCCGTTTTCAAAGAGAATAGCATAGTTCTCTATGCCGAAAACCTGAGACTCCATGAAGAATGGGAACTTCTCCATGGACATTAAAGAAATATGACTGGCCTGTCCCCAGTTGATGGCACATGCCTATAATCCCAGTGGCTCAGGAGACTGAGGCAGGAGGATTGGAAGTTCAAAGCCAGTCTCAGCAATTTAGGAAGGCTCTGACAATTTAGCAAGACCCTGTCTCAAAATAAAAATAAATACATAAATAAAAAGGACTGGGGATGTGACTCAGTTTTTAAGCACTCCTGGATCCAATCCTTAGTAGCAAAAGAAAAAAAAAAATTCAAATGTATTTAAAAAAATTTTGTCATGTTTCATGTACTTATGCAGGAAAAAGGAAGACAATAGTAAAACCTAAAAAAGATCAATATATTCCTTCTTTCCAGAAGACAAAATATCTGAAAATCTGATTGCTAATCATATTAATCAGACTCTTGTGTGGTAATTGTTCTGAACTGCAGGTTTCATTCTTAGAGGCTATAGGTTTCTTTTTTTAAGGGGGTGCAAGTGTTGAGCCCAGGGGTGCACTTAATCCCTGATCCAAATCTTCAGTCCGTATTATTTGTGGGGGATACTGGGGACTGAACTCAGGGGCACTCAACCACTGAGCCACATCCCCAGCTCTTTTTTGTATTTTATTTAGAGACAGGGTCTCACTGAGTTGCTTAACACTTCCCTTTTGCTGAGGCTGACTTTGAACTCTAGATCCTCCTGTCTCAGCCTTCCAAGTTGCTGGGATTACAGGCACGTGCCACTGCACCCTGCTATGGCTTTATTCTTTTAATTTGTAAATACAAATAATTTTGGTACTTCTGGAACCATAAGCTATTAAGTCATTTGAAAAAATTCCTTATTTAAATCAAATATATCTAGTGATTTTTATCAATAGTTAATAAATGTTTTTTGTAAAAACAATTGAACAATACTGCAAATTACTTCTTAAAATTACTTAACAAATTAATGAATAAAATATTAGTTCAAATTTGTCGCATCTGGTTACAAATTATTATGTGTTTCATAAATTTCAAACTATATTTTGAATGCAGATTCCTAGGCCCCAATTTAGGACAAATTCAGATTTCTGTAAGTGGTCTCAGAATCTGAATCTGTATGCAGGGTGGTGGTGATACACACAATCCATGAAAAATATCACTTTAAGAAATAACACTCTAGTGTGTCCCAGAGTCTTTATAATCCTATTTGTAAACCTCTTGAAAAGAAATACAAATAGTCCTGAATCCCTGGAATCTTTTTATATTCTGACAGATTGATATATGTTCACAGAGATGCATACATTTTCTTCAGATTACTTTATAGCTCCTTTCCTTATTATTGGGAGATTTAGACTCATAATATAAAATGATTAGTCAGAAAACTACCTACATAATTCAATTTAAAACTCACCAAGAGGTCTCTGACCAGATTCCTTCCTCTTCTACACTCTTCTAAATAGTGATAGTGCCTAGACGTCCACCATTAGAAAATTATTCTGGTCTAGAATGAAGGCTTTTCAATTCATTCAAATAATAAGTTTTTAATTGAGTGCATATTATGTGCCAGGATTTGTTCTGAATCAGACTATCCACCAGTGTTCTCTATTGATGTACAAAGATATCTGTGTGAACACATTTGTAATCTGTATTACCTCGTAGGGAAAGATAAGAACTAAAAATTATTGAGCACTTGTACTACTTCACAGATATTTCAAAATAATTGACAAATATTATTAACTCTCTCATTTGGGCCACTACTATTATTACCATTTTATAGATGAAGAAACTAAGGCAGAAGAATGTACATAACTTTCAAAGATCACACACACAGTTAGAAAAAGGCAGAACTAGCATTCAAATAAAAATTTTCTGTCATCCCAGCCTCATGCTTGTAATCACTGTGGTATATGGAATTATTTTTGGACCAGGTGTTACCATGTAGGGGTTCTGGTTGTCTCCATTCAGCAAAGAATTAAAGAGCAGGACACAGAGATTGAAAGCAAGAAATAAGTTTATTGCAAGAGAGAGACAGACTTCTTCAAAGAAAAGGGGTCCCAGATCTGAGAATCCTCTATGGGAGTTTTGGCCTGTCCTTTATGTGGTTTCTGGAGTTTCCTCCTCTCCTTATCCTCCCCTGTCCACATGTTCCTCACTATTATTGATTGTTACCCTCTCTGTTCATGTGTGTTTTACTTTTTCTATTGGATCCCCCACTTAGGAGCACCAGTATAGAAGTGTCTGTCTGTGTCTCCTATTTGTGTTCATAAATACTTTCTTCAAGCAGGAAGTTGACCTCATCAGAAGATGCTCTTCAAGTTCCTTTGTTCTGGTCCTGCCTGCAACCTCCTCACTCACCATCTTGTCTTGACTGCCTGAGCCCTTCTTCTTCTCCCTCACAGGGATTGAAACTTTGGGTGCTTAACAACTGAGTCACATCCCTAGCCCATTTTTGTAAATTATTTTTTTGAGACAGGGTCTGGCTAAGTTGCTTAGGGTCTTGCCAATTTGCTGAGGCTGGTTTTGAATTTGCCATCTTCCTTCCTGAGCAGCCTGAGTTACTGGGATCAAAGGTTGTACCAGGCTCAAATATTTTTTCTCTGAAGATAAGAATATGGTCCTAAGTAAATGGGATGCATAAATATGAAGTTATGATTAAGTTTGATACATTAGAAAACATAGGCATACCCAAATATGAGAAGTAGAAAGAAATCTAATCCAAATTTAGTCTTCATCACCATGCTAATGGTTAGTGAAGACAGAACAGGGTATCACCTCTTTATATCCCAATAAAATGAATGGTATCCCAGATTTATATGGCACTTGACAATTTATGAAGACCTTTCCTACTTTCCATTTCAGTTGAGAATCATTACTCTCTGAAGTACACTGGGTTGACATAGTCATTTGTACTCTTTCAATAAAGAAAATGGGACACAAAAAGTATAATTATCAGAGTTACAAAGATAGTTTTGATACATTTTTTAGACTTTAGGTTGACTTTTGTAAATCCCTTGGGATATTTATTCTAATTTTAACCCTAGCCAGGCAAAAAAAAAATGAAATATAATATTGATGGAAAAAGGAATACTAAAATAGTTGATCCTTGTCAGTAAACCATAACAGGGAAGCAAGTAAGAAATATTAGATCAGGTATGTGGTACAACATGAGGGCATAGCCATTCCTTAGATGCTACAAACAGTAGCTCAGTCCCAAGCTTCCCTGAGAATTTATATAAAATGTTCCCATATTTTTATTTTTATAGCACTCTCATGCATGTCTTGTTTTCTCACAGTTTGCTCTGAGAATATTTAAAACTTAAAAATGAAAAATGATTCATGCTCCATTAATTCTGGTCCCCTACCTGAGAACATGAAAGTGAACACTAGAGCAAAGTTGCAAATATACATAGCTCAAGAAGGGCTCAGGTTGGAAGGAGACTTTGATAATTTCATCTTCATAGTGAGGGAAAAATGAATCTGCTCAAATTTTGAAAATAGTGATGTGTGAAATTATTCTAAGATGCCTCTTGGACTCCATTCTCTTTGGAACTTTGCCTATTATAAATAAGGGGTCATGGAGGAAATGAATAAGACATGCCAATTTCCAGGAGATAAGCACTCCTGTATAAATAGGGAGGTATTCAAATTGACAGCTAATATCACTAAATGAAATTGCATAAAATTGGTCTAGGCAATGTTAACTTTAGTGTTACTCATGTACTGATGAAATTCACTTCCTAAAATGTTCTATATATGCGGGAAGCAATAATCACAATTTCAAAACTTCTCCTGAATATATTTTGAATATGGCAAAATCAGAAAAAAAGTGTATGTCTGCAGTTAGTACTGCAATTCTCCAAGGAAATAAGGAGAGACTTCAAACAACTTCCCAATTCATCATTCTCCCACATTCTATTTTTCAATGAAATATATTCAAACTATAACCCTCAAAGTGGAAACCATGCCTAATCGACATGTAAATAAGCCAATATGTATTTATTAAACACTACTACTGACCTAGCCTTGCATAGATCTTAGTGGCAGTGCAGCAACACCAAGTATCATTCATGTATTTCTCTTATGCTGAGGATATTAGAAAATATTTTTAAAGAGTGCTACTTATCTCAACCTGTGTAAAATGTCTGAATATATAAGAATACAGTCAGATCATTACTTAAAAGTACTGAAATCTCCAAAGAACATAGCACTGTAATGTTAAATATATGACGATATAAGAAAAAAAAACAATTCTAGGGATAACTGACTTATACCATATAATTTTCTGTAGAAGCAATCATGGCTATGGACACTAAGTGCAAAGGAAAAGCACTTTTACATAATTTTGCATATTGTGCAATCCTCAGTCATTAGAAAATACAGGAAGCCACCTGTAGGCAAACCAAGCTTGGTTGAGCTATTAGGAAAATCTGGCCTCAGGAACTCACGAGTCCAAGATTGCCTGAGTCATGTGGTTTTCTTGTGTTGGTTCACCACTGAAGTTCGAATGCAAGCCGTGAATGTGGAGAGTGACCCACTAGAGCCAAATGACTTGCTTGCCTTCACCTCCCATTCTGTTTTTCATGGAAGAAGCTCCCACCAGTCCCCTTTTGATTTGCACTGCTATAAATAAACCAAGGTCAGTTTCCTTTCATTGTTAGAGTCAGACCCTTATGGACTGCTCTATCAGTCATATTCCTGCATCTAAGATAATTCTGTCTTCTGTTGTTATTCATGATAAATAAATTTCATATCCTTTTATTTTGCAACCAGCCCATCCTTCCTACAGGAACCTTTTCCCTTGTCCACACAGGATGTGCAGCGAGAAGAAAAGGACTCCAGAAAAGACCTCTTTGTCACCATTACAGAGAAATCCTAGGCATGCAATAGAAAAATTCACTGTGGACTCCAAAATTATTGTATGCATTAGGCAAAGTGGTTAGAAAAATTTCTAGAGGTTACACATTAGAAGGAATGGTAAGTCACAAGGAAGTGTAATTTATAACTATTATTATTAAGAGAACTTCATTTTATTAGTCATCACCTTAATTCATTTGGTCTGCAAAAGATATATTACTGGGAATAGATAAATAGTCACCAAGTCTTAATGATATATCTTTAGTAGTACCCACCATATCTGTCCATTCACCATTTCGATTGCTCTACTCTCAGTCAGGGCCCCTTCAAATTTGACCTGGATGATTTAAAGTAGCTGTTAGCTATTTTCTTCTGTTTTCCATTGCTCTAATCCATTTAACATATTTTCAACTAAGTAAGTTTACATTATGCCCCATTATTTAGGATAGGAAGGCAAAACGACTTGAACTAGCATCCTTAAATGACTGAGTCAACTTTTAGTCTGAGTTTTTCAGTATTACCTCTAACAATATTTGTAAATACACATCTGAGTTTTTCAATATTATCTCTAACACTATTTGTAAATACACAGTTCTATTCAGATTTTTCTTCTCTCAATTGTTCCTATTTACCAAATCTATTTTCTAATGTTCTTTTTCCTTTTTGTTGTATTTATAATATCTGACATTGTTCCTCACATAATCCAGAAAACTATTTTTTCCCTTGGATTTTGGATACTGTGTTAGTAAGCTTTCATCACTGTAACCAAAATACCTGACAAGAACACATAGAGCAGAAATTTTTTTGGGCTCACAGTTTCAGAAGTTCATTCCATGGCATGCTGACTATATTGCTCTGGGCCCAAGATTTGGGGGAGCATTATGACAGAAGGGCATGACAGAGGAAAGCTGCTCAACTTATGGTGGACAGAAAGGAGGAGGGGGATTCCCAGGGAGATAAAATGCAATCCCCAAGTGCAGGCTTCCAGTGATTCACCGCCTCCATCCATGACCCACCTGCCCACAGTTTCCATGCAGCATGGTATCAGCACATCGAATGAATTAATCTACTCATCAGTTTGTGGTTCATAATCCAATCATTTCACCTCTTACATTAACACAGGAGGTTTGAGGAGTCATCTCATATCCAAAACACAACAGTACCTCTTTAATTTATTGAATTCTTATCTTTCGTCTCCACTGATAGTCCATCATTATTATCTCATCAATGTGAATACTCAGGAGATATCATCCACTTTAATTTGAAAAGGTATTTTGAAGTCATAAGACACTAACCTTTCTTTAACTCTGTGCTAATATTTCAAATTTTTTTGTATCTTTACTTATATTCCTCCTATTTGTTATCACTTATTATGGGAGTTGTATGAACTCTTATCTAGGGCTAATGCTTGTTGGTTATAAATAATATTCCTGCCATATTGTTGGTTACCTTATACTAATTTTTCTTTATTATTTAATATTTAACTTCTCCCTTGACATGATCCTTCCCATAAATATTTGAAAATGTTCATCTTCTTTATAAAAATAAATAAATAAACCTTAGATATCATTCTGAGGATCTGACACTCCATCTTCATTAGGAATCAATGACACTGAATAAAATAAATTATGTCAGGTGCTGGTTTTCTGCCAGACCTGCCTGGCCCAGCACACATCTGTACATCTGGCCTATAGGACCCAGCACATGACCTGATCCACCTGGCCCAGGTCAGCTGGGCTCCCTGTCCCCAGATGTGGCTGTGACCCTGGGACATGGCCAAATGCTTCACCACCTACATTCAAACCAGTTTCCCTGGCATGCCACTTTGCTTCCAAGGCCCACCACCAGGTCCACACACATCAATCTCCTGAGAAGGGGAATTGGGACGTCTGAAACCAGAATATTTCATCCATTGAGCAACACAACTAAAAGGAAGAATGGAATAACCCAAAGCCCACACTCCCATTCTGAGTTTATACCTCAAGAAGAAGCTAAAAGAAAATCAGATGGATACAGACACAGTACACATATGCTCATTGACTATATTGTCCACCACAGTGGATAGTATGCCTTGATTTCTTAAATTTTACCAAATTTTTTGTTGTTGATTGTTATAGTTGTAGTCTGTTTTTTTCTTTTATTGTTTGTTTGTTTTTTGTTTTTGTTTTTGTTTTTTGGTACTAGGAATTGAACTCAGGGACACTCAACCACTGAATTACATCCCAAGTCCTATTTTGCATTTTATTTAGAGACAGGGTCTCACTGAGTTGCTTAACACCTCACCTTTGCTGAGGATGGCTTTGAACTCGAAATTACTGTGCCTCAGCCTCCCAAGTCGCTGGGATTACGGGTGTGAACCCCCGGGCCCAATCCGTTTTGTTTCTTGTTTTTGGTTTTCTATGTTGAGTTTTCATTTACTTTGAATGTGTACTGATTGACTCAAGGACTCTGCACATATTTGTATTTGTTTCTCTCTCCTCATTTCTACCCTCTTTTATTCTTTTCTTTTTTAGTTTTTGGAAGTTGTCATTTTCCCATTCTCTGTATTTTGAGGGATAGGAACTTTGTTTTGTATCATCTTTGCCAATACTCTATATCCTTTGTCCCCTCTCTCTTTTTTCTATTTCTGTCACCCAAATTGCATTTTCTCTCTTCTCTTTTATATTTACCTATTTCTCCTCCCCTTTCACATTAACAGCTAACCTTAATTTACCACTGCATCTGCACTATTCAACCTATGTAATTGCAAACACTTTTATAACCTCCTATCTCTTCTTTCCTCATACTCAACTCTATCCTTAAAACTTCTTAGTACTAATTGGGGTATACAAAATCTACACCTTCCATCAATGTCACAGAAATAATTAATATAGCACTCACAATTATGTCAACTATACTACACCAATAAAATTTGGAAAAACATGATTAATAAAATTGTATCAGAGAAAACAACTATTGCTTGCTTTTCAGCCAGATTTTTACTGTTTCTTACTGAGGTAAATTGCTGATTCTACTATTCCTTCATATGGTACCAATTAACCCTTGATATCAAAAAAAGAACTAAGGACCTAGTCTACAGTTATAGATTGTTGAATACATTGTTAATATTGTTGAGCTCTCCACCAAACTGTGAGGTACTAGTAGTATAAAGGGAAATTATAAACTCATAAGGTAGCATCTCATCCATCCAGATAGATGGCTAGACATAAAATCAATTTGAAAAATCAAAGGATCAAACCATCCCAAATAACACAGAATACTTAAACAATAGATTTCATTCATGCCACAGTGGAAGAAATGCCTGAGATGGAATTCAAAAAGTTCATGGTTAAACTAATCTATGAGGTAAAAAAATGACATAAGAAATGAAATTGGAGAGAAAACACGAGAAGTAAAAGATCATTTAAATAAGGAGATAAAGATCCTGAAGAATCAGTCAGAAATCCTTGAAATGAAGGAATAAACAAACCAAATAAAAATTAAGTAGAAATAATCAACAAATGATTAGGCTACTTGGAAGATAGAGTTTTAGTCAATGAACATAAAAAAATACAATCTGTAAAATAAAGTTGACCGAAAATAAAAGATGTTAAGAGACCATGAACAGAGCTTCCAAGAGACATGGGATAACATGAAAAGACCAAAGTTTAGATTTATTGGGAAAGATGAAGACTCAGAGATAGAAACCAATGGAATGCTCTATCTTTTCAATGAAATAATATCAGAACATTTTCCAAACCTATTTTGGAAAATTTTCCAAACATATTTTTCCTTTTCTTATATATGAATACACAACCAATGTAACTCTACATTATATACAACCATAATAATGGACCCTATTTAAAACAAGTTGAACTCATTCTATGTATGTGTAATATGTGAAACACACTCTACTGTCATGTATATGTAAAATGAACAAATGAATAAAAAATAGAATGAAATGGAAAACCAAATGCATGAGGCTTACAGACACCAAATATACAAAATTACTACAGACCCACACCAAGGCACATTATTATGAAAATATCTGACAAACAGGAGAAAGATAGAATTTAAAGGTTGACAGAGGAAAATGACCTGTCACATATAGAGGTAATCCAATCTGGAACACAACTGATATCTCAACCCAGACTCTCAAATCCAGGCAGTCTTAGAATAATATAAACCAAGTTCTGAAAGAAAATGGATGTAAGCCAAGAACACTATACCCAGTAAAATTAAGCTTCAGATTTGATGATGAAATAAAACACTCCATGATAAACCAAAGTTAAAAGAATTCATAGCAAGAAAGCATGCATTACAAAACATACCCAATAAAATATTTAATAAAGAAGAAACAAAAAATAAAAGTGAAAGCCAGCAAAGGGAGTAACTATAATAGAAAAATAGTCAAGGGAGAAACTGATTCAAATTGAAAACCAGAACTAAGTCAAAATGACAGGGAATAAAAATTATTTCTCAATAATAACATTAACTATAAAAGGCCTAAACTCATCAATCAAAAGACATAGACTGAGAGATTGGATTAAGTAACAAAACACAACAATATTCTGTCTCCAAGAGACTCAGGTCATAAGCAAAGACATCCACAGACTAAAGGTAAAAGGACAGGAAAAATTATATCAATCTCCTGAATCTCATAAATGAGGGGGGGTTTCTAACCTCATATCAGACAAAGCAGACTTCAAGCAAAAGATAGTTAGAATGGACAAAGAAGAACATTTCATATTGCTCAAGGGAATTATACATCAACAAGACATAACAATTGTAAATATTTATGCCCCAAAGAGTGGAGCACATACATACATCAAAAAAACCCTTCTTAATTTCAAGAATCAAGCAGATCATAAAACAATAATACTGCATGACTTACATACATCTATCATCTCTAGATAGATCCTCAAAACAAAAAATTATTAAAGAACACATAGAACTAATAAATACAATTAATTATTTAAACTTAACAGAAATATAGACTATTTCATAAACCATGGACTGAATACACTTCTCAGCAGCAAACAGATTTTTCACTGCAATAGACCATTTCTTAGGCCAAAAATAACTCCTAGAAAGACAGAGAGAGAGAGAGAGAGAGAGAGCTAATACCTTGCATTTTATCAGTTCATATTAGACTGAAATTAGAAATCAACAAAATAATAAAACTAGAAGCTACCCTAACACCTGGAATCTAAATAATAAGCTATTGAATGAAGAATAGACGTAAGAAGAAATCAAGGATGCATTAAAAAATTACCTAGATATAAATGACAATCATGACACAACTTACAAAAATCTCTGGAAAACTATGAAGGCAGTTCTAAGATGAAAGTTAATTGCATTGAGCACATTCTTTAAAAGAATAGAAAGTCACCAAGTAAGTAACCTAACATTATATCTCTAAGCCCTTGGAAAATGAGAATGAATCAACACCCAAGGAGTAGAAGACAGGCAATAATTAAAATCAGAGCCAATACCAATAAAATTAAACAAAAATTAAAAAACATAGATTAAATGAAAAGTTGATTCTTGGAAAAAAATATATAAAATTGATAATCCCTTAGTCAAGTTAATGAAGAAAAAGAGAGAAAATTCAAATAACTAAAATACAGAGAATAATCTAAATCTATTTTGAAAATGTAAGCTCTGATAAAATAGAATATCTTAAAGGCATCGACAAAATTCTAGAGACATATGACCTGCCCAAATTGAATTAGGAGAACATAGAACATATAAAGAAATCAATTTCAAGCAATGAAATTAAAGACACCATCAAAAGCTATGAACAAAGAAAAGCCAAGGGCCAGATGAATTCTCAACCAAGTTCTACCAGATCTTAAAAGAAGAAGTTACCCTAAATTTTCCCCAATTATTCCATGAAATAGAAAAGGAGGGATCCTTCCCAAACTCATTCTATGAAGTTAGTATCACCCTGATACCAAAACCAGATAAAGACACATCAAGGAGAGAAAGCTTCAGACCAATATCCCTGATGAAAATAGATACAAAAGTTCTCAATAAAATTCTGGCAAATTGTATTAAAAAACATATTAAAAAGAGCACCATGATCAAGTGGGTTTCATCACAGGAATGAAAGTTTCATTCAACATACAGAAATCAATCAATGTAATTTATCACATCAATAGTCTTAAAGACAAATATACATGAATATTTTAATAGATGCAGAAAAAGCATTTGACAAAGTCCAGATCACCTTCATGTTCAAAACACTAGAAAAACTAGGAATAGTAGCAACATACCTCAACATCATAAATGTTATCTATGCTAAGCCCAAGGCCAACATCATTCTAAATGGAGAAAAAATGAAATCATTCCCTCTAAAAACTGGAATAAGACAGGGATACCCTCTTTTACCTCTTATATTCAACATAGTCCTTGAAAGCCTAGCCAGGGCAATTAGAAAGACAGTAGAAGTTAAAGGGATATGAATAGGAAAAGAAGAACTCATACTATCCCTATGTGCCAAAGACAAGATTCTATATTTAGAAGATTCAAAAATCTCCACCAGGAAGTTTCTTGAACTCATAAATGAATTTAACAGAGTAGTAGATTATAAAATTAACACCATGAATTAATTGCATGAATTAATTGCAACACAAATGATGAATTAGATGAAAGAGAAATCAGCAAAATTATCCCATTCACAATAGACGAAAAAAATTGGGAATAAACCAAAAAAAAAAAAGACATAAAAGACCTTCACAATGAAAACTACAGAATATTGAAGAAATAAATTGAAGAAGCCCTTAAAAAATGGAAAGGTGTCCCATGCCTTTTGATAGGCGGAATTAATATTGTCAAAATGGCCATACTACCAAAAACACTATTCAGATTTAATGCAATTCATATTAAATTTCCAATGACATTCTTCATTGAAATAGAAAAACACTCATGAAATTCATTTCAGAAGATAAGAGGCTCAGGATAGCCAAAACAATCCTTAGTGAGAAAAGTATTGCAGGAGGCATCATAATACCAGACCTTAAATTATATCACAGAGATAGAGTAACAAAAAAGGCAAGGCAATGGCACAAAAATAGACACAACAACCAATGAAACATAATAGAAGACTTGGAGACATACACACATAAATGCAGTTATCAAACACTACAAAAAGTCACCATAAACATACAATGGAGAAAGATAGGCTCTTCAACCAATGGTGCTGGGAAAACTGGAAATCCATATGTAATAGATTGAAGCTGAACCCCTACTCACCTTAAAGTGGATGAAGGACCTAGGTATTAGACAGGAGACCCTGTGCCTAGTAGAAGAAAATGTAAACCGAAGTCTCCAACATGTAAGCTCAGGAACAGGATTCCTCAATGAGATTCTTAAAGCCCAGGAAGTAAAATCAGTGATCATTAAATGGGATACCGTCAAACTTAGAATCTTTTTAAGAGCAAAGAAAACAATCAAGAATATGAGTCCAGGGCTGCAGATATAGTTCAGTTGGTACAGAGTTTGCCTCACATGCATAAGGCCCTGGGTTCAAACACCAGCACCACAAAAAAAAAAAAAAAAAAAAAGAATGTGAGTCTATAGAATGAGAGAAAATATTTACCAACTGTATCTCAGATAGAGCATTAATCTCCAGAATATACAAAGAACTCAATAAACGCAACAGCAGAAAGAAAATAACCCAATCAATAAATGGGCAATGGGACTGAACAGATACTTCACAGAAGAAGAAATATGCAAGGTGGGTTCAACATACATAAATCAATAAATGCAATTCATCACATCAATAGACTTAAAGACAATAATCACACGATCATCTCAATAGATGCAGAAAGAGATCTGACAACACCTTCACGCTCAAAACAGTAGAAAAACTAGGGATAGTAGGAACATGCCTCAGCATTATAAAAGCTATCTATACTAAACCCCAAGTCAACATCATTCTAAATGGAGAGAAATTGAAACCATTCCCTCTAAAAACTGGAACAAGACAAGGATGCCCTGTATCACCACTTCTATTCAACATAGTCCAGGAAACTGTAGGCAGAGCAATTAGACAAATGAAAGAAATTAAAGGGGTAGGATTAGGAAAAGAAGAACTCAAAATTTTATTATTTGCCAACAACATGATTCTATGTTGAGAAGATCCAAAAAATTCCACCAGAAAACTTCTAGAACTAATCATAAATGAATTGAGCAAAGTAGCAAGATACAAAATCAACACCCACAAATTACTTTCCTCTACATCAGTGATGTATCCACCAAAATAGGAATTAGGAAAACTACCCCATTCATAATAATCTAAAGAAAAATACTTGGGTTTCAATCTAATAAAAGAGGTGAAAGATCTCTACAATGAAAACTACAGAACTCTAAAAAAAAAAAATTGAAGAAGACCTTAGAAGATGGAAAGATCTCCCATGCTCTTGCATAGGGAGAATTAACATTGTCAAAATGGCCATACTATCAAAAACGTTATACAGATTTAATGCAGTTCCTATTAAAATTCAAATGATCAGGGAAATATAAAAAGAAATCATGAAATTTATTTGGAAAAATAAGAGACCCAGAATAGCCAAAACAATCCTTAGCAAGAAAAATGAAGCAGGAGGCATCACAATACCAGACCTTGAACTATACTACAGAGCAACAGTAACAAAAATTTGGCATACTATGGTACCAAAACAGACATATTGACCAATGGTACAGAATGGAAGATACAGAGATGAACTCACATAAATACAGTTATCACATACTAGACAAAAGTGCCAAAAACATTCACTGGAGAAAAGATAGCCTATTCAACAGATGGTGCTGGAAAAACTGGAAACCCATATGTAGTAGAACGAAATTGAACCTTTGTCTCTCACCATGTGCAAAACTCAACTGAAAGACTTGAATCAGACTTAGGCAGTATAACAGAGAAAATTTGCCTAATAGAAGAAAAAGCAGGCCCAAATCTCCATCATGTTGGCTTAAGTGCTAACTTCCTTAACAAGACTCCTAAAATGCAAGAAGCAAAATCAAGAATCAATAAATGAGATGGACTCAAACTAAATCAGCCAAAGAAAAAAAAAATTAATGATGTGAATAGAGAGCCTACCGAATGAGAGAAAATGTTTACCCACATGCATCTCATTTAGAACATTAATCTCCAGGATATATAAAGAAATCAAAAAACTTAACACCAAAACAAACAAACAAACCAAAAACAAATATACCAATCATTAAATGCACTAAGGGACAGAACAGACACTCCCCAAAAGATGAAATACAATTGATCAACTAATATATGAAAAAAAGTTCAACATTTCTAACAATTAGAGAAATGCAACTAAAAAAATTCTCTTAAGATTTAATCTCATTCCAGTCAGAACGACAATTATGAAGAATGCAAGCAACAATAAATGTTAGTAAGGATTTGGAGAAAAAGGTACACTCGTGCATTGCTGGTGGGACTGCAAATTGATGCAACCATTATGGAAAGCTTTATGGAGATTTTTCAGAAAACTTGAAATGTAACTACCACTTGACCCAGCTATCTCACTCCTCAGTTTATACTCAAGGGACTCAAAATCAGCATACCATAGTGATGTAGCCACATCAATGCTTATTATAGCACCTCACTTCACAATAGCCAAAATATGAAATCAACCTAGATGCCCTTTGATAGATGAAGTGATAAAGAAAACTTGGAGTATATACACAATGGAATCTTACTCAACCTTAACAAACAATGAAATTATGGCATTTGCAGGTAAATGAATAGAACTGGAGAATATTATGTCAAGTGAAATAAAAATCCCAAAAAACCAAAGGACCGATGTTTTCTCTGATACATTGATGCTAATTCACAATAAGGGGGGACTAGGAAAAAATAGAGGTACCTTGGATTAGGCAGAGGGGAGTGTATGAGGGGGAGGGGTTATGGGGGTACAAAGCATAGTAGAATGAATTGGACATTATTACCCCATGTGCATATATACATGACCAGCATGATTCTGCATCATGTACAATTAGACAAATGAGTAGTATCCTTTATTTATGTACGATGTGTCATAATGCATTTTACTATCATGTATAACTAATTAGAAAAAATAAAAAAGGAAACATAAATGGTTCAAATATATGAAAAATGTTCACATTTCTAGCAAGTAGAGAAATGCAAATTAACACTACACTGATATTCCATCTCCCTCTAATCAGAGTGGTGATTATCAAGAATACGAGAAATGAATAATGACGAGGATGTGGGAAAAACAGTTCACTCATACATTGCTGGTGGGGATGCAAATTGGTGCCACCATTATGGAAAATAATATAAAGATTCCTTGGAAAACTTGGGATGGGACCACATTTGATCCTGTTTTCCCACTTCTCAATTTATACCCAAAGAATTTAAAAGCACATAATTTAGTGACACATCAATGTTTATAGTAGATTAATTCCCAATTGGAAAGCTATGAAACCAACCCAGGTACTTTTCAACAGATGCATGGATAAAGAAAATGTAGCATATATGTGCAATAGACTAATACACATATAGAATATTACTCAGGCACTCACTTTCCTGGTGATTGTATGGATCTGGAGACTATCATGTTAAGTGAAATTAGCCAGTCCTCCAAAATTAAAGGCCAGATGTTCTCTCTGATATGAGGATTTTAATCCATAACATGGGACAATAGGGAGGAGATGTATAGAATTTCATTGGATTAGACAAAGGGGAATGAATGGAAGGGAGGGAGGATGCAAATAGGAAAGATAGTAGAATGAATCAGATATAACTTTTGTTGCTCATGAATGAATACATGACCAGTGTAACTCCATATGATTTAAAATCACAAGAAAGGGACTCTAATTGTAATAGGTTGCACTTCACATTTGCATAATATGTCAAAATGCACCATACTGTCATGTATATCTAAAAGCAACTAATGAAAAATGTTTGAAGTCATCATTGGTTGGCACTCAAGTTTTCTCCAATCTCTGGTGTCAGCAGGTCCCAGGGAGAAGATGAACATTGTCACCAATCTAATATATCAAAAAGAATATATACTAAAGACATGAACATTTTATCAAAGATAAAATACAGATGGTAAAGAAGCACAATAAGAAATTGAAATTCAAAAGACTACTATTATGTCACTCTATCATAATGGTTAATTTTTTAAGGTGTCAACCAATGGGTAAAACAACCAACAAGTATGTGAGAAGGTGCTCAATATCATTAAACATCAGTAAAATGTAAACCAAAACCATGATGGAATATAGTTATTCCACACTTGCTAAGATGGCTATTATCTGGAAGACAAGAGATAACAAATATTGGCAAAAATATAGGGAATGCATACATTTTGACAAGATTGGGAGTTGTTGTTCTAGCTGTTATGGAAGAGTAACAAAAATTTTAGAAAAGTTTTACCATGTTAACTAGCAATACCTCTTCTGGATATATACTCCAAATAAATTATATCTGCACACTCTTAAAAGATATCTCTACCTCCATGTTCTTGGCAGAATTATCAATAATAACCAAGTTATGTAAAACACCTAAAGGTCAGCCAACAGATGAATAAATAAAGAAATTGCAGTACATATACACATACAATGGAATACTTTAGCCTTTAGAAAGAAAGTGGATTCTTCCACTTGCAAGGACATCAATAAAACATTTTTGGAAATGTAATAAATCAGAGAAAGAGAAATACTGCAGAAATTCCCTTGTATGAGTAATCTTGAAACAAAAGAAACAAGGAAGTCAAATACAGAGATATTAGTAGAACAGTAGTTTCTAGTGGAAAAGGAACTGGTGTGCCATTTGTCAAAATATGTGAAGTTTCAGTTATGTAGGATGAATATATTTATAAACCTGATATACAGCATGAGGACTATAGTTAATACTATGGTGCTGTGTAATTAAAATTGCTAAGAGGGTATACTTTAGTCACTTTTACCACAAAATAAAGATAACTAGGTGAGATGTTGAATTTTTAAATTGTTTTTCTGTAGTGATCATTTCACTATATATGTAACAAATCAACATGTGGTAAAATATAAATAAATAAAATTAAAAAAAAATAGTGTCAAGAGTCGTGGAGCAAACTGGCGGGTGTCAGGACGCCTATATCGCGGGTAGGTAGGGGGCAGCTATCCCTACTAGACAGCAGGCCAAGGACAGACCTAATAACTGAGCTACCCTGCCTGACCCCTGCACCTAGCTTGGTGCCAAGACTGTTTGGTCACAGTCGTGGAGCAAGCTGGCAGGTGAGCCAGGCCGCCTATATCGTGGAGGTAGCAGGCGGGAACCCAACCCGCCTGCCTTGCAGAGCTGGGTGGTGGGTAGCCAACCCGCGCAACCACCAGGCCAAAGAAGGACGCCATGACTGAACAACCCCAACCGACCACCATGCAGAGGATTTTCACAATCACGGAGTTAGCCAGAGGCTTTTTTATAGGCTGCTGCAGGCATACTGAATTACTCCTGAGGGCATGGCCATCATCATTGGAAGGGTAACTCCCTTCCTGAGACACCTACAGGAGGGTAGAGGACTTTGACAAGAACCAGGAGCCAAGAGCAGGAGGTATTGAGAGACTTGGGAAAAACTCAGAGCCACCGGGGAATACCGCACCTGAAGGCTACCATGGCTAGGAGGCCAGCTTCCTAGTGGAGCACTGCATTATCAAGTTCCTCCAAGACTTCAGACTACTGAGGGCTAAGAGGTGAGTTATTGGAAATCTATAGAGACAATATTAGTCAATTGAGGAAATCTGCAATATCCCAGGTGTTCACTATTAGAGGGGTAGACACCTGAAAAATATGAGAAAACAAGGGAAGAAAATGTCCTAACCAAACCTAGAAGGTATAGCATAAAATCCAATGACAGCATGGCAGAAGAAGGGAGTTCAGAATGTACATAATCAAAATGATCAGGGAAGCAAATAAGGAGATGAAAGAGCAAATGCAGGCATTGAAGGATGAGATGAAAGGGCAAATGCAGGCATTAAATGATCGCACCAATCAACAGTTAAAAGATGAAATAAAGGAATCCAAAGATCATTTCAATAAAGAGTTAGAGATACTGAAAAAAAAAACCAAAACAAATCCTAGAAATGAAGGAAACAATAAAACAAATTAAAAACTCCATAGAAAGCATAACCAATAGGATAGAACACCTGGAAGACACAACATCACACATTGAAGAAAAAATATTTAATCTTGAAAACAAAGTTGACCAAACAGAGAAGATGGTAAGAAATCATGAATAGAATCTACAAGAACTATGGGATATCATGAAAAGGCCAAATTTAAGAATTATTGGGATTGAAGAAGGCTTAGAGAAACAAACCAAAGGAATGAACAATCTATTCAATGGAATAATATCAGAAAATTACCTAATCTGAGGAAAGAAATGGAAAATCAAGTACAAGAGGCTTATAGGACTCCAAATACACAAAACTACAACAGACCCACACCAAGGCACATGATAATGAAAATACCTAACATACAAAATAAAGACAGAATTTTAAAGGAAAAGAAGAGAGAAAAGAATGAAATTACATTCAGGGGGAAACCAATACGGATATCAGCAGATTTTTCAATCAAGACACTAAAAGCTAGAAAGGCTGGGAAAATCATTCTTCAAACTCTAAAAGAAAAAGGTTGCCAACCAAGAAATTTATACCCAGCAAAACTTACCTTAAGATTTGATGACCAAATAAAATACTTCCATGATAAACGAAAGCTAAAAGAACTTACAAAAAGTAAGCTGGCATTACAGAACATTCAGCAAAATATTCCATGAGGAAAAGATGAAAAAAATGATGTAAATCAGCAAGGGGAGGAACAACCTTAAAGGAGCAACCAAATAAAGGAGAAATCAAGTTGTATCAAAAAAAAAAAAAAAATGAGCCAAATGACCGGGAATACAAATAATATCTCAATAATAACCCTGAATGTTAATGACCTGAACTCATCAATCAAAAGACACAGACTGGCACATTGGATTAAAAAGAAAGATCCAACAATATGCTGCCTGGAAGAGACTCATCTCAAAGAAAGAGATTCCCACAGACTAAAGGTGAAAGAATGGGGAAAAACATATCATGCACATGGACACAAGCAAAAAAGCCGGAGATCCATCCTCATATCAGATAATGTGAACTTCAAGCCAAAGTTAGTCAGAAGGGATAAAGAAGGACATTTCATACTGCTTAGGGGAAGCATAAATCAGCAAGACAAAACAGTCATAAATATCTATGCCCCAAACAGTGGCTCATCCATGTACGTCAAAAAAATCCTTCTTAATGCCAGAAATCAAATAGACCACAACATAATACTACTAGGTGATTTTAACACACCTCTCTCACCACTGGACAGATCCTCCAAACAAAAACTGAACAAAGAAACCATAGATTTCAATAACACAATCAATAATTTAGACTTAACGCACATTTAAAGAATATACCATAGAACAAAGAGCAAATAAACTTCTTCTCAGCAGCACATGGATCCTTCTCTAAAATAGACCATATATTATGCCACAAAGCTACTGTTAGCAAATACAAGAAGATAGAGATACTGCTTTGTATTCTCTCAGATCATAATGGAATGAAATTAGAAATAAATGATAGGAGAAAAAACAGAAACTACTCCAACACCTGGAGATTAAATAATATGCTATGATATGATGAATGGATAACAGATGATATCAGGAAGGAAATTGAAAAATTCTTACAGGTAAATGAGAACAAAGAACAACATATCAAAATCTCTGGGACACAATGAAAGCAGTTCTTGGAGGAAAATTTATTTCATAGAGCATATTCAATGAAAGAAGGAAAAATCAAAAACTAAACAACCTAACACTACAACTCAAAGCCCTAGAAAAAGAAGAACAGACCAACACCAAAAGTAATAGAAGACAGGAAATAGTTAAAATCAGAGCTGAAATCAATAAAATTGAAATAAAAGAAACAATCAAAAAAATTGACAAAATAAATAGTTGGTTCTTTGAAAAAATAAACAAAATTGATAAACCCTTAGCCACACGAACAAAGAGAAGGAGAGGGAAAACACAAATTACTAAAATTTGGAATGAACAAGGAAATATCACAACAGACACGATTGAAATACAAAGCATAATTAGAAGCTATTTTGAAAATCTATACTCCAACAAAACAGAAAACCTCCAAGACACCAACACGTTTCTAGAGACATATGAATTACCTTAACTGAACGAGGAGGATATACACAATTTAAATAGATCAATTCAAGTAATGAAACAGAAGAAGTCATCACAAGTCTACCAACAAAGAAGTCCAGGACCAGATGGGTTCTCAGCCAAGTTCTACAGATCTTTTAAAGAACAGCTCATTCCAATACTTCTCAAAGTATTTCATGAAATAGAAGAGGAGGGAACCCTCCCAAGCTCATTTTATGAAGCCAATATCACCCTGATACCTAACCCAGACAGACACATCGAAGAAAGAAAATTTCAGACCAATATCCTTAATGAACATCGACACAAAAATTCTCAACAAAATCTTAGCAAAACATACACAAAAATATATTAAAAAGATAGTGCACCATGATCAGGTGGGTATTATCCTAGGGATGGAAGGTTGGTTCAACATCCAGAAAACAATAAATGTAATTCACCATATCATTAGGCTTAAAGTCAAGAATCACATGATTATTTCAATAGATGCAGAAAAAGCATTTGATAAAATACAGCACCCCTTCATGCTGAAAACAATGGAAAAAATAGGGATAGTAGGAACATTCCTTAACATTGTAAAGGCCATCCATGCTAAGCCCATGGGAAATATCATTCTAAATTTTGAAAAATTCAAAGCATTCCCCCTAAAACCTATAACAAGGCAGGGATACTCTCTATTACCACTTCTACTCAACATTGTCCTGGAAACTCTAGCCAGAGCAATTAGACAGACCAAGGAAATAAAAGGGATAGGAATAGGAAAAGAAGAACTCAAAATATTCCTATTTACTGATGACATGATTTTATATTTAGAGGAACCAGAAAATTCCACCAGAATACTGCTAGAACTCATAAGTGAATTCAGTAAAGTAGCAGGATATAAGATTAATGCTCATAAATACAAAACATTTCTTTTTATTGTAAACAAATGGGATACATGTTGTTTCTCTGTTTCCACATGGAGTCAAGGCATACCATTTGTGTAATCATAAATTTACATAGGGTAATGTTGTTTGATTAATTCTGTTATTTTTTTCCTTCCCCCAACCACTCTTTTCCCTCTATACAGTGCTTCCTTCCTCCATTCTTACCACCCTCCTTAAGCCTAACCCTAAACCTAACCCTAACCCTAACGCTAACCCCTCCCACCCCCCATTATATGTTCTCTTCCGCTTATCAGCGGGATCATTCGTCCTTTAGTTTTTTGAAATTGGCTTATCTCACTTAGCATGATATTCTCCAGTTTCGACCATTTGCCTGTAAATGCCATATTTTATCATTTTTTATGGCAGAGTAATATTCCATTGTATATATATGCCACAGTTTCTTTATCCATTCATCAATTGAAGGACAGCTAGGTTGGTTCCACAATCTGGCTATAGTGAACTGAGCAGCAATGAACATTGATGTGGCTGTATCTCTGTAGTATGCTGATTTTAAGTCCTTTGGGTATAGGCCAAGGAGTGGGATAGCTGGGTCAAATGGTGGTTCCATTCCAAGCTTTCTAAGGAATCTCCATAATGCTTTCCAGAGTGGCTGCGCTAATTTGCAACCACACCAGCAATGTATGAGTATACCTGTTTCCCCACATCCTCGCCAACACCTGTTGTTGCTTGTGTCCTTGATAATCGCCATTCTAATTGGGGTGAGATGGAATCTTAGGGTAGTTTTGATTTGCATTTCTCTTATTACTAGAGATGTTGAACATTTTTTCATATATCTGTTGATTGCTTGTACATCTTCTTATGTGAAGTGTCTGTTCATTTCCTTAGCCCATTTGTTGATTGGATTATTTGTATTCTTGGTGTAGAGTTTTTTGAGTTCTTTATATATTCTGGAAATTAGTGCTCTATCTGAAGTATGAGTGGCAAAGATTTTCTCCCACTCTGTAGGCTCTCTCTTCACATTGCTGATAGATTCCTTTGCTGAGAGAAAGCTTTTTAGTTTGAATCTATCCCAGTTGATGATTCTTGCTTTTATTTCTTGTACTATGGGAGTCCGGTTAAGGACATCTGATTCTAAGTCAACAAGTTGAAGATTTGGACCTAGTTTTTCTTCTATAAGATGCAGGGTCTCTGGTCTGATTTCAAGGTCCTTGATCCATTTTGAGTTGAGTTTTGTGCAGGGTGAGGGTAGGGGTTTAGTTTCATTCTGTTAAATATGGATTTCCAGTTTTCCCAGCACCATTTGCTGAAGAGGCTATCTTTTCTCTATTGCATATTTTTGGCACCTTTGTCTAGTATGAGAATATTGTATTTATTTGAATTTGTGTCCATGTCCTCTATTCTGTACCATTGATCTACCTGTCTATTTTGGTACCAATACCATGCCGTTTTTGTTACTATTGCTTTATAGTAGAGTTGAAGATCTGGTATTGCGATACCCCCTTCTTCACTCTTTCTACTGAGGATTGCTTTAGCTATTCTGGGTTTTTTATTCTTCCAGATGAATTTCATAATTGCTTGCCCTATTTCTGTAAGGTACATAATTGGGATTTTATTTGGAGTTGCATTGAATCTGTATAGCACTTTTGGTACTATGGCCATTTTGACGATATTAATTATTCCTATCTGAGAACATGGGAGATCTTTCCATCTTCTAAGGTTTTCTTTAATTTCTTTCTTTAGTGTTCTCTAGTTCTCTTTGTAGAGGTCTTTCACCTCTTTTGTGAGATTGATTCCCAAGTATTTTATTTTTTTCCATGCTATTGTGAATGGGGTAGTTTTCCTAACTTCTCTTTCTGAAGATTCATCACTTATTTATAAAAATGCATTGGATTTATGAGCATTGATCTTGTATCCTACTACTTTACTGAATTCACTTATGAGTTCTAAAAGTTTTCTGGTGGAATTTCCAGGTTTCTCTAAATATATAATCATGTCATCAGCGAACAGGGATAGTTTGAGTTCTTTTTTCCAATTCATATCCACTTAATTTCTTTGGTGTCTCTAATTGCTCTGACTAGAGTTTCAAGGATGATGTTGAATAGAAGTGGTGAAAGAGGACATCCCTGCCTTCTTCCAGTTTTCAGGGAGAATGCTTTCAGTTTTTCACCATTTAGAATGATATTAGACATGGGCTTAGTGTAGATGGCCTTTACAATGTTAAGGAATGTTCACACTATCCCTATTTTTTCTAGTATTTTGTGCATGAAGGGGTGCTGTATTTTATCGAATGCTTTTGCTGCATCTATTGAAATAATCATGTGATTCTTAACTTTAAGACTTTTGATATGGTGTTATTGATTTCCTGATATTGAACCAACCTTGCATCCCTGGGATAAAACCCACTTGATCATGGTGCACTATCTTTTTATTATATTTTTGTATGCGATTTGCTAAAATTTTGTTGAGAATTTTTGCGTCGATGTTCATTAAGGATATTGGTCTGAAATTTTCTTTCCTCGATGTGTCTCTGTCTGGTTTAGGTATCAGGGTGATATTGGCTTCATAGAATGAGTTTGGGAGGGTTCCCTCCTCTTCTATTTCATGGAATACTTTGAGGAGTATTGGAATGAACTCTTCTTTAAAGGTTTTGTAGAACTCCGCTGAGAACCCATCTGGTCCTGGACTTTTCTTTGTTGGTAGGCTTTTGATGACCTCTTCTATTTCATTGCTTGAAATGGATTTATTTAAGTTGTGTATATCCTCCTCGTTCAGTTAAGGTAATTCATATGTCTCTAGAAACTTGTTGATGTCTTGGTTTTCTGTTTTGTTGGAGTGTAGATTTGCAAAATAGCTTCTAATTATGTTTTGTATTTCACTCGTGTCTTTTGTGATATTTCCTTGTTCAATCCGAATTTTAGTAATTTGAGTTTTCTCCCTCTTTCTCTTTGTTAGCATGGATAAGGGTTTATCAATTTTGTTTATTTTTTCAAAGAACCAACTATTTATTTTGTTAATTTTTCTGATTGTTTCTTTTGTTTCAATTTCATTGATTTTGGCTCTGATTTTAACTATCTCCTGTCTTCTACTACTTTTGTTGTTGGTCTGCTCTTCTTTTTCTATGGCTTTGAGCTGTAGTGTTAAGTCGTTTATTTGTTGATTTCTACTTCTTTTGTTGAATGCGCCCCATGAAATACCTCTTCCTCTAAGTACTGTTTTCATAATGTCCCCAAGATTTTGATATGATGTGTCTTTGTTTTTGTTTACTTCTAAGAATTTTTTTATTTCCCTCCTGATGTCTTCTGTTATCCATTCATCATATAACAGCATATTAGTTAATCTCCAGGTATTGGAGAAGTTTCTGTTTTTTATTCTGTCATTTATTTCTAATTTTAATCCATTATGATCTGATAGAATATAAGGTAGTATCTCTATCTTCTTGTATTTGCTAACAGTAGCTTTGTGGCATAAAATATGGTCTATTTTAGAGAAGGATCCATGGGCTGGTGAGAAGAAAGTGTATTCACTCTTTGTTGGATGGTATATTCTATAAATGTCTGTTCAGTCTAAACTGTTGAGTGTGTTACTGAGATCTATGGTTTTTTTACTCAATTTTTGTTTGGAAGATCTATCCAGTGGTGAGAGAGTTGTGTTAAAATAGCCTAGTATTATTGTGTTGTGGTTTATTTGATTTCTGGAATTGAGAAGGATTTGTTTGATGTACATGGATGGGCCAGTGTTCGGGCCATAGGTATTTATGATTGTTATGTCTTGCTGATTTATGCTTCCCATAAGCAGTATGTAATGTCCTTCTTTATCCCTTCTGACTAGTTTTGGCTTGAAGTGCTCCTTATCTGAAATGAGGATGGATACTCCAGCTTTTTTGCTGTGTCCATGTTCATGGTATATTTTTTCCCATCCTTTCACCTTTAGTCTATG
The DNA here is from genome assembly GCF_902686445.1 of Sciurus carolinensis. Taxonomy (NCBI): domain Eukaryota; kingdom Metazoa; phylum Chordata; class Mammalia; order Rodentia; family Sciuridae; genus Sciurus; species Sciurus carolinensis. Next base: position 62,732,108 of record NC_062232.1, on the reverse strand, counting down.
GGTATCTCTTTGTATGAGATGAGTCTCTTGCAGGCAGCATATTGTTGGATTTTTCTTTTCAATACAATCTTCCGGTCTATGTCTTTTGATTGATGAGTTCAGGCCATTAACATTCAGGGTTATTTTTGTGATATGCTTTGTATTCTCAGTCATTTGACTCATTTTTGTTTTTTTGACATGATTTGGTTTCTCCTTCATTTGGCTATTCCTTTAGGCTAGGTCTTCTTGTTGCTGATTTGCATTGTTGTTTTTCATCTCTTCCTCATGGAATATTTTGCTGAGAATGTTCTGTAATGCTGGCTTTCTATTTGTAAATTCCTTTTGCTTTTGTTCATCATGGAAAGATCTTATTTCATCATCAAATCTGAAAGTAAGTTTTGCTGCGTATAAGATTCTTTGTTGGCATTCATTTTCTTTCAGGGCGTGGTAAATATTGTTCCAGGCACATCTAGCTTTTAGGGTCAGGATTAAAAAATCTGCTGATATCCTTATTGGTTTCCCCCTGAATGTAATTTGATTCTTTTCTCTTGAGGCCTTTAAAATTCTGTCTTTATTTTGTATGTTAGGTATTTTCGTAATAATGTGCCTTGGTGTGGGTCTGTTGTAATTTTGTATATTTGGAGTCGTATAAGCCTCTTGTACTTGGTTTTCCATTTCATTCTTCAGATTTGGGAAATTTTCTGATATTATTTCATTGAATAGATTGTTCATTCCTTTAGTTTGTTTCTCTAAGCCTTCTTCAATCCCAATAATTCTTAAATTTGGCCTTTTCATGAGATCCCCTAATTCTTGTAGATTCTGTTCATGATTTCTTACCACCTTCTCTCTTTAATCAACTTTGTTTTCAAGATTAAATATTTTTTCTTCAATGTGTGATGTTGTGTCTTCCAGGTGTTCTATCCTATTGGTTATGTTTTCTATGGAGTTTTAACTTGGTTTATTGTTTCCTTCATTTCTAGGATTTGTTTTTTTCTTTTCAGTATCTCTAACTCTTTATTAAAATGATCTTTTGATTCCTGTATTTGCTCTTTTAATTGTTGATTGGTGCGATCATTCAATGCCTGCATTTGCCCTTTCATCTCATCCTTCAATGCCTGCATTTGGTCTTCATCTCCTCATTTGCTTCCCTGATCATTTTGATTATGTACATTCTGAACTCACTTTCTGACATTTCTTCTGCTGTGTTGTCATTGGGTTTTATTGATATAATATCTAGGTTTCTTTGGGACATTCTTCCCCTGTTTTCTCATAATGGTCCAATGTCAGTGGGACTCTGAGTTATTGCAGATTTCCTCTATTGGCTTATAGTGTCCCTGTAGATTTCCAGTATATCACCTCCCAGCCTTCAGTAGCCTGAAGTCTTGAAGGAACTTTTTAATGCAGTGCTTCTGAAGAAAGCTGCCCCTAGCCCACTACTGGTTCCAGGGATTAGAGCTGGCTCTGTGAGGAAAGGCTCTCACTGGGCAGTCTGCTCCTAGATGCTGGCCGTGAAAGAGCCTGCCGCTGGAGGGGGCAGGGCTGCTTGGGGAAGTCCCTGGCTGCCCTGTCCTGGTCCCTGATGCTGCCAGTGGGCCGGAGCTCACTGCTGGCTCTGGAACATGGAGTTGGTTCTGTGCAGAAAGGCTCTCACTGGGGGACCTGCTCTGAGAATCTGGCCGTGTGGAAGGAGCCCGCCACTGAAGGGAGCAGGGCTACCTGGGGACGACTCTAGCTGCCCTGCCCTGGTCCCTGAAGTTGCCTGCAAGCCGGACCTCACCACTGGCTCTGGAACTTGGAGCTGGTTCTGTGCAGAAAGGCTCTCACTGTGGGCCCTACTCCGAGAAGCTGGCCATGTGGAAGGGATCTGCCGCTGGAGGGAGCAGGGCTTCCTGGGGAAGACCCTAGCTGCCCTGCCATGCTCTGAGAAGCCACCCCTATCCGGGCCTGCCACCTGGGTCGAGCTTCACCTGGAGGGGGAGACTCACCCCATGGCTCTATTTTATTCCAAGTCTCTCATTGCCTCATCTTCTTGAATCCTGGGTTCTGGAGCAACAGGAGATGCAGTCACCCTCTAGTCCGCCATCTTGGATCGCCCTATGGAAAGAGCCACAATGTATTTTTATACATAAGTGATGATTCTTCAGAAAGAGAAGTTAGGAAAATACTCCTTTCACAATAGCTTCGAAAAAAATAAAATACTTGGGAATCGATCTAACAAAGGAACTATGATCGATCTACTACAGAACACTAAAGAAAGAAATTAAAGAAAACCTCAGAAGATGGAAAGGTCTCCCATGTTCTTGGATAGGCAGAACTAATATTGTCAAAATGGCCATACTACCAAAAGTTATCGCGTTCCCTCTGCCCGCAGAGAGAGACACGACAAACGTCTGAAGCTTTGGAAGTTTATTGCGTACAGTCTTCCTTTCTTTCCTTCTTATCTATCCCCTTCTCTCGCTCTCTTTCCCTCTCCTGCACTTTACTCTTCTCCCACTCGGCTCTCGCCTGCTCCGGCCGCTTCGTTTCTCCCGCTCGACTCACGCCCGCTTGCACGCCTCTACTCCCAGCTTCTACTCCTACTCTCAGTTTCTTTCTCTCTCAGCTTCTTTTGCGACTCTACTCTCAGCTTCAGCTTCAGCTCTCAGCTTCTTCTTACTCTCAGCTTCTCCTCTCAGCTTCTGCCCTCAGCTTCTGCTCCTACTCCCAGCTGCTTCTTACTCCCAGCTTCTTCCTCCCAGCTTCCGCGCCCTCCCAGCTTCAGCTTCTGCCCTCAGCTTCTGCCTTCAGCTTCTGCTCTTACTCCCGGCTTCTTCTGCTACTCCCCCGCCCATCAAGCTTATATACACCTCAACCAATCAGGGGAGAGCACACGAGGTAAACGCGCGGACAGCTGCAGGCATAGAATAGGTACACGAGGGGGGCATGCTCTAATCACATCGTTAACTAGCCAATCATTGGAATTCGCTGGTTGTTTACTGTATAGCTGGCCGCTTTTGGCTCAGTGCCAGGCGCCATCTTGACCGTGCTCAAGGCTGGGGGTCCCGGAAACCCCAACAAAAAGTGCTATACAGATTCAATGCAATTCCAATTAAAATCCCATTGACCTACCTTACAGATATAGAGCAAGCAATCATGAAATTCATCTGGAAGAATAAGAAACCCAGAATAGCTAATGCAATCCTTAGCAGGAAGAGTGAAGCAGGGGGTATCACAATATTAGACCTTCAACTCTACTACAAAGCAATAGTAACAGAAATGGCATGGTATTGGCACCAAAATAGACAGGTAGATAAATGGCACAGAATAGAGGACAGGGACACAAACCCAAATAAATACAATTTTCTCATACTAGACAAAGGTGCCAAAAATATGCAATAGAGAAAAGATAGCCTCTTCAGCAAATGGTGCTGGGAAAACTGGAAATCCATATTTAACAGAATGAAACTAAACCCCTACTCTCACCCTGTACAAAAATGAACTCACAGTGGATCAAGGACCTTGAAATCAGACCAGAGACCCTACATCTTATAGAAGAAAAAGTAGGTCCAAATCTTCAACTTGTTGGCTTAGGATCAGACTTCCTTAACAGGACACCCATAGCACAAGAAATAAAAGCAAGAATCAATAACTGGGATAGATTCAAACTAAATAGCTTTCTCTCAGCAAAGGAATCTATCAGCAATGCCAATAGAGAGCCTACAGAGTGGGAGAAAATCTTTGCCACTCATACTTCAGATAGAGCACTAATTTCCAGAATATATAAAGAACTCAAAAAACTCTACACCAAGAATACAAATAATCCAATCAACAAATGGGCTAAGGAAATGAACAGACACTTCACATAAGAAGATGTACAAGCAATCAACAGATATATGAAAAAATGTTCACCATCTTTAGTAATAAGAGAAATGCAAATCAAAACTACCCTAAGATTCCATCTCACCCAATTGGAATGGCGATTATCAAGTATACAAGCAACAATAGTTGTTGGAGAGGATGTGGGGAAAAAGGTGCACTCATACATTCCTGGTGGAGTTGCAAATTAGTGCAGCCACTCTGGAAAACAGTGTGGAGATTTCTTAGAAAACTTGGAATGGAACCACCATTTGACCCAGCTATCCCACTCCTAGGCCTATACTCAAAGGACTTAAAATCAGCATACTACAGAGATACAGCCACAACAATGTTCATAGCTGCTCAATTCACAATAGCCAGATTTGGAACCAACCTAGATGTCCCTCAACTGATGAATGGATAAAGAAACTGTGGTATATATATACCATGGAATATTACTCAGCCACAAGATTAATCAAATTATGGCATTTGCAGGCAAATGGATGCAGTTGGAGAATATCTTGCTAAGTAAGGTAAACCAATCTCAAAAACCAAAGGATGAATGATCTCACTGATAAGCGAATGATGACACATATAGTGGGTGGTAAGGGGGCCAGAATGGAGGAAGGAGGGACTCTATAGAGGGATAAGAGGGGTGGGATGGGTATGGGGGAGAAAAAAATAACAGAATGAATCAAAAACTATTACCCTAGGTAAATGTATGATTACACAAATGGTATGCCTCTACTTCATGTACAAACAGAGAAACAAGATGTATCCCATTTTTTTACAATAAAAATGAGTTTAAAATAATAGTGTCAAAACCAAATGCTGGTGAAGATGTGGAGATACTGAATCACTCATATATTTCTGAAGGAATTTGTACAGAGTCAGAAAGTATTGGAAACTGTTTTGCAATTTTTATAAAATTAAACATTCAGTTGTCTTCCAACTCAAAATTTTGCACTTTAACATTTTTCTCTGAGAAACAAAAACTTATTTTCAAGCAAAATCTGTACTCAAGCATACACATCATGTTTACTTACAGTAGCCAATAATGAAAATGGTCCAGATGTTCTTCAACAGTTCAGTGGTCAAAAGTGTGTAATATAGGCAAGTGTTCAAAAGTGTGTAATACCTCTTGGAAATTAAAAACAACAGAGTTTTGATACAATGAAACAGAAAAAAAATCTCTGGGAAAATATGTTGAATACAAAGTCAATAAAACAGCATGGTATTGGCACCAAAACAGACATTTAGACTAAGGATACAGACTAGAGGACATCGAGACAAGCCCACACAAATACGGCTATCTCATACTAGACAAAGTTGCCAAAAACATTCACTGGAGAAAAGATAGCCTGTTCAACAAATGGTGCTAGGAAAACTGGAAAGCCACATGTAACAGAATGAAATTAATTCTTTGTCTCTCACCCTGCATGAAACTCAACTCAAAATGGATCAAAGAGTTAGGCGCTAGAACAAAGACCCTGCACATAGTAGAAAAAAATGTAGGCTGAAATCTTCACCACATCAGCCTAGGATCTGACTTCCTTCACAAGACCCCTAAAGCTAAAGAAGTTAAATCAAGACTCAATAAATGGGATGGATTCAAACTGAAAAGCTTTTATCAGCAGAAGAAACAATCAACATGTGAAGAAAGAGCCTAAAGATTGGGGAAAAAAAATTTACCACAAGCACTCAGATAAAGCATTAATCTCTAGAATATTCAAAGCACTCAAATACTTAACAACAACAACAACAACAACAAAACATAACCCAATCAATAAATGGGCTAAGAAGGGACTGAGCAGACACTTCACAAAAGAAGATATAAAATTGATCAATAAACATGTGAAAAAAGTTTATCATCTCTAGCAATTAGATAAATGCAAGATTTCATCTCACTCCAATCAGAATAGCAATTATCAAGAATACAAACAATAATAAGTTTTGGCGTGGATGTGGGGAAAATGGTACACTCATACACTGCTGGTGGGAGTACAAATTCACGCAACCACTATGGAATGCAATATGTAGATTCCTCAGAAAACTTGGAAATGGGCCATAATTTGACCAAACTAGCCCACTACTCAGTCTATACTCAAAGGACTTAAAATCAGCATACTACAGTTATGCAGCCATGTCAATATTTATAGCAGCCTCATTCAAAATAGTTAAACTATGGAACCAACATAAGTGCCCTTCAACAGATGAATGGACAAAGAACATGTGGTATATAGATATGATGGAATGTTACTCAGCTTTAAAGAAGAATTAAATTATGGCATTTTCAGGTAAATGGATGGAGTTGAAGAATATCATGCTAAGCAAAATAAGCCAAACCCATAAAACCAAAGGCCTAATGTTCTCTCTGATATGTGGATGCTGATATGTGGATTTCCCATAAGGAGTGGGGACACTAGGGAGGAAGAGTTAATATTAGGTAGAGGGTAGTGAAGAGAGGGGAAGGGATATGGTGGTAGGAAGGATAATAGAGTGAAACTGACATTATTACCTCATGTACATATATGACTGCATGACTGATTTGTTCCTATAATATATAAAATCAAAAAAATGAAAAATTACACTCCACCTATGTATGATTTAACAAAATGTATAAATGCATTCTACTGTCATGTACAATTAATTGTAACAAATAAACAATTTAATAAAAAGTTAATAACAAGAGGTATTTTACTCTATGATTTGCCTTATGTATAATGTCCACAAAGTTTATTTTTATTGCAGCATATGAAAAAATATCCTGCATTTTGTAGCTACATAATATTCTATTAGATATATATGCTAAATTAAAAGTGATTTTTTAAATTCTGATTTAATTTATTTTGAATAAATACCCACTTGGAGGATTAATGTGCAGCATTCTAATTTAATTGTTAATATTTTTAAGATTATATTGAGAAACAACCATATTGTTTACCACTGAAATAGCAATGCTTTCCAACCCACCAACACTGTACAAGTGTTCCTTATTTTCCACCTCTTCACCAACACATTATTTTCCTTTTTAAGTAATGCCTATGCAAGCAGGTCTGAGATAATATCTCATTTCATTTTGTATTTGCATTTCCATAATGATTAGTAATATTGAGTGTCTTTTTATACTCCTTTGCCCATTTGTTATTCTTCAGGAAAAGCACTGGATTAATTGCTTTACCAATCTTGTAGTCTTGTTATCATCATTAATATTGATATGTAGGAGAGATTTAGCTATTTTGGATATATACCTCTTACAAAAATGTTTTGCACATATTTTTATCATCCCATAGATGACCCTTTAATTCTGTTGTTTTGTTCCTTTACATTTCAGGAAGTTTCAATTTGCTGTAGAGCCCCACTTATCCACATGAAAATTTATTTTTAATGATACATTAAAACACTAAAATTATACATATTAATGAGCATGTGATGTTTTGACACTTGTATACACTCTTGAAGCAGGAAAAATATATGACTCCTCAAACAATTATCACTTCATTATAACAAAGGCTTAAAATAATTTATCCTAGATTTTTGAGACATGCAGTAATAAATCACTAGCTATAGTTACCCTACTGTTATGAAATCATACTCAAGAATGCTCAAGGACTTCTTACTCCTCTAGACTAGAAATTCAGAAGCAACTGATTAAGTAATCGCATACATATATATGTATATGTATTAATATCATATATATACATCATATAATTTTTTGGATTATAAAAAAGCTACTTTTATTTGTTCTTTGTATTTATATATGAAAGTAGAGAACATTTTGACATATTTATACAAACATGGAATATATTGTATTCTAAGTAGTTTCCCAGTCTTGTGAATGTACAAGATAGTGTGATTTAATGTGGTGTATTCATATTTGTACATAGGAATATTATATCAGATTCATTCAAACTTCTTATGTTTTCCTTTCCACCTTTCCTTTCCTTCATTCTAAACCACTGAACTTCTTTTCTTCTCCTTACCCCTTTGTGGTGTGTTAGCATTTACATATCAGAAACATATCTTCATCCTTTTTTTTTGAAATTGGTTTATATCACTTAGCATGATAGTCTCAAGATTCTTCTGTTTACCAGCAAATGTCATAAAGTCATTTTACTTTATGATTAATATTCCATTGAGTATATACACCACATAAAAAGTTGTTTTCACTGATAGTAACTTACCATTGATCATTAAGATATAAAAATGAGCCAATAAGAAAAAAAATTAAAAATAGTATTAAAAGTCATTTACACTCCATTAATTTTCACATTTGTCATTTTTGATGTTCCATTTTATGTCTTTTTTGCCTATTTTTCATCATATTAATATCATTTTTTATATTTGTTCTGTTTTTTTCATAGTAAAATGTAAGTTGTTAACATATCATGTCTCCCATATTAGAGGATTTTGAATTTGTCTGAATACTTAAGATTTAGTGAATGTTTTAATGCCCAGTAATTTCACCTCACTCTTTATTGTCTCTCATTTAATTTGAAGTACTCTCATTAGCATTTCTTGTAAGATAGGTCTGGTGGTAATAAATTCTCCCAGCTTTAGTTTTTCTGGGAATTTTTAAATGTTGGACAGCTTTGCTGCTAATGAGTTTTTTGATGAATTTTTTTCTTCAGCACTGTGAATATTTCATTCCATTCCTTTTGCCTTGAAATGTTTTTTCTGAGAAGTCTGCTGTCACCCTAACTGAAATCTTTACTTTTAATTTTAGAAGTTTCTTAAACCTGAATTAATTCCCATATGTGCAGCATATATTTAGTTTAAACCCATTCAGAATTTTTTTAATTGAATTATCTCATTTACATTCAAGAAGCATCTAATTGCTTACAGTCAAGGACATTGTTTATGACTAACAATTTACTTTTCCATTTTGTCACTTGTTTCTGATTTTTTAAAATTTTTTCTTCTTTTTTGATCTTTGCTGTCTTCATTTTTGATTTGATATTTTTTTGTAGTGGTTTGCTTTAATTCCTTTATCTTTAAGCTTCCCATATTTACATTAGGAATTTACTTTGCAGTCATCATGATTTTTATATAGAATACCCTCTTAGCTACAATAAACTATAATATGATAACAACTTAACTTTGCCAGCATACAAGAACTATATTTTTGGCACTCTCCTTCAGTTTTCAAAAAACTTGTTCTTTTTAGACATACATGACAGCAGAGTGTATTTTTACATATTATATACATGAAGTATAATATGTTCTAATTAGGATCTCATTCTTGTGGTAATACATGATGTGGAGATTCATTGGTGATGTATTCATATATGAATATAGGAGAATTATGTCAGATTCTTTCTACTGTGCCATAAACAAGCCTGCAAAAATTGGTGCTGGGAAAACTGAAAATCCATTATGTAGCAGAATGAAATTTAACCTCTATCTATCATCCTGTACAAAACAAAACTTAAAGTAGATCAAGGACCTAGGCATTTGACAGGAGATGCTATGTCTATTAAAAGAAAAAGGCACAAATCTTTATCATATCATCTTAGGAAATGACTTCCTCAACAAGATACATAAAATATAGGAAGTAAGCTCATGAATGAATAAATGAGATGGTATCAAACTAAAAAGCTTCTTTGCAGAAAAAAAAAACAATTAAGAGTGTGAAGAGAGAGCCTATACAATGGGAGAACAAGCTCCACACCAGACTCCTCACCTGCCATCAAGCTTCATGTGATAACCGCCTCACCCAAGTGGGACCCGCATTGCTCAGATCCCCATCTACCAACATGGCTGCCTTCATCTTGGGACACTGCAACAACTGTCATAGCCACCTCAAGGTGGTACCCTCCATCTGGGGTCATTGCCAGGGCCTGGAGGCAGCAACCTGTCACAGCACCACAGGGCACAATGCTGCAGCTCCCAACAGACTGGAAAAGGCCACTACACAGCCTAACCTCAGTCCCCCACCTCTGAAAGCAATCACCTCCATCTTGGGATACCTTTGCAGTCATCTAGGGTTATCTCCGGTACTACTTTCACCATCTTTAGTTGGGACAGCCTCCATCTTGGGACACCTTCACTTCCATCTTGGGTAACCTCTGTTACTGCTGTTTCCATCTTTGGTTGGGGCAACCTCAATCTTGGGGAACCAGCCAGGACCTAAAAGCTCATTATCAAGGTACCTATATTCTCCTAACTCCCCTGCTCCTAGCCACCAACCTTGTCCAGCATTTGCTGCTACACCACATGATAGCTCTCTATATCTGCTACTGATGTGCCCAACATAGTAAATCTCTCCATGAAAGACACACAGGTACTGGCACCCAGCTCTCAGGATCTCTGAAAAGAGAGGTTCCTGATTGAGAAGTTGAAATGGTGAGGATGGAAGAAATACAGTTTAAATAATAAATTAGAGACCAGGAATTATGGGGTGCACAGGCAATGAAAGGGTCTAAGACCAGGCACCTACATCACATGAGTGGATACCAAAGGAGATTCCTGGGGTGCAGTCATCCAACAGGGACCAGCAATTGCTGTGCTTCATCTCCTGTAGTTTTGCCTACAAGACTAACCAACCAACTTAGCGACCTTCACCATGCTGCAGTTGGAGGTACCAGCAATCTCCAGACAACCCCACCTGTTGGGTGAGAAAGGAGGCAGAGGAGATATAGAACTCCAACAGAAATAGTTGTTCAATTCTTTTTTGAGAAATTTCTTCTTATTTTTTTTCTTTCCCTGCTCTCACATCCCATACATTTTGAAACCAAGTACTTTTCATGCATCAGGCTACTGAGAACTTCAATGTCTGACTAGTATATTACAATTTTATTTTATATTCCTTTAACATTTTAATTTTTTTCTTTCTTTTTTGTTATTTTATTTTATTTTATTCTATTTTGTTTTTTACTCTCTATAGTTTCATCTCACTTACCTGTTTCCCGGAGTCTTTTTCTCTCTTTTCTCTGGCTAACAGCCAATTTCTTCCTCTTTCATGCTTCCTCTGATCTAATACCTCTATAGCCTCACCTCCTATCTCATTGACATCTCATCCTACACTTCCAGTTCTCTCTTTGTCCACCATAAGAAATGATAGACCTGTTCATAAACCTAATATTTATATTTTAGATAATAATCAAACACATCATTTTTGTGTATTGCAACAAAACTATAAAGTCTTAATACAGTCTATTTGGTTGAGACTGCATATCATTTGCAGTGGGTACTGTTAATATTGATCTTCTCCTTCAAGATGAGGTATTGGAAATATGCAGGGATGCTATAAGTCTATAGGGTAGAAACTGTGATACCTTACATGTGCACTGCAAGAGAGGAAGACACATGAACTACATGAAAAAAAAAAGGAAGAAAGTGCCCCAAATGAACCAAGATGCTATAACAATAGAATCCATTGCCAACACAGTAGACAAAATATCAGAGAAGGAGTTCAGAATGTACATCATAAAAATAAACTGTGATGCAAAGGATGATATAAGAGGGCAAAAAAAGATTACTTCAATACAGAACTATGAGAGCAAATGCAGGAAATAAGAGATCACTTCAATAAAGAAATGGAGAATCTGAATAAAATCAAACAGAAATCCCTTGAAATGAAGGAAAAATTAAACCAAATTTAGAACTCAATAGAAAGCATGACCAACAGATTGGATCACTTGGAAAACAGAACATCAGACAATGAAGACAAGATATATAATCTTGAAAATAAAGTTGACCACAATGTGAAGATTGTAAGAAACCATGAAGAGAACTTCCAAGAATTATGGGATAACCTGAAAAGACAAAACTTAAGAAATATTGAGATAGAGGGAGGCACAGAGACACAAACTAAAGGAATAAACAAAGTATTCAATGAAATAATATCAGAAAATTCCCAAATGTGAAAAATGAAATGGAAAATCAAAGAGGCTTATAGGAGACCAAATATACAAAATTACAATAGATCGACGCCAAGACAAACACACATTATATTGAAAATACCAAACACCCAGAATGAGGATAGAATTTTAAAGGCTGCAAGAGAAAAGTATCAGATTACATATGGGGGAAATAAATTCAGATCTCAGTAGATTTTTCAGCCCAGACCCTCAATGCTTGGAGGTCCTGAAAAAAATATATACCAAGATCTGAAAGAAAATGGATGTCAACCATGAATTTTATAGCCAACAAAATCAAGCTTCAGAACAAAAGTTAAAAGAATTCACAACTAGAAAGCCTGCACTACAGAAAATTCTCAGTAAAATATTCCATGAGGAGGAAATAAAAAACACCAATGAAAATCAGCAAAAGGAGGAACTACACTAAAGGAAACATCAATCAAAGGAGAAACCAAGTATATTTACAAACCAAAAATAAACCAAAAGGACTGGGAATACTAATCATATCTCAGTAATAATCTTGAATGTTAATGGCAAAATCTCATTAATCAAAAGATATAGACCGGAAGTTTGGATTTTAAAAAAAGTTCCAAAAATATGCTGTCTTCAAGAGACTCATCTCATGGGAAAAGACATCTACATACTGAAGGTGAAAAGATGGAATAAAACATACCACTCACATAGCACAATAAAAGCAGGGGTTTCCATCCTCATATTAGATAAAGTGGAATTCAAGTCAACAGTAGTCCAAAGGGATAAAGAACATTTCATACTGCTTAATGGAATCATACATCAATAAGACATAACAATTGTAAGTATATATGACCTCCAAAATAGAGCATCTGTGTACATCAAACTCTTCTTGATTTCAAAAATCTAGTAGACCACATCACAATAATACTTGGTGACTTTAACACAACTCTTTCACCACTGGTTACATCTTCCAAACAAAAACTAAGAAAAAAACTATAGAACCCAGTAATACAATTAATAATTAAGACTTGACAGACATTTATAGAATATTTAATACATCGATAAGTGAATACACTTTCTTCTCAACAGCACATGAATTCTTCTCTAAAATAGAGCATATACTAAGCCACAAAGCAACTCTTAGCAAATACAAAAAAATGGAGATACCACTCTACATTCTATCTGATCATAGTGGAATGAAATTAGACATCAATGTAAAGATGTAAAATAGAAGTTATTCCAATACCTAAAGATTAAATAATATGCTACTGAATGAACAATACATAGCAGAAGACATCAGGGAGGAGATAAAAAAATTAGGAAAGGAAAAGAGAACACCAATACAACATATCAAAATTTCTGGGACAGGGGCTGAAGTTGTGGCTCAGTGGTAGAGCACTTGCATGGCATGTGTGAGGCCCTGGGTTTGATACTGAGTGCCACACACAAAAAAATAAAATAAAAAGATCCACTGACAATGAAAAATATTTTTTAAAAATTCTGGGACACTATGAAGGCAGGGCTAAGAGGAAAGTTTATTGCATTTAGTACATTCATTAAAAGAATAAAAAGTCAAAAAATAAGTGACCTAACATCATATCACAAATCTGTAGAGAAAGAAGAACAAATCAACACTAAAAGTAGTAGAAGACAGGAAATAATTAAGATCAGAACTGAAATCAATGAAATTGAAACAAAAGAAACAATTGAAAAAATAGATAAAACAAAAAGTTGGTTCTTTGAAAAAATAAATAAAATGAATAAACCCTTAACCACACTAATGAACAGGAGAGAGAAAACTCAAATGACTAAAATTCATGATTAAGAAGGAAAAATAACAATGGACACTATTAAAATACAGAAAATAATTGGAAACTAGTTTGAAAATTTATACTCCAATAAAATAGAAAATCTCAAAGACATTGACAAATTTCTAGAGATATATGATATACCCGAACTGAATCAGGAAAACATGCACAATTTAAAAAGATCAATTTCAGGCAATGAAATAGAAGATGTCATCAAAGGCCAACCAACTAAGAAAAACCCAGGAGCAAATGAATTCTCAGCTGAGTTCTACAAGACCTTCAAAGAAGAACTAACACCAGTTCTCCTCAAATTGTTCCTTGAAATAGAAAAGGAGGGAACACTTCCAAACTCATTCTATGAGGACAGTATCGCCCTGATACCAAAACCAGGTAAAGACACATCAAGGGAAGAAAACTTCAGCCCAATATCTTTGATGAACATAAATGCAAAAATTCTCAAAAAAATTCTGGGAAATCTCATAGAAAACATCTTAAAAAGATAGTGCACCATGATCACGTGGAGTTCATCCCAGGAATGCAGATTGGTTCAACATATGGAAATCAGTAAATGTAATTCATCACATCAATAGACTTAAAGATAAGAATCATATGATCATCTCAGTAGATGCAGAAAACATATTGGACAAAATACAGCACAACTTCATGTTCAAAACACTAGAATAGTAGCAACATACCTCAACATAGTAAAAATTATCTATGTTAACTCCAAGGTCAATGTCATTCTAAATGGAGAAAAATTAAAAGCATTCCATCTAAAGTAGTAACAAGACAGAGATGCCCTCTTTCACCACTTCTATTCAACATAGTCCAGGAAACTCTAGGCAGAGCAATTAGAGAGATAAAAGAAATTAAAGGGCTACAAATTGGAAAAGAAGAACTCAAACTATCACTATTTGTCTATGACATGATTCTATATTTAGAAGATCAAAAAAATTCTACCAAAAAACTTCTAGAATTAATAAATGAATGCAGCAAAATAGCAGCATATACAATCAACACCCACAAGTCAAATGCATTTTGCACACCAGTGATGAATTTTCTGAAAGAGAAATTAAGAAAACTACCCCATTCACAATAGATTAAAAAAAAAATACTTGGGAAAAAAACTAACAAAAGGTGTGAAGCACCTCTACAATGAAAACTACAGAACAAAGAAAGAAATTGAAGAAGAACTTAGAAGATGGAAAGATCTCCCTTGTCTTGGATAGGCAGAATTAATATTTTCAAAATGGTCATGCTACCAAAAGCATTATACATATTTAATGCAATTAAATTAAAATACCAATGACATACCTCATAGAAATAGAAAAAGCAATCATGAAATTCATTTGGAAAAATAAGAGACCCAGAATAGCCAAAGCAATGCTTAGCAAGAGGAGTAAAGCAGGAGGCATCACAATATCAGAACCTAAACTATATTACAGAGCAATATTAAAAAAAATAAAGAAAAAACTGCATGGTATTGGCACCAAAATAGGCGTGCAGACTGATGATACAGAATAGAAGACACAGAGACAAAACCATATAAACACAGTTATACTAGACAAAGGCGCCAAAACATACATTGTGGAAAAGATAACCTAATCAACAAATTGTGCTGGGTAAACTGGAAATACTTATGTAGCAAAATGAAATTAAACTCCTATCTCTCGCCCTGCACAATCTCAATTCAAAGTGAATGAAGGACCTAGGAATTTGACCAGATGCCCTGTGCCTAATACAAGAAAAATCAGGACCAAATCTTAATCATGTTGGCTTAGGACTTAGACTCCTAAAGCACAATAAATAAAATCAAGAATCAATCAATGGGATGGATTAAAACTAAAAATCATCTTCTCAGCAAAGGAAACAATAACATGAAGAGAGAGCCTACACAATGGGAGAAAATCTTGACCACATGTGCATCAGTGGGTGAACTGATCTCCAAGATATATGCAGAACTTAAAAAAAAAAAAGCCAGTCAATAAATGGACTAAGGAACTGAGCAGACACTTCACAGGAGATATACAATTGATCAACAAATATATGAAAACATGTTCAACATCTCTAGCAATTAGACATATGCAAATCAAAACTACTCTAAGATTTCATCTTATACCAGTCAGAATGGCTATTATCAAGAATACAAGTAAGCATAAGTGTTGGTGAGGATGTGTGGAAAAAGATACACTCATTCATTGCTGGTGGGATTGCAAATTGGTGCAACCACTTTGGAAAGAAGTATGGAGATTTTTTAGAAAATTTGAAATGGAACCACAATTTGACCCAGATATCCCACTCCTAAAGTCTATACCCAAAGGACTTAAAATCAGCATACTACAGTGAGGTAGTCATATCAATGTTTATTGGCAGCTCAATTCACAAGAGGCAAATTTTGGAACCAACCTAGATGCCCTTCAATAGATGAATATGTGAAGAAACTGTGATATGTATACACAATGGAATATTACTCAGCCTTAAAGAAGAATAAAATTATGACATTTGCAGGTAAATGGATGGAGAGTTGGAGAATATCATGCTAAATGAAGTAAATAATCCCCAAATCCAAAAGCCAAATGTTTTCTCTGATAAGTGGTTGCTATTTCATAATGGGGAGTGGCAAGGAAAGCAAGGAGGAACTTTGTATAGTGTGAAGGGGAGGGAAGAGAGGGGATGTGTTATGGGGTGGGAAAGATGGTGGAATGAGACAGGAATTATTACCCTACGTGCATGTAGGACTGTATGAATGATGTAACTCAGCATCATGTACAACCAGAGAAATGAAAAGTTGTTCTCCATTTGTGTACAATGATTCAAAATGCATTCTGCTGTCATGTATAACTAAATAGAACAAAGAAAATAAAAGAACATCTGATGTTATCTTGCTATCAGTCATAAGTCAAGAGGCAGACCTGGGCTGGACTCTCTGGAAATTTTCCTGGGATCCCCAGTAAAATGGGAGGGTGAGAGAGGTACATTCTTCCTCTCCTCTCTGAAGGACCCACTATCTTCCTTGAGAGTGGCCCCTTTCCCTTTTCCAATCCCTACAATAAACTCATTCCTGTACTCTGAAAAATAAAAAAAGAATGGGAGAACATTTTTGCCATCTGCACCTCAGATAGGACATTAACCTCCAGTATATGTAAATGACTCAGAAGACTTAATGCCAAAAAAAGAAAGAAAAAGAAAAGCAGAAAACAACAACAAAAAAACCACCTAGGGGTTTGGCTTGCAGCTCAGTGGTAGAGTGATTCCTGGAATATGTGAGGCATTGGGTTTGACCCTCAGTATTACAGAAATATAAATACAGGTATTCTGTCCATCCACAACTAAAAAAATATTTTCAAAAAATCCCAAATAACCCAATTGATAAATGGTCAAAGGAAATGAATGGACACTTCAGAGAAGAAGAAATACGAATGGTCAGCAAGTAAATGAGAAAAGGTTCAAAAGCTCTATCAATTAGAGAAATGAAAATTAAAACTACAGTGATATTTCATCTTGCTGTATTCAGAATGGCAATTTTCAAGAATATAAATAACAATTATTGTTGGCTATCATATGGGGAACACAGTACACTATACATTGCTGGTAGGACTGCAAATTGTTGCAACTACTCTGGAAAGCAGTGTGAAGATTTCTCAAGAATCCTGGAATAAAACTACCATTTGACTCAGCTATCCCACTCCTTGGCCTATACCCAAAGGACTTAAAATCAGCATACTGCAGTGACACAGCCACAACAATGTTTGTAGTTGCTCAATTCACAATAGCTATGCTGTGGAACCAACCTAGGTGCCCTTCAATAGGTGAATAGGTAAAATTAAATGTGGTATATATACACAATGGAGTATTGCTCTTTCATAAAATAATGACTTTCTGATGTTTGCCAGCAAATGGCTGGATCTGGAGACTGTCATGCTAAGTAAGCCAATTCCCCAAAAATATGATATGATATGTGGAGGCTAACACACAACAAGGGAGAAGGAAAGAAGAATAACAGTTCCCCTTCACTTTTGATGTCACAGTTTACATTTTTGTATTCTGTGTCCATTAAAAAATTACTGTAGCCGGCCCTGTTGGTGTTTGTCTGAAATCCCAATGGTGCAGGAGGCTGAGGCAGGAGGATCATGAGTTCAAAGTCAACCTCAACACAAAGCAAGGTACTAAGCTTCTCAGTGAGACCCTACCTCTAAATAAAATACAAAATAGGACTGGGGATATGGCTCAGTGGTAGAGTGCCCTTGAATTCAATCCCTGGTATCCCCCCAAAAATGTATTGTAACTGTTGTAACTGAGGTTAGTATTTATAGATTATAGTAGTCCTATGTAGCCATGTTTGTAGGTTTCTATAATGTTTATTAGTGCTACGGTGGTTCCAAATTCTGTGGTGGTAAATGCTGTGGTGGCAAACTCCTGATCTTTTCTCTTACCTGGGAAATCATGGCCCAAACATTCCTTCTTGGGACTCAATCCAACTTGCTGACTTGCGCACAATGCAGGTGGCACACATTGAGTAGTCATGGTGCTGTGCTCTGCACTAAAACTGTGTGCACAGAAACCTCTGTTCTAGGACCCATGTCATGGATTAAGTTTTTGTAACAGTGGCTCTGATGTCAGAAGTTTGGACACATACACAGATTGGCCATGGAATTTTCATCTAGAGTCCAGGCTCATGTGAATATATAATACCCATAGTTTCTGATTGATGTCTAGCTCAGTGCAGTGATGGCTACTATGTAGTAATTTCTGAAACTCAAACAACAGAACCAGGGTCAGGATTTCAGATGTACACTGACTGAATAAATCTCTAGGGTCCAAAGTGTGGTCTAGGTTACAGCAATATGACTCATGTAGTTGATGTTCAGGGTCATGTATTGTTCAGTCATTGATCAAAGGACTAGAGACATAGACAAATATGTCCCATATCTATTGATATGGGATCTCAGTTGTTCACAGGGTTAGGTTTTTATGGTGCCTCTGCTTCTGGAATGTGGGAGAATGTGTCCTTCCTCTGAGATGTTATAGCGTCATTGCCCATTCCAGGGAGTCTGCAGAGGCAATGGCAATGCCTCAGAGTTGAAAGCTTCCAGAATACTCTTTTGGGTGGAACACTTGAGCCCACACTGATAAATATTAAGGGGATCACTGGTGTGAATGCTTTGGTAAGTCCACAACTCTTTTGGAGGGTGTTCATATCCTCAGTGACAGGGATTTTGCATGTTCTCTGCAGAAAATGTCACCAGGAACCATGATGTCACATATTGTTTGACTTTCTCCAAGTCATCTATTTTAGTCAACTTTTCTTCTGCTATAACCAAATAACATAACAAGAGCAATTATAGAAGAAAAAGTTTACTCTGGGGCTCACAGTTTCAGAGCTCTAAGTCCATATACAGCCAATTTCATTTATCAGGATCTGATTTCCTGCAGTACATCATGTCATCAGACTGTGACAGATAAAGGCAGCTGGGAACACGGCACCAGAATACTGAGAGTGATAGCGAGAGTGAGAGAGAGAGAGACTCTGTCCAGAACAAAATATACCCCTAAGACCAGTCCCCAATGACCCACCTCCTCAAGTTATACCCTACCTGCCTTTAGTTACCAGTTAATCTCTATAAGAGGATTAATTCAATGACTAGGTTAAGGCTCTTTTAACCCAATCATTTCACTTATAAAATTTCTTGTATTGCCTCACACGTGAACTGTTAGGGAACATCTAATATTTAAACCATACCGCCATCTTCATATATTTCCAGTGTGATAATCTTCCCAGCCTTCCTTTGTGGTTATTTCCCCCCTTTTTTCTAATATATCATTGCAGGCCCTTAATTGGACTCTTATGCCCTCCCAGAAATATTTTCATTATGAATAAGGGAATACTTGCTTTTTGTAGGCTTGTATCTCCTAATTCAGTCAATTTGCTGATATGACCTCTTATTTAAATACTCTTTTTTAAAATTTTTATTTGTTCTTTATATATATATATATATATATATGACTGCAGAATGCATTTTAATATATTATACATACATTTTTATACTTTGTCTTGTAATCTAAGGTGATCTCTTCTGAAGAATGTTCCATGTACAGATGAGTAAAATGCTCATTCTACTGCTGTTCCTTGGAAATTTTTTTGTGTGTGTGTGATGCTAGGAATTGAACCCAGAGTCTTGTGAATGCAAGGCAAGCACTCTACCAACTGAGCTATATCCATAGTCCTGCTGTTCCTTGGAATATCCACATCTGTTAGGTTCATGTCATCTGTAGTGGTATTTTAGTTTGTTATTTCCTTATTGATTTTATGTCTGTACAATGTATGTATTACTGAAACTAGAGTATGTAATTCTGCCATGCATTGTATAATTGTGTATTTCTCTCTTGTTCTGTCAATGTCTGTTTTATATATTTAAATGCAATAGTTCTGGGTGCACATATAATTGTTATATCTTCAAAACGAAATGACACTTTTATCATTCTGTCATGTCCTTGTCTCTTGTTGCTACTTTAATGACAATGTCTGTTTTGTGAAATACAAACGTAGAAAGCCCTGCTCTCTTCTGGATTCTTTTTGCATGGAATATCTTTTATCCATCCATTTACTTTCAGACTGTATGTGTCCTAAAATTTAAAATGACTCTCTTGCATATGGCATATCACTATATTCTTTTTTATGAAGCATTATATGTCTATTGATTGGGAAGTTTAGTGTACGTACATTGATTATCTAGGGGAAAGAACTTATTTTTACTATTTTGTTACCTGTTTCCTGGTGTGTCTTATAATTTTTCTGTCCCTCATATTTTCTGTCTTCTTTAGTGTTTTATCCTTTTTCATATTCATTTTCACAAATTCCTTCATTTTTCCATATTTATACAAATATTTTTGTGGTTTCTATGAGGTTTTCAAAAACCACCTTATATTAATATTAAACATTTTTAAGTGGATAATTGCATACGAGTCTGCAATTTTAACCCTCCCTTATACACTTCTAGTTGTTAATGTAATTTGCATGTTTATAATGTATATTTACTACCAAAATTTATAGTCATAATTATTTTACTACTCTTTTCTTCTAACTTTTATAATAAAATTAAAATTTTACCCACCAGCATTACAGTTTTACACTATTGTTTATAAACAAATTTATAGTATAATATAGTTTTGTATTGCTGTTTAACATCCGTTCCTTTTTATTTTGCAGAAAGTATTTTAAAACTCTTTTTAAGCAGGTCAGTAGTGATGAACTGTGAAGCAAATATTTGCAAAATAGTTTGCATCTATTTAATTATAAAAGTCAGTTTTGCCAGGTATATTGTTTCTGCTTGGCATTATGTATTGTTTAAACACATTCAGTATATAATTCCACTTCCCTATGGCCTGTAGAATTTTTCCTCTACCACCAATTAATATTTTTCTCATGCACATGACAAGTCACATTTTCCCTTTTCAAAATTATCTATTGTTTTGGAATTGATCATGAGTTGGATTACAATGAATCTCAGCATATATTTCTCACATTTGGAAACTGTCTTTCTGGATCTGGATATCTATTTTCTTCTATGGATCTGGGAGGTTTTCATCAATTATTAATTTGAATAAGATTTCTAGTCCTTGTTCCCTTCTTCAACATTATAATTTATATGTCCATTCCCTGTATAATGTCCCATTAGTACCTTAAGCTCTCATTACTCTTTTTGATTTCTTTTTATTTTGATCCTACAACTTCATAATTTCTATTGGTCTGTATTCATATTTGCTGATACATCCTTCCATTTTATCTCATCCACCAATAAACCTAATGAATTTTAATTTTATTTATTATATTCTTTGGAACCAAGATTTCTCCCTAGTATTAAAAAAATTCTACTTACTGTTGAAATGTTCACTTTTTTCATGCATTGTTCTTTTGATTGAGCTTATCATTTTTATGATTATTATTTTGAATTCTTTGACAAATAAATCAAATATGTCTGCTCCATTAATGTTGAAATCAGGAAATTTGTCTTCTTCATTTTTGGTGGATTATCTCCCTGTTCCTCAATTTTCCTTGCCTCTTCATATTTGTATCTGCTAATAAAAAATACAACTACTTGAGAGAATCCAAGATGGCAAACTAGAGAGAGGCTGCATTCCTTGTTACTCTGTGACTTGGGATTCTAGCAGAGGAAATACTGTTTCTCTGCGAGGCAGTTCTCTCTGTTCACTGATCCCCTACTGTTTGCCCCCATGTGTTTACCGCTATGACCCACCCTTTGCCAGTATGTGGCCCAAGGTTTGCTCACATGACTTCCTTTTGCCTGCCTATTGCCAGTCTTTCACCAGCCCATTGCCCACTCCCCAATTCTGCCTGGAAGTTCACTTTCAGGGTACCCATATATTTGGTTATATGCAGCTGCTGCCATCTTGGGACAACAACCAGGGTCTAGGTGTCCAGAAAAATGTGGACTACAGGCTTGTCACTACCACCATGACCATCTTTGGTCATGGCTGCCTCAGTCTGGGACACTGGTCAGGGCCTGGAGATAAATTGTTGTGATACATGAAGGTCTAGTGGCACCTGGTTCTTCCTGCTGGGTGTGGTAGTGGCCATCATCTTATTGCCTCTTTGCAGGGTCACTCCTTTGTGTGAACAAAACTCTGGGGACCTCTGTGCAAATTGGAATGGCACTGAGATATTGGTACTGAAGCACGGCAGAGATTGGGGAATCTGCAGCACAGGTCTGTCAGATTGCAGCTGGATCTGAGTGGACCTGTCCAAGCTTGGCAAGTCTGTGGAAAGCTGGAGACTGGACGCATTTCTCTGTGGGAAGCACACGTTGGAGAAATTAGAGAAAACCAGACTGTGTGCTGAAGTATGGGGTGACAGAAGGGGCTGCCTACAATTGGTGTGAAGACTGGAAGAAGATATGAAGGCATATTGCTATCGGCTGGCCCAGCCAACTTGTCCAGCCCCCACCAGACTGGAGCACCTGTGAACAAAGGCCAGAACAAGATATATTCTTACCCAATTTCTACAAGACCTTCAAAGAAGAATTAATTCCAATACTGCTCAAAGTATACCATGAAATAGAAATGGAAGAAATCCTTTTTAACTCATTCTATGAGGCTAGTATCACCATGATACCAAAACCAGAAAAAGACACATTAAGGAAAGAAAACTCCAGACTAATATCCCTGATGAACATAGATGCAAATATTCTCAACAAAATTCTGAAAAATTTCATATAAAAACATCTTTAAAAAATAGTGCACCATGATTGCATGGGGTTCATCCCAAGAATGCAAGGTTGGTTCAACATACAGAAATCAATACGTGTAATTCATCACATCAATAGACTTAAAGACAAGAATTATATGGTCATCTCAATAGATGCAGAAATAATATTTGACAAAATACAGCACACTTTCATGCTCAAAACACTAGAAAATATAGGGATAGTAGCAATGTACCTGAATCTTTTAAAAGCTATCTATGCTAAGCCCAAGGCCAACATTATCCTAACTGGAAAAAAAATTGAAAGCATTCTCTCTAAAACTATAACAAGAAAGGGATGCCCTCCCTCTTTCACCACTTCTATTCAACATAGTTATTGAAACTCTAAGCAGAAAACCTTAGACAGACAGGAAATTAAACATTATGAATAGAAAAGGAAGAATTCAAACTATCACTATTTGCTGCAGAGATGATTCTATATTTAGAAGATCCAAAAATCCCACTACAAAACTTCTACAACTAATAAATAAATTCAACAAAGTAGCAGGATATAAAATCAATACCCATATATCAAATGTATTTCTATGCTCATCAGCAATGCATCCTCTGGAAGAGAAACTAGTAAAACTATCCCATTCACAATAGACTCAAAAAAATAAAATACTTGGGAATCAACCCAAGAAAAGAGGAGAAAGACCTCTAAAATGAAAACAACTGAATACTAAAAAATAAATCAAAGAAGACCTTAGAAGATGGAAAGATCTCCCTTGTTCTTGGATAGGCAGAATTAATATTTTCAAAATGGTCATAGTACCAAAAACATTATACAGATTTAATGCAAGTTCAATTAAAATTCCAATGGCATTCCTCATAGAAGTAGAAAAAGCAATTGTGAAATTCATTTGGAAAAATAAGAGACCCAGAATTGCCAAAGCAATGTATATCAAGAAGAGTGAAGCAAGAAGCATCACAATACCAGATCATCAACTATGCTACAGAGCAATAGGAACAAAAGAAGCATGGTATTGGCAACAAAACAGACATGTAGACCAATGGTATACAATAGAAAGCACAGAGACAAACATCAATATAGTTATCTCATACTAGGAAAAGTGACCTAAAACATACATTGGATAACAAATGATACTGAGTAAATTGGACATCCTTATGTAGCAAAATGAAATTAATTCTGTACCTTTCACCATGCAAAAAACTAAACTCAAAGTGGATCAAAGACTTAGACCCTAGACCACAGATCAAGAGCCTAATAGAAGAAAAAGTATGTGAATTCTTCATGATGTTGTCTTAGGAACTGGCTTCTTTAAAGAGTCTCCTAAAGTTGAAGAAGTGAAATCAAGAATCAATAAATGGCATAAATTCAAACTAAATAGTTTCTTCTCAGCAAAGAAAACAATCAATAACATGAAGAGAGAGCCTATAGTATGGGAGGAAATTTCTATCACACACACCTCAGATAGAGCACTAATCGCACTAATCTCCAGGATATATAATGAATTCAAAAAACTTAACACCAATAAAACAAATAACCTGATCTATAAGAGGGCTAAGGAATTGAACAGACACTTCGCAAAAGAAATACAATCAATCAACAAATATAAGAAAAAATGCCCATATCTCTAGCAATTAGAGAAATGCAAATCAAAACTACTCTAAGATTTCATCTCACTCCAATCACAATGGTAATTATCAAAAATACAAATGATAAAAAGTGCTGGCAAGGATGTT
Source organism: Sciurus carolinensis (assembly GCF_902686445.1). Classification (NCBI taxonomy): domain Eukaryota; kingdom Metazoa; phylum Chordata; class Mammalia; order Rodentia; family Sciuridae; genus Sciurus; species Sciurus carolinensis. The sequence goes on along the minus strand of NC_062232.1, from coordinate 62,707,686 downwards.
GGGAAAAAGGTACACTCATACTTTGCTGGTGGGACTGCAAATTGGTGCAACCACTATGGAATGCAGTATGTAGATTCCTCAGAAAACTTGGAAAGAAATCACCATTTGACTGAGTTATCAAACTCCTCAGTTTATACTGAAAGGACTTAAAATCAGCATACTACAATTATGTGGTAATATCAATATTTATAGTAGCTCAATTCACAATAGCTAAACTATGGAAGCAACCTAGATGCCCTTCAACAGATGGGTGGATAAAGAAAATGTGGTACATATACACAATGGAATATTAATCAGTTTTAAAGGAGAATGAAATTATGGCATTTGCAGATAAATGGATAGAGGTGGAAAATATCAGGCTAAGCAAAATCAGTCAAACCCAAAAACAAAAGATACAATGTTTTCTCTGATAAGCAGAAGCTGATCCATAATGGGAGGGTTAGTGAAGAATGAAGGAACTTTGGTTTGTGCAGAGGGGAATGAGTGAATGAGAGGGGTTGTGGGGATTGGAAGGATGTTGGAATAAGACAGACATTATTACTATAATAGTAATAAATTGTTATACTATTTGTGTGACTCTGCACCATATACAGGAAGAAGAAGGAGAAAGTGTCCTCCATTTGTGTACGATGTGTCAAAATGCATTGTACTGTCACATATAATTAATTAGAACATATTTTTTAAAAAGATTAAAAAAGAAAGTAAAATAAAAAAAGCTTAACAAAATGAAGACTCAAAAATTTCAAGGGGCCACCACTCGAGACTCCCGCATGGGGGAGGACGGGACCAGAGACATGAGTCCCAGCCCAGCAAGGCCCCAACCCTCAGTTTAGTGCCCATGCTGTGGTTGACCATCTGTCAACCCTTGGGGGCACCTCTGCCCACTAGCATGGCTTATACCCCACCTGGAGGCCACCACCCTAGAGGGGCAACACCCTTTGTGGGATGCTGCTTCATCAAGTTCTTCCCAGGCATCAGACTACTGAAGACTAGGAAGTTTAAACAGTACAGTATACTTTTATTGTAGATTATTTTTCCTTAGTAGCAATATTACAATTATTCCTATTATACCTCTTTTTTTATTAATATTTTTCTAATCATCTCTATTTTCCTCTTATGTATCTGTCTCCTTGGAGATTCTTTTTCCCTTTTCTCATGATAACAACCAATATATTTAATTCTGCTTTCACTATTCCTATAACAGAGTACCTCTATAGACTCACTTCTTTTCACATTAACATTATATCCTACAACCCTCCCCATTCTCTTTGTCTACCATGAGAAATTGTGGTCCTTATTGCAAACCCATTGGCTAAGCTGTAGATAAAAGTTGAACTCATAATCTCTGTTTATTAAGACAATAAGGATAATATCTTCAAAGGAACTATTTGAGTTAAGGATGCATATTGTTTTTATGGTGTGCTGCTAATATTGTTCTCTCACTTCAAGATGAGGTATTGGAAATCAACAGGGACACTATAAATCTATAGGGGGGAAACAGCAATACCTTAGATTTGTACTCCTAGAGGGGAAGATACATGAACAAAATGAGAAAACAAGGGAAGAGAGTGTCCCAAACAAACCTAGATGCTACATCAATAAAATCCAATGACAGCATGGCAGAAGAAATGTCAGAAAGGAAGTTTAGAATGTACATAATTAAAATGATCAGAGAAGCTGACGATGAGATAAAAGAGCAAATGCAGGCAATGAACGCTCACACCAGTCAACAGTTAAAAAAGCAAATGCAGGGGGCAAAAGATCATTTCAATAAAGAGAGAGAGATTCTGTAAAAATAAAAATAAATACAGAAATCCTTGAAAAGAAGGAAGCAATAAACCAAATTAAATACTCAATAGAAAGCAAACCCAACAGTCTAGATCACTTGGAAGACAAAACCTAAGACAATGAAGACAAAATATTTAGTCTTGGAAATAAAGTTGAACAAACAGAGAAGATGGTAAGAAATCATTAACAGAACCTACATGAAGTATGGGATATTATGAAAAACCAAATTTAAGAATTATTGGTATTGAGGAAGGCACAGAGACACAAACCAAAGGAATGAATAATCTAGTCAATGAAATAACATCAGAAAGTTTCCCAAATCTGAATAATAAAATGGAAAATCATATACAAGAGGCTTACAGGACACCAAATGTACAAAATTACAATAGATTCACACCAAGGCACATTATAATGAAAAATAGCTAACATACAAAATAAAGAGAATTTTAAAGACTGAGAGAGAAAAGAATCAGATTACATTCAGGGGGAAAACAATATGGTTATCAGCAGATTTCTCAAACCAGACCCTAAAAGCTAGAAGGGCTTGGAATACCATATTTCAAACTCTGAAAGAAAATGGATGCCACCCAAGAATCTTAAACCCAACAAAACTTGCCTTCAGAAATGATGATGAAATAAAATCCTTCCATGATTAAAAAAAAAAGCTAAAAGAATTTACAAATAGATAGCCTTCACTAAGAAAATTCTCAGCAAAATATTCCACGAGGAAATAATGAAAAACAACAATGTAAGTCTGCATAGGGAGGAACTACCCTAAAGGAATAGCCAAATAAGGGAGAAAACAAGTCAATTAAAAAACAAAAATAAGCTGAAATGACCAGGAATACAATCATATCTCAATAATAACCCTGAATGTTAATGGACTGAACTCATCAATCAAAAGACATAGACTGGCAGAATGGATTAAAAAGAAAGAAACAACAATATGCTGCCTTCAAGAGACTCATCTCATAGAAAAAGATACCCACAGACTAAAGGTGAAAGGATGGGAAAAAACATACCATGCACATGAACTCAGTAAAAAAGAAGGGGTTTCCATCCTCATATCAGATGAAGTGGATTTCAAGCCAAAACTATTTACAAGCAATAAAGGAGGACATTTCATGCTGCTTAAGGGAAGCATAAATCAGCAAATCATAACAATCATAAATATTTATGCTCCAAACAATGGTGCATTCATGTACATCAAGCAAATCTTTCTCAATTCTAGGAACCAAATAGACCACAACACAATATACTGGGTGACTTTAATACACTTCTCTCCCGTTGAACAGATCTTCCACACAAAAATTGAACAAAGAAACCACAGAACTCAATACCACAATTGATAATTTAGATTTAATAGACATATATAGATATTATATCCATCAACAAGTGAATACACTTTCTTCTCAGCAGCACATGGATCCTTCTCTAAAATAGACAATATGTTATGTAACAAAGCTACTCTTGGCAAATACAAAAAGATAGAAATACAACTGTGTATTCTATCAGATCATAAAAGAATGAAATTAGAAATCAATGATAAAATAAAAAACAAAAACTACTCCAACACCTAGAGAATAAATAATACACTATTGAATGTTGCATGAATAACAGAAGATATTCGGGGGAAAATTCTTAGAGGTAAACAAGAACAAAAATACAACATATCAAAATCTCTGGGACACAGTGACTGCAGTACTAAGAGGAAAATTCATTTCATGGAATGCATTCCATAAAAGAAGGAAAACTCAACAAATAAATGACATAACATTAGAGATCAAAGTCTTAGAAATCAAAGTCTTAGAAAAAGAACAGATCAACACCAAAAGTAGTAGAAGACAGGAAATATTTAAAATCAGAGGTGAAATCAATGAAAATGAAACAAAAGAAACAATTAAAAAAATTGACAAAACAAAAGTTGATTCTTTGAAAAAATAAACAAAATTGATAAATCCTTAGCCACACCAACAAAGAGAAGAAGAGAGAAAACTCAAATTATTAAAATTCATGATGAAAACGGAAATATGACAGACACTACTGAAATACAAAACATAATTAGAAAGTATTTTGAAAATCTATACTCCAACAAAATAGAAAATCTCAAAGATATCAGCAGATTTCTAGAGACATATAATCCACCCAAACTGAATCTGGAGGACATACACAATTTAAATAGAGCATTTTCAAGCAATGAAATAGAAGTCATCAAAAGTCTACCAACCAAGAAAAGTCCAGGACCAGATGGATTCTCAGTCAAGTTCTATAAGACCTTCAGAGAAGAACTCATTCCAATACTCTGCAAAGAAATCCATGAAATAGAAGAGGAGGGGACCCTTCCAAACTCATTCTATGAAACTAATATCCCCCTGATACTAAAACAAAATACACATTGAAGAAAGAAAATTTGAAACCAATATCCCTAATGAATGAACATAGATGTAAAAATCCTTAACAAAATTTTAGCAAATTTCATATAAAAACATATTAAATAGATAGTGCACCATGATCAAGTTGGTTTCATCCTAGGGATGCAAGGTTGGTTCAACATTCAGAAATCAATAAATGTAATTCACCACATCAACAGAATGAAAGATAAGAATCACATGATTATTTCAATAGATGCAGTAAAAGCATTTGATGAAATACAGCACCCCTTCATGCTCAAAAAACCAGAAATAAAAGGGATAGTAGGAACACTCCTCAACATTATAAAGGTTATCTGTGCAAAGCCCATGGCCAACATCATTCTAAATGGAGAGAAACTGAAAGCATTCCCCCTAAAAACTGGAACAAGGCAGGGATGCCCTCTTTCACCACTTCTATTGAACATCATCCTTGAAATTCTAGGCAGAGCAATTAGACAGACTAGAGAAATTAAAAGGACACAAGTAGGAAAAGCAGAACTCAAACTATCCCTATTGCTGATGATATAATCCTGTATTCAGAGGAGCCAAAAAATTCCACCAGAAAACTTCTAGAACTCATAAATGAATTCAGTAAAGTAGCAGGATGTAAAATCAACACTCATAAATCTAATGCTTTTATATTCATAAGTGATGAACCCTCTGAAAGAGAAATTAGAAAAACCACTCCATTCACAATAGTCTCAAAAATAATAAAATACTTGGGAATCAATCTATCAAAAGAGGTGAAAGATCTCTACAATGAGAAGTACTGAACACTAAAGAAAGAAATTGAAGAAAATCTTAGAAGATGAAAATATCTCCCATGTTCTTGTATAGTCAGTATTAAAATTGTCAAAATGGCCATTCTAGCAAAGGTGCTATACACATTCAATGCAATTCTAATTAAAATCCCAATGACATTCCTCATAGAAATAAAGAAAGCAATCATGAACTTCATCTGGAAGAACAGGAGACCTACAATAGCCAAAACAATCCTGAGCAGGAAAACTGAAGCAGGAGGTAGCACACTACCAGACCTTGAACTATACTACAGAGCAACAGTAACAAAAACAGCATGGTATTGGCACCAAAATAGACATTCAGACCAATAGTACAGAATAGAAGACAGAGATGAGCCCACATATAGTCAACTCATACTAGACAAAGGAGCCAAAAACATACAATGGAAAAAAGATAGTCTGTTCAACAAATGGTACTGGCGAAACAGGAAATCCATATGCAGTAAAATTAAATTAAACCTCTATCTCTCACCCTGCACAAAACTCAACTCAAACTGGATCAAGGACATAGGAATTAGACCAGAGACCCTGCAACAGATAGAAGAAAAAGTAGGCCTGAATCTTCATCATGTTGGCTTAGGATCAGACTTCCTTAACAAGACTCCCAAAGCACAAGAAATCAAAGCAAGAATCAATACATGGGATGGACCAAAACCAAAAAGCTTTTTCTCAGCAAAGGATACAATCAATTATGTGAAATAGAGCCTACAGAGTGGGAGAAAATCTTTACCACACACACTTCAGATAGAGCACTTATCTCCAAAATTTATTTTAAAAAACTTACAAAACTTACAAAACACCAAAAATACAAAGATCCAATCAATAAGTGGGCCAAGGAACTAGACACTTTACAGTAGAAGACATATAGACAGTTAATAAATACATGAAAAAGTTTTCAACATCTCTAGTAATTAGAGAAATGCAAATTAAAACAACTCTAAGATTTCATTTAACTCCAATTAGAATGGTGATTATCAAGAATACAAGCAACAATAGGTGTTGGCGAGGATGTGGGAAAAAAGGTACAATCATACATTGCTGGTGGGGTTGCAAATTAGTGCAGCTACTCTGGAAAATGTTGTAGATATTCCTTAAAAAACTTAGTATGGAACCACCATTTGACCCAGCTATCCCACTTCTTGTCCTATACCCAAAGGACTTAAAATCAGCATACTACAGTGACGTAGCCATATCAATGTTAATAGCAGCTCAATTCACAATAGATTGTGGAACCAACCTAGATGCCCTTCAATAGATGAATGGATAAAGAAACTGGGGTATATATGTACACTATGGAATATTACTCAGCCATAAAGAGTAATAAAATTATAGCATTTGCAGGTAAATGGATGCAGTTGGAGAACATCTTGGTAAGTGAGATAAGCCAATCCCAAAAAAACAAAGACTGAATGATTTCTCTGATAAGTGGATGATGATACGTAATGAGGGTTGGGAGAGAGGTAAGAATGGAGGAAGGTTGGATTGTATAGAGGAAAAAGAGTGTTAGGGATGGTGTTGGGGAAGGAAAAAAGAATGAGACCAACATCATTACCCTATGTACTTGTATGAATATGCAAATGGTGCAATTCTACTTTGTGTACAACCAGAGAAATAACAGTTGTACCCCATTTGTGTAAAATGAATCAAATTAAAAAATTTCTATGAATGGGGGCCATTAATTCAGATGGGGTAAGCCTCTTCAAAGTCCTAAGGCAGAAAAATTCTTGCTTTTAGGAGTTCAAATTTTTTATGTATGAAATATAATTATTTCCTCCACAAATATCTGGGTTAAAAAAACCCTGTCAGGTTAACAAAAGTAATTTGAGTCTTTTTTTTTTCTTGAAACATCAACTTCAGAAAATAAAACTCCATGTAGTTTAAAAATATAAAACTACTTCTCCCAATCTTTGTGAACTGTATTATACAGGTGAAATTTCTCAGTTATCAGGCTGGGCATAATGTACTGGAGATTCTTATACCTTCATTCTCTTCCAAACTTCCATCTATGTTCTTAGTTGCACCCAGATAGATAGAGTGTGCTGGGTCCCACCAGCATTGAGACAAGTATTACAGATACCAATCCCTAAGACATACCCCACAAATATTTAGGTGTGCAGTCCAACTATTTCACTGCCCAGGAAGAAGCTGGGATTTGCAGCATTCTGTTTTATGAATCTGAATGGACAATGTTAATTGCACTTTGAAAATCCAAACTATTGTCTTTCTTCTTGCAACAGTTAGGTGTCTCAATATTCTCAGTCATGTTAGCTTTTAAACGTATATGAGATATAAGTCAGTATCTTGATAAGCCTCTGGAAACGTTGAAATATTCGATATGAAGTGCAACTACTTCCCTTTCTAGGAACAATATTGGAGCTGAGGCTTTGGTATGATCTTAATGGTGCTATAGTAGGAGTAGGAATTATGTTCAGTGTATTTCTATAATTTTATTGGTTCTTTTTAGTTATGCATGACATTAGGATTCATCTTCTCATAATTATAAAACAATGGAATATTTTTTATTCTAACTCATTCTATAGAATTTTCCCTTTCCCTCTCCTCCTCATTCCCCCTGTTCTCTTCCCTGTACTCTACTGATATTTCTGATATTTTCTTATAGCTTTTTTTTAAAATTAGTATATTGTGGATGTACATGATGGTGAGATTCCCAGGGGTATATTCATATATGTACATAGAAAATTTAGGGCAGATTCTTTACATTGTCTTTCCCAATCTCTTCCTGCCTCCCTCTCATTTGTTCTTCTTCATCTACTTCATTGATCCTTCCTCACCTTCTCCCACTTTGGATTAGCTTTCACATATCAGAGGAAACATTCAACCTTTCACTTTTTGAGACTGCCTTATTTCCCTTAGCATGATAGTCTCCAGTTCCATCCATTTACTGGCAAGCACCAAAATGTCATTCTTCTTTATGGTTGACTAATATTCCATTGTGTATATATACCACCTTTTTTAATCGATTTATCTGTTGAAAGGTACCTAGTGTGGTTCCATAATTTGTATATTGTGAATTATGCTGCTATAAACATTGATGTGACTGCATCTCAGTAGTATGCTGATGTTAAAACTTTTGGATATATACTGAGGATTGGGATAGCTGGGTCACATGGTGGTTCCATTTCCGGTTTCTGAGGAATCTCCATAATGATTTCTAGAGTGCTTGCACTAATTTGCACTCTCAACAACAATGTATGAGTGTACCTCTTGCCCCACATCCTTGCCAAAAATTATTGTTAACTGTATTCTTAATAATTGCCATTGTGATTGCAATGAAATAAAATCTCAGTGCAGTTTTGACTTTAATTTCCCTAATTGTTAGTCACTGAACATTTTGTCATAAATTTGTGGACCATTTGCTGTTTTTTTGCAAAGTGTCTATTTAATTCTTTTGCCTATTTTTCATTGAATTATTTTTTTCCATGTGTGTGTTATATTTTTAAATTCTTACATGTCCTGAATGTTAATGCCCTGAGGAGCAGGTAGCAAAGATTTTTCTCCCATTCTGTAAGCTCTCTGTTCAAAATATTATCCTGGTTTATTCAAATATGAGCTCACCACTTCTCTACAAAAATAACCATAACTTCTGAATTTCTATATTGCTTAAAGGAATATGCAATCTTTAAATTATTTGACATTTCACTAATTCCCATATTCTCCTGGAATTAATGGAATTTTACACATAATTTGCAGTTAAGTTAGGTTGAAATATAGATTAGTGGACTTCTCCAATAAATTTCTCTCACATTTATTCCATTTCTCCCAAGCCTGTGGCTTTGATCAGACCTCATCACACATTTGAAACACTGTAGTATTCTCAAATCCATCTGTCTGGTTCCACGTTTCCCATTTCCTCCCTCACCCAATTTTCATTCTACATACTATAAAATTCATTTTATAATATTATCATGCCTGTTAAGATATCTTCCATATCTCTCATTTAATTTGTTTATTTAATTTTGTCATTTAGTTTTTGGATCAGGGGATTGAACCTAGGTGCACTTAACTACTAAGCCTCATGCCCAGCACTGTTTTTTATCTATTTATTTTTTAAATTTCATTACAGGCTATTGTTAAGTTGCTGAGGGCCTGGCTAAATTGCTGAGGCTGGCTTCAAACTTGCGGTTCTCCTGCCTGAACTTCCTGAGGTTCTGGGATTACTTTTGTGCACCATTGTTGCTTGCATGCTTTATTTTTTTTCAGTATTAGGGATAGAAAAGCGGGATGCTTTACCACTAACTACATTCCCAGTATTTTTTTTTTTTAATTCTGAGACAGGGTAGTGCTAAATTTTACATGCTGACCTTGAACATGCCTCCTGAGTCAGAGAAGTTACAGGTGTGCAACACCATATCTGGTCCATAAATCACAGTTTAATTTTCAGAAGTTGTAACTCCTCATTTGATAAATTAATGAATCATTTCCTCTGTTGTCTAGAATTCTTACTCAATTATGTTCTCTTCATGATTTGTCATATCTATTCAGATATTACCAACTTATTATTTATAGTTGTGATTCAACTCATTTCCCATTTGATTCTACTTTGCTCACTTTATTCACATTTGGAAATTTTGCAGCATTTACTGTCTATATTCCTCTTTTGGCATTTTAAATCAACATATTTGCAAAGCATGTGATTTTTCCTTGGTCTTTAACTACCTCAAAAGTTCTTGAATGCAAAAACTATATCATATGCCAGTTAGAAATTCCTTCTTCCCTTGCCATGGAAGAAAGTAAGTTCTTAAAATTTTGTTAATTGCTGACTGACATGAAAACAATTAAACAAAGGTTGAACAAGTCAATTTATTAATTATTCTTAAATCCTCTGAACATGCAATAGCATTTGTTTACAATATACTTAAAACAATGTGAAAAGCGGTTGAAACAATCTTCTTAGTCTACTATCCTGGCACAAAAAGAAACTTGTAATTACTTCCATGTACTCCATCATGATTTTTTTCCACCAAAAACTGGTACTCATCCACCTATTTTACCAACCTCTTCGTTATTCTTTTAAGGGAAAAATTTCTAACACTGTCATTTTTAAACCAAGCTATTTGAAAAGACTTCCAGTTTGACCCAGTTCTTTTTCTAATTCCCTTGAGGTCTGTAGCTGCTTTGTCTGCTTCTGATTGTTCCCATATGTCATATTCTAAACTCTCCTGCAGGGAAGTGATGACCAGTTTCCCAAGAGAGAGTCCTTGTCACCACTCCTGCTGTTATATGCCTAAGCTGTTTGGAAATCAGCAAGAGTGGCACACATTGTGATTCAGTCATTTTGTCTTCAAGGGTCAAATATGTTACTTGAAATTTAGAAAGGAAAAAGATGATTATGAACTGAATTCTTAGCCAACTTTCATGAACTTAGAAAATTTAGTTTGTACTGTACATCATGGTTTCTGACTTTACTTCTAGAATGCATTTCTAGCAACACTATGCACATCCCCCCCCCCTTTTTTTTTTTGCAGGGTTAGAGATTGAACCCAGGACCTTTGTGCTTGAGAGGCAAGTACTATGCCAACTGAGCTATATCTCCAGGCCTACATTTTTCCTTCTTTAACGTTTAATATACTTAGCTCCGTTTAGATAATTTTGGAGGCATGGATTATCTTCCCTCCAATGTTACTGCAACTATATTTCTTTTATATTCAGTTCATATTGGTATGCTTTTAAAAAGCTACTAACCAAAACACTGCAGGATCTGCCTCATTCTCATGTCTTTACTATTTTTCTCTGTAAAAGCTAATTCCATAAGCAGTCATCTGCATGCAGGCATATAAAATGGATTTTCACTTCCAGTGGGTGGTAGGGGGCCAACATCTGCCTTACATAGCAATTTCCTATACAGCACTGCATAGTTTTATGTTGTTCCAGCAATTGTTCATGCATATAATAAAGTTACAATGACTTCAGAACTCCTGTTTTTAATGATGTTCTAGGAAATTATTTTCCTGCCACAGCTTGGATTGCAATTTTTTGAAGGTCACAATAAGTAAAATACCTGTGTATTATCCATCCTACTAAAACACTATTGTTTTACCAAAACTGATATTGTCTTAAGGGGTTAGGAAAAGTAATCTTTCAGAAGTTAGGAACCTGAAGATGTATGGCTCACTATAATTATCTGACAAACTAATGTTGAAAAAATATGTAGTCCAATATTTTAGTATAAGATCAGTATAATAATCTAAAGGCAGCTTAAGTTAACACCCAAATAAATTTACTCATCATTTTCCCAAAATATTTGAGTGATATAAAGTGAAATTTAGTTATTTGTAACCCATGCTAAAATATGAGATAGATCATTTATGTTCAAGTAGTTGTTAGGATATGATACTACACCACTGAATCTCATATAACATGTGACTCTCTTGAACTCCATTATAAACTTAATTGCTAGAATACTTATTCAGAAGCATATTCTCCTTGGGTAATTTATCTACATAAGGATCCTTAGAAAATCACTATTATATTCAAAATAAAGTTCAATATATTTGTTCATCCTCTAAAGACCACCGTTTTCTTATTACATCATTTCAATATGACCTTATGTCATACCCATTCTCAAAGCAAGTTGTCCTATATAGTAATAAAAATTTCCTCAATAATTCTCTGCTAATTTCCATTCCATATATTTATTCACACTGGAAAGATATGCAAATTATCTACCTCCAACACTTAGTATTTAATATATCTGAATATTTCAAGGTCAAGATCCCCTTTGTTCCACAAAATCTTCCCAGAATTAGATTTGTCTAAATTCTATCCCTTTTATTATGTTTTATATTAGTTTATTATAATTATACAAAATAATGGGATTCATTGTGACATTCATACATACACATTTCATAATTTTCTCCATTTGTTCCTTTTCATTTCCCAGTGTTCCCACTTTTTCTCCCTTTTTGATTAACACTTTTTACCATTAGGTTACACATCACAGCATTTAGTATGTGATTGGAATTTAACTTTTAACTGCTCTAAAAGTCCCTTTCTATGTGTTTTGTCTTCCTAAGTGAACTATAATTTCATAGGGATAATAACTCATCATGCTTTTCTTTCATATACTCATTAATACCCAGCATAGAGTTCTGGGCACATAGCGAGTCCTGAATTAAGTTCTGTTTAATTTAGGTACAAATACAAATCAGTGGTCTCACAAATATGATTAGTGTAAATATATAATGGATGTTTAAAAATCACTGGCATTCAGATACATCTTTGAGATTATGTAATGTTTAATCATACAGTAACCTACTATGACTCAGTTACTTTGAAGATGAAACAGATTTTCTACTTGGATATTCTAGAAATTAATAATAAAAACAGAATTTTATTAGCAGCCCTAGAGGCTGAGGCAGGAAGATCTCAAGTTCAAAGCCAGTCTCAGCAAAAGAAAGGCACAAACTGAGTGAGATCCTGTCTCTAAATAAAATACAAAATAGGACTGGAGATGTGGCTCAGTGGTCAAATGCCCCTGAGTTCAATCCCTTGTATTCTTGCCCCACCTCCACCAAAAAAAAAGAAAGATGCTAAATAAACTATCTAATGTTATACCTGAAGGACCCAGAAAAGGAATGACAAACTAACACCCAAATCAGAAGACAGGATACAATTAAGATATAACCAAAATCAATGAATTTGAGAATTAAAAAATACAAAGGATCAATACAACAGGGTTAGTCCTTTGAGATGATAAAAGATTGATTAGCACTTATCTAACTAACTAACATAAATAGAACCCAAATCAACAAAATTAGAGATGAAAAAGGACTTGCCGTCACAGACACTCTGAATTCAGTGAATCAATAGAAATTATTTTGAAAATTTATACTCCAGTATTAAACCTACAAGGTGTTGACAAATTTATAAATTTTTAGACATGTATGACCTGCTGAAATTGAACCAGGAAGTTATAGGAAACCTAAATAGATCAGTATTAAGCAATGATATTGAAGAAACAATTAAAAGTCTTCTAATAAAGAAAAACACAAGACCCTATGGATTCTTAGGCACATTCTAACAAAATTTAAAAAAAGAATTAATGCCAATCTTCCTCAAATCTTGCCATAAAATATAAGAAGTAATACTACAAAATTTATTCTATAAATTCAGATCCTAAACATATATACAAACTTGTAAATAATATATTAATTAGCAAACCACATTCACAAGCTCATAAAGAAGATAGTACATGATAACCAACTGGGCTCTATCTTTGGATAGATAGATTCCCAAGTATTTTAATTTTTTTGAGGTTACTGTGAATGGGTTAGTTTTCTTAATTTATCTTTCAGTGGATTCATTACTGATGTATAGGAACATGCATGATTTATGGATATTGATTTGATAACCTGTTACTTTGTTAGATTCATTTATTAGTTTTCTGGTGGAATTTTTTGTATCTTCTAAATATAGAATCATGTCATCAGCAAATAGTGATAGTTTTAGTTCTTCTTTACCTATTTATATATCTTTAATTTTCTTCTCTCTAATTGCTCTGTCTAGAGTCTTAAGGACAATGTTGAATAAAAGTGGTAAAAGGCCATCCTTGTCTTATTCCACTTTTTAGAGGGAATGCTCTCAATTTTTCTCCATTTCAAATGATGCTGACCTTCAGTTCAGCATATATGGCTTTTGCAATGTTGAGATATCTTCCTACTATTTCTAGTTTTTCTAGTGTTTTGAAAATGAAGGAATACTATATTTTGTCAACTGGTTTCTATGCATCTATTGAGATGATCATATTATTCTTTTTTTAATCTGTTTATGTGGTGTATTATGTCTATCGATTTCCTTATGTTAAACCAAACCTGCAACCCTGGGATAAGCCCCACTTCACCATGGTTTTGTACGTGTTTGTATGCAATTTGAAATTTGATTTACTGAGATTTTAATTGAGAAGTTTTGCATCTATGTTCCTCATGGATATTGGTCTGAAGTTTTCTTTCCTTGATGTGTCTTTGTCTGGTTTTGGAATCAGGTGAAGTTAAATCAAGAATCAATAATTGAGATGAATTCAAACTAAAAAGTTTCTTGTCAGCAAAAGAAACAATCAACACTGTGGAGAGGGACCCTACTGATTGGGAGAAAATCTTTATCATATAAAGATAGATAAAGCAATAATCTCTAAGATATATAAGAAGGAACTCAAAAAACTTAAAACCAAAAAATAAAATAACCCAATCAATAAATGGGCTAAGGTACTGAACAGATATTTCACAGAAAAAGATTTAAAATCAATCAACAAATATATGAAAAAATGTTCAACATCTCTAGCAATTAGAGAAATGCAAATCAAAACTACTCTAAGATTTCATCTCACTGCAATCAGAATGGCAATTATCAAGAATACAAGCAACAAAAAATGTTGGCAAGGACGTGGGGGGAAAAGGTATACTCATACATGACTGGTGGGAATGCAAATTGGTGTAAACATTATGGAAAGTAGAATGGAGATTCCTAAGAAAACTAGGTGTGGAACCAACCTAAGTGCCCTTCAACAGATGATTGGATAAGGAAAATGTGGCATATATATATATATATATATATATATATATATATATATATGTTATGGAATATTACTCATCTTTAAAGAAGAATGAAATTCTGGCATTTGCTGGTAATTGGGTGGAGTAGGAGAATATAATGCTAAGCAAAATAAGCCAAATCCAAAAAACCAAAGACCAAATATTTTCTCTGATATGGGGATGCTAATTCACAATAAGAGGTGTATTAGGAAACAATAATTATTCTAGATTAGGTAGAGGCGAGTGAAGGGAGGGGAAGGGGTGTGGGGGTAGGAAGGATAGTAGAGTGAAACAGACTTATTACCTCATGTACATATATGACTGCATGACTCATTTGTTCCTACAATATGTATAATCAGAAAAATGAGAAATTATACTCCATTCATGTACCATTTATCAAAATGCATAAATGCATTCTATTTTCATGTAAAACTTATTAGAACAAATAAAAAAAATGCAATCATAAAAACTCTCATCAATACATAAGTCTTCCAAATCAAAAATTATTATCATTTTTATTATAAATAAAATAACATCTGAAATATATAATACTATACATCAAATGGATTTAATGGGCTTCTATAAAATATTTAATCAAATGAGAGCTGAATTCACTTTTATCTCAGCAGCTCATGGTTCCTTCTCCAAAATTAATCATATTTGAGATTATAAAGCAGATCTTAGCAGATGGAAAAACGTGATGAAATCCTTTGCATTTCATGATAACATAGTGAAACAAAATTAAAAGTCAACAAAAATACAGTTACCATGTAAACATGGACTGAAGAATACTCTTCTGAACATAAAGAACAGAAAAGAAATAAAGAAGAAATTTAAAATTTCCTGGAATCAAATAAGAATAGCAATAGAGTTCACGATAATCTCTGGGACATGATGAAGGTAGTTATTGTTTTTTAATTGGTGTTTCCAAGTTTTTTATTAAATTTTTTTATTACAGACTGAATTTGGATTCATTATACACAAATGGGGTACAACTTTTCGTTTCAATGGTTGTACACAATGTAGATTCATACCATTCATGTAATCATACATGTACATAGTGTAATACTATCTGTCTGATTCTACTATATTTCCTTTCCCCATCCTCTCCTGCCTCATTTTCCTCTACATTATCCAAAGTTCCTTCATTTTCGCTTCCCCCTCCCCACCACCCTCTCCTCATTATTTATCATCCATTATCAAAGATATACGGGTAATCAACAAATATATGAAAAAGTGCTCATCATCCCTAGTAATTAGAGAAATACAAATTAAAACCAATTAAAACCACCCTAAGATTTCATCTCACTCCAATTTGAATGCCTATTATCAAGAACACAAGCAATAATAAGTGTTGGTGAGGATGTGGAGAAAAAGGCACACTCATACATTACTGGTGGAGTTGCAAATTGATGCAGCGACTCTGGAAAGCAATATGGAGATTCCTCAGAAAACTTGGAACAGACTCAACATATGACGCAGCTATCCCATTCCTCGGTTTATACCCAAATGATTTAAAATAAGCATACTACAGTGGTGCAGTCACATATTCATAGCAGCTCACTTCAAAATAGCTAGATCGTGGAATCAGCCTAGATGCCCTTCAACTGATGAATGGATAAAGAAACTGTGGTATTTATACACAATGGAATATTACTCAGTCATAAAGAAGAATAAAATTATGGCATTTGCTGGTAAATGGATGAAACTGGAAAATATCATGCTAAGTGAAAAAGGCCAAGCCCAAAAAAACCAAAGGTCAAATGTTTTATCTGATAAGTGCATGACAATATATAATGACAGGGCTTGGTGGGTGGAAGAGAAGAATGAAGGAACTTTAGATGGTGCAGAGGAAAATGGGGTGGGAGAGGGTGGGGGACAGAAAGATAGTAGAAAGAAACAAAATATTACCCTATGTGTGTGTATGACTACATGAATGGTGTGAATCTACGTTGTGTAAACCATAGAAATGAAAAGTTGTACCCCATTTGTGTACAATGAATCAAAATGCAGTCTGTAAAAATAAAAAAGATTTTAATAAAAAAGAAATAAATAAAGGCTCAATTGCCTGAAATATAAAGAAACACCAAAGAGGTACAAAATAAAATATCTAGTGATACATCTCAAAGCCCTAGAAAAGCAGCAACAAGCTCAAGCATGAAACAGTAGAGACTGAAATAATTGTGAACAGATTCATAACAAATGGAATGGAGAATTAAAAAATGCAAAGGTCAATGCAATAAATAGTTGTTTTTTTAAAAGATTAAAAAGTTTGATAAATCCATAGCTAAACTAAAAATAGAAAGAAAAAGAAGATTCAAATCAACAAATTATAGGTGAAAAGGATATATCATCAGACATTGCTGAATACGGATATTTGTCAGGGAATATTTTGAAAACATACATTCAAAGAACTTAGAAAATCTAAAAGACATTGGCAAATTTCTAGAAACATATGACCTGGGAAAATTGTATCAAGAGGATAGAGAAAACTTAAACAGATCAATATCGAGCAACAAAATTTAAACAGTAAAAATGTCTTCCAGAAAGAAAAGTTTGGTACTAGATGGATTATCAGATGAATTCAACCAAACCTTTACCAATCTTCCACAAATTACACCACGAAATTGAAAAATTGGGAACACTTCCAAATTTATTTTAGAAACTAGTATCACTCTGATAACAAAACCAGAAAATGACACATGAAATTAAAAAATTGCAGTCCAATATCCTTAAAAAATACAGAAACAAAAATTCTTAATAAAATAGCAATTTGCATTCAAAAACTCAATAATAGCCTTATACACCATGATAAAGTGTTTTTTTTTTTATCCCAAAGATGCAAGTTTGGTTCAATGTATGTAATTTTTTTCCAGCTCTTTGTTTAACAGAAGATTAATACACACAAGGTATGAAGAACTCAAAAAACTTAACACCAAAAGGAAAATCCCTAGTCAATAACTAGTAAAAATTCTAAAGAGATGTTTTTCCAAAGAAAAATTATAAATGACCAAAAAAAAAATATGAACAAAATTCAACATTCTTTACAAACATGGAAATGAAAATCAAAATAGTAATGTACTGAGATCGCATCTCACAATAGCTAGAATGGCAATCATCAGGAATACAAATAATATTAATTACTCATGAGGATGTGGGATAAACATTCACATACATATTGTTGGTAGGATTTCCAACTGGCACAAGCACTTGGCAAAGCAGTATGGAGATTACTTAAAAAACTAGGGATGGAACCACCATTTGACACTATTCCTTGGAATGTGTTCCAAAGCACTAAAATTCTAGTGTGATATGTGCATAACAATATTTACCACAGCATGATTCCCAATAGCCAAGTTAAGGAACTAGGATAGGTGTTTGTCAACATATTAAAGGATTGAAAATGAATATATCCACAATGAAATTTATTCAACCATAATAGGTGAAATTATATCATTTGCTGGTAAATAGAATTGGAGAATATCATGCTAAGTGAAATAAACCAGATACAGACAGTCAAAGGTCAAGTGTATTCTCCTATATGTGAAATCTAGTGGGGAGAAAAATGGAAATGAGAAGGTGGATCTCATAAAGGAAGACACAGAGTAGAGGAAGAGAATTCAGAGGAAGGGAGGAGAGGAGGACATAGGGAAGTACTCTGGTACAAAATCTACCAATAAATGTCCATATATGAACATACATTAATCCCAATAATATATGAAATTATATTTCACTATCTTAAACAATAGTAATCATAACAACAACAACAACAGCAATAATAATAATAATGAGGGGAGGAGGAGTTCAGTGGAATAGAGCAGGTATATATATATCATATATATATGATGGGAGGGAAAAGGAGAAATGCCAAATGAGATTGATAAAATTATGCTATGTTTATGCATATAGTATAATGAATCCTACTATTATGTAAAATTAAAATGCACCAACAAAAATTAAATAAGAAATAAGTAACATAAAATAGATAATGTTTTCAAAAGACATTATATTTAGATAGTGGATAAGGGGTATATTTATAGATAGATGATAGAAAATAAAATGTTAAGGAGAATAGTTAATTTTAAATCTTTGGTTATAAAATTCCTATATGCATGGGTCTATAATAGGATAGGGGTTAATAATGCCCAGGAAAAGTAAATGAAAATAAATTTGAGTCTCTCTCCTCATGAATCACCACTAGAAACAAAAATATACGTCCCCAGAAATTTCTCAAGGATGGGGGAAAGAGTTATGAATTATAATTATGAATTATAATTTCTAGGCTGAAAATCATTTTTCACAACTCTGTAGTTTTTTTTTTTTTGCCTAAATTTCTCCAATTTATCTCCCATTCCATCATCACACATTTAATGCACAAGTTCATGGGGAACAAACTAATGCAAATGATAATATTTGGATTTATATATCAGTGTGGAAAAGCATATTCCAAATACCAAAAATATTAGCAACTTTGCAATATATTAACTCTTCTTTGATTATGTAAGAAGGGCTTCTTAGAGGATGAATATTTATCATTTTTTTTTCTTTTTGTTTGTTTTTAAAGTATTTTTGATTGATGAGAAATATTGACTTAATGAATTTGGGTGAAAATTGGAAGAGGCAAAGTGGAAAATAAGAAGGGAAAGCAAAAAAAAGTGTGTGAATGTAGTCTTAATTTATGTAAAATAATATTCATACTTGGAAGAACAATAATAAAGAGAAAGTGTCTTTCTCAAAGTGTCTTATAGGCAGAAAATCAGGTTCTGATGGGGAAAAAAATCATAGAAAAAGCAATATTTCAATTTAATATTTCATTTTCAATTTTAAGATGTAATATATTTGATTTGAAGTCAGTAATTGATGATGTTTCTAATACTCTAAGCAAATGACCAAAAAATTAAAAATTTAAAAAAAATACATGGCTTGTCTTATTTTGTGAGATTTTTCTTTAAAAACATTTTTAAAGATTCACAATGTGCTCATTTCCCATTTATACAATTTGGATTTTCTTAACACTTTTAGTGTAAACACGTGTGTGTAGGGTAATATTAACGGTTTGCACTAGTAGTGAAAATATTTGTGGGACTGTGCAGGATGACAGTGAAACTAGGAAGAAAACGTTGACTCCTCTGCAGTTTGGAATTCAAGCATGGAGAGTACAGATGATCAGAGAAGTGGATGACAGAGGGAATGTTCTAAGACACAATACTGGACAGGGACTTGGAGGGACTAAGAAATTCTGGTTACTGTAGCAGAAATATAAAAAGAATTATTTAATGTTGACCCCTGACCAGAGTGAGTCAGAACATAGGGTGACAAAGTGAAAAAGGAGAGTAAAAGTACACAACTTACTTCAGAAACAATGTTTGAAAAGAAAATAAAAGTTAGTTATACCAGGATTTCAAAATCCACTCAGAGAATGCAAAATGTACAGCTTATCTGAAAAATTTGACAGGAAGACATTTTGTAGGGAACATGCCAAAATCTGCCTTACTAGAGGAATTAAATCTGTACACCCTCATCTCATCCAAAGAAAACAGCAAATCTAACATATGGAACATGTTTGAAAATGTCTGTCTGAATAACATGTATAGTGTGGTCATTGCTAGTTGAAGACTGTGGAATGCCCTGCATTTTCTTTCCACTAAAAAGGGGAGTGGGGCAAAGCAGAGCTGAGAGCAAGTTGCTTTCAGCAAATGCAGCATCTGGGAAGCAGCTAGTACCCTACTGGTTTCATCTCTGTGTTCCCCAGCAGCTTATAGAAAGTGCCCACACCACAATAGTGTTGCATGTTTCCCAGAAGTGACCCACAGGTGCATGCATCCCAGATCCTGGCCATCACCTAGTGCAAACTACCAGCATCCAGTTGATAAATGAACCCTGAGTGCAAGCCCTTCCACATAGGATCAGGCAATAAGTACCAGCAAGCATGACCTAACTGCAGCCCATCAACAAATGTGTCCCATAAGTGGATCTGCCTATGTACCTACCCCAGTAGAGGGGAGCTGCCCTGTGCCTCTACCATGGGACACTGAGTGCCACTGCCACCTGGATTCTCTGCCTCAGCCATGGGGTGGCACAGCCCATATACACTGAAACATACATGAATAATCTCACAACTGTTTTGATATCTCTGAGTACATACATTATTTCTACACATTAAGGACTGTGGTACCATCCAGGGTGAGAAATGATCACCAGCCCATAGATATACGGGGAAATTTTCCTCAGGACCTCCGTAAAACTATGAGGTACTCAGACACAACAACTAATGAAGGGAGACTCCTACATACACATCAAATATGAGTGGAAAAGGTCTATAGAAATAGATTCAATTGCACAATTTCTAAAGTTTTTCAACCAAAAAGATGAATTATCCTTGTGTAAAATTTTATAGCTCCTCAACATAACAAAGAAGTGGTTGTTGTGGTTGCTACCTGTACACCTATAGAAAGTAAGGTCAAGAAGTATGAGCTTTACTGAGCCTCCCCTAGCATGATGTAATCCAAGCTTGGATGTTCCAATAAGAAATTTATCCATTTCAAATAGAGAGGTAAGAAAAATTTGTTCCCTTAATGCCACTTTTTTATTTAACTGATATTATATTCTGAGATGATTTAATGTCACCTCGTATTATTTGATACTGAAATTGCATTTTTATTATAATTTTACATTACTTTAATGATTTAATGCAAGAATAGGATTTACTCTTTCCCCCTTATTCATTTTAATTATCTCCTCTTCTGCCTTTGTTTTTCTTCTTGCATGATCTACTTCTATCTTTATTCCTTCCCCCATTTTTTCATTACTTTTCTTTTCTTTTTCTTTTTTATGTCCTTTGTAGTATGAAAGTAATTTTATACATTTAATATCTAATATTAGCTTATTTTACATTATTTCTCTTCTTTTTCTAATATATAATTTAATAGAGCTTTGGAGAATATTTTTAATTTTTTTTAAGATTTATAAATATTTTTTTTTTCCTGAAATGATGACAGGTATTGATAATTATTATCTCCTTTCAAAATGGTGCTTGGTTCCAAGCAACACTGAGATCATGCACAGTGGGAGGTTTGGAACTTGGATATTCACCAAGCTCAGGCAATATAGTAAAAAGAAATCTCTCACTAAAAAATCCTTGTAAAAGAGCAAAAAAGGTATCCATTCAAGTAGATGTGCAAATACCAACATATAAAAATAAGGGTAACAAATATAATTGTGGGGCGGGCCAAGATGGCGGACTAGAGGGCGGCTGCATTTCACACTGCTCCAGGACGCAAGATTCAAAAGAGGAGATAGTGAGAGACTTGGGACCAATTCAAAGCTGCCGGGTGAGTCTCTCCTGTTGGGGAGGCGTCCCGGATGGGGCGGTAGCCCCGGAACGCAGGGAATTTGTGAAGTGGAGTTGCTCGGCGAGACGCCCCTCCCCCCGCTGGAGCGGTAAACACGGACAACTGGGATCATCGTAGAGGAGGCGGCTCAGCATAGCGCTTGGACTCGAGCAGCCGCTGGGGCTCCGGGCGGCTGCCTGGGGAGGAGCTGCGTGGCGAGCTGTTTGAACTAGGAGCAGCTGCTCCAGAACACTGGTGGCCTGCCTGGAGGAGGAGAGCGGTGGGACGCTTAGTCTGGGAGTGACTGCATCAGAACCACAGGCGGTTGCCAGAGGAGGAGGCGAGTGGTGAGTTGATTGGACTAAAAGCGACCATACCTGAACACTGGTGGCCTGCCTGGAGGAGGAGCGTGGTGAGTCACCTGGTCTCGGAGCCACCGCTCCTGAACACCCAGGGGGCTACCCCAAGGAGGAGGAGGAGGAACAGGGCGGGTCACTTGGACTTGGAGTGACTGCCTAGGGCTACGGGTGGTTGGCGGGAGGAGGAGACCTGAAGTGAGTTGTTTGGACTCCTAGTGACTGCGTCGGAAACCGGGTGGCTGTCCGGAGGAGGAGGTGTGTGGCGGGTCTCTGGGTCTCGGAGCTATTGTACGGGGCTCCAGGTGGTGGCTCAGGGGAGGGGCTGCATAGCCAGGCGATTGGTCTAGAGCAGGGTCCCAGGAGCTAGGTGGCTTCTTGCTGGAAGAGCCACACAGAGACACGCCTAGGGGCGGAGCGAAGTTTCCAGGGCGGCGGGCAGATTCTCTGGGAGAGGCAGCCTAAGGAGACTCGCCTGCGAAGGGTGAGGCTCCCAGGCCCAGGACGTAGGTCCGGGCCCCTGGGATCGTTGCAGAAGAAGACAGCCCAGCCCAGGTGGTAGTTGTAGATTGAGGGGAACCTCTAGGAGGGCAACTGACCAGCGAGACATCCTCACCGAGTGACTCTTCCCGGCCGGGGGAGGTTTTCCCACAGGGACGGTAAAGCCAGAGACATAGGCACAAACAGGCCTTGCCTCAGCCCGCAGTCTAGTTCCCCATTGGATGACCATTGCTCAACAAGTGGAGGCACCTCTGCCCACTAGCAGGGAATATACGCCACCTGAGGGTTACCACACCTAGAGAGGCAGCTTCTTCGTGGAGCTCTGCATTATCAACCTCCTCCAAGACTTCAGGCTACTGAAGGATAAGAGGGGATATACTAGCAATCTTCAGGGATATTATAAGTTGATAGAGGAAATCTGCAACATCATAATGACCCACTGATCCCTGAACAATATGAGAAAACAAGGGAAGAAACTGCCCAAAACAAATCTAGATGTTACATCAATAAAATCCAACGACAGCATGGCAGAAGAAATGAGAGAAAGGGAGTTCAGAATGTACATAATTAAAATGATTAGGGAAGCAAACGATGAGATGAAAGAGCAAATGCAGGCATTGAACGATCGCACCAATCGACAGGAATTCAGGAAGCAAAAGATCATTTCAATAAAGAGTTAGAGATATTGAAAAAAAACCAAACAGAAATCCTTGAAATGAAGGAAACAATAAACCAAATTAAGAACTCCATAGAAAGCATAACCAATAGGATAGAACAGCTGGAAGACAGAATTTCAGATATTGATGACAAAATATTTAACCTCGAAAACAAAGTTGAACAAACAGAGAAGATGGTGAGAAATCATGAACAGAATCTCCAAGAACTATGGGATATCGTGAAAAGGCCAAATTTGAGAATTATTGGGATTGAAGAAGGCTTAGAGAAACAAACCAAAGGAATGAACAATCTATTTGAAGAAATAATATCAGAAAATTTCCCAAATCTGAAGAATGAAATGGAAGATCAAGTCCAAGAGGCTTATAGGACTCCAAATATACAAAATTACAACAGACCCACACCAAGGCACATTATAATGAAAATACCTAACATACAAAATAAAGACAGAATTTTAAAGGCTGTGAGAGAAAAGAACCAAATTACATTCAGGGGGAAGCCAATACGGATATCAGCAGATTTTTCAATCCAGACCCTAAAGGCTAGAAGGGCCTGGAACAACATTTTTCAAGCTCTGAAAGAAAATGGATGCCAACCAAGAATCTTATACCCAGCAAAACTTACCTTCAAATTTGACGATGAAATAAGATCATTCCATGATAAACAAAAGCTAAAAGAATTTACAAAAAGAAAGCCAGCATTACAGAACATTCTCAGCAAAATATTCCATGAGGAAGAGATAAAAAACAAAGAAGCAAATCAGCAAAGGGAGGAATTATCCTAAAGGAACTGTCAAATAAAGGAGGAACCAAGATGTGTCAAAAATTTTAAATATGAACCAAATGACTGGGAATACAAATCATATCTCAATAATAACCCTGAATGTTAATGGCCTGAATTCATCAATCAAAAGACATAGACTGGCAGATTGGATTAAAAAGAAAGATCCAACAATATGTTGCCTTCAAGAGACTCACCTCATAGAAAGAGATACCCATAGACTAAAGGTGAAAGGATGGGGAAAAACATACCATGCACATGGGCTCAGCAAAAAGGCTGGAGTATCCATCCTCATTTCAGATAATGTGGACTTCAAGCCAATGTTAGTTAGAAGGGATAAAGAAGGACATTTCAAACTGCTTAAGGGAAGCATAAATCAGCAAGATATAACAATCATAAACATCTATGCCCCAAACAGTGGCTCATCCATGTATGTCAAACAAATTCTTCTCAATTTTAGAAACCAAATAGACCATGACACAATAATACTAGGTGATTTTAACACGCCTCTTTCACCACTGGACAGATCTTCCAAACAAAAATTGAACAAAGAAACCATAGATCTCAATAACACAATCAATAATTTAGACTTAACAGACATTTATAGAATATACCATCCAACCAAGAGCGAATACACTTTCTTCTCAGCAGCATATGGATCCTTCTCTAAAATAGACCATATATTATGCCACAAAGCTAATGTCAGCAAATACAAGAAGATAGAGACACTACCTTGTATTCTATCAGATCATAATGGATTGAAGTTACAAATTAATGAAAGAGTAAAAAACAGAAACTACTCCAACACCTGGAGATTAAACAATATGCTACTATATGATGAATGGATAACAGAAGATATTAGGAAGGAAATTAAAAAATTCTTAGTGGTAAATGAGAACAAAGAAACATCATATCAAAATCTCTGGGACACTATGAAAGCAGTACTTAGTGGAAACTTTATTTCATGGAGCACATTTAATAAAAGAAGTAAAACTCAACAAATAAACAACCTAAAACTACAGCTCAAAGCCCTAGAAAAAGAAGAACAGACCAACACCAAAAGTAGTAGAAGACAGGAAATAGTTAAACTGAGAGCTGAAATCAACGAAATTGAAACAAAAGAAACAATAGAAAAAATTGACAAAATAAATAGTTGGTTCTTTGAAAAAATAAACAAAATTGATAAACCTTTAGCCACACTAACAAAGAGAAGACGAGAGAAAACCCAAATCACTAAAATTCGGAATGAACAAGGAAATATCACAACAGACACGACTGAAATACAAAACATAATTAGAAGCTATTTTGAAAATCTATACTCCAACAAAATAGAAAATTTCGAAGACATCAACAGGTTTCTAGAGACATATCAATTGCCTAAACTGAACGAGGACGACATACACAATTTAAATAGACCAATTTCAAGTAATGAAATAGAAGAAGTCATCAAAAGCCTTCCAACAAAGAAAAGTCCAGGACCAGATGGGTTCTCAGCCGAGTTCTACAAAACTTTTAAAGAAGAACTCATTCCAATACTTCTCAAAGTATTCCAGAAAATAGAAGAGGACGGAACTCTCCCAAACTCATTCTATGAAGCCAATATTACCCTGATTCCTAAACCAGACAGAGACACATCGAGGAAAGAAAATTTCAGACCAATATCCTTAATGAACATCGACGCAAAAATTCTCAACAAAATTTTAGCAAATCGCATACAAAACATATTAAAAAGATAGTGCACCATGATCAAGTGGGTTTCATCCCAGGGATGCAAGGTTGGTTCAACATCAGGAAATCAATAAATGTCATTCACCATATCAATAGACTTAAAGTCAAGAATCACATGATTATTTCGATAGATGCAGAAAAAGCATTTGATAAAATACAGCACCCCTTCATGCTCAAAACACTAGAAAAAATAGGGATAGTGGGAACATTCCTTAACATTGTAAAGGCCATCTACGCTAAACCCATGGCTAATATCATTCTAAATGGTGAAAAACTGAAAGCATTCCCTCTAAAAACTGGAACAAGGCAGGGATGCCCTCTTTCACCATTTCTATTCAATATCGTCCTTGAAACTCTAGCCAGAGCAATTAGACAGACCAAAGAAATTAAAGGGATACGAATAGGAAAAGAAGAACTCAAACTATCCCTATTTGCTGATGATATGATGGTATACTTAGAGGAACCAGGAAATTCCACCAGAAAACTTTTAGATCTCATAAGTGAATTCAGTAAAGTAGCGGGATATAAGATCAATGCACATAAATCTAAGGCATTTTTATATATAAGCGATGAATCTTCAGAAAGAGAAATTAGGAAAACTACCCCATTCACAATAGCCTCGAAAAAAATAAAGTATTTGGGAATCAATCTCACAAAAGAGGTGAAAGACCTCTACAATGAGAACTACAGAACACTAAAGAAAGAAATTAAAGAAAACCTTAGGAGATGGAAAGATCTCCCATGTTCTTGGATAGGAAGAATTAATATTGTCAAAATGGCCATACTACCAAAAGTGCTATACAGATTCAATGCAATTCCAATTAAAATCCCAATGATGTACCTTACAGAAATAGAGCAGGCAATTATGAAATTCATCTGGAAGAATAAAAAACCCAGAATAGCTAAAGCAATCCTTGGCAGAAAGAATGAAGCAGGGGGTATCGCAATACCAGATCTTCAACTCTACTACAAAGCAATAGTAACAAAAACGGCATGGTATTGGTACCAAAATAGAAAGGTGGATCAATGGTACAGAATAGAGGACACGGACACAAACCCAAATAAATACAATTTTCTCATACTAGACAAAGGTTCCAACAATATGCAATGGAGAAAAGATAGCCTCTTCAACAAATGGTGCTGGGAGAATTGGAAATCCATATGCAACAGAATGAAACTAAACCCATATCTCTCACCATGCACGAAACTAAACTCAAAATGGATTAAGGATCTCGGAATCAGACCAGAGACCTTGCATCTTATAGAAGAAAAAGTAGGTCCAGAGCTTCAACATGTCGGCTTAGGATTAGATTTCCTCAACAGGACTCCCATAGCACAAGAAATAAAAGCAAGAATTAATAACTGGGATAGATTCAAACTAAAAAGCTTTCTCTCAGCAAAGGAAACTATCAGCAATGCAAAGAAAGAGCCTATAGAGTGGGAGAAAATCTTTGCCGATCATACTTCAGATAGAGCGCTAATCTCCAGAATCTATAAAGAACTCAAAAAACTCTACACCAAGAATGTAAATAATCCAACTGATAAATGGGCTAAGGAAATGAATAGACACTTCACAGAAGAAGATCTACAAGCAATCAACAAACATATGGAAAAATGTTCAACATCTCTAGTAATAAGAGAAATGCAAATCAAAACCACCCTAAGATTCCATCTCACCCCAATTAGAATGGCAATTATCAAGAATACAAGCAACAACAGGTGTTGGCGAGGATGTGGGGAGAAAGGTACACTCTTACATTGCTGGTGGGGATGCAAATTAGTGCAGCCACTCTGGAAAGCAGTGTGGAGATTCCTTAGAAAACTTGGAATGGAAACACCATTTGACCCAGCTATCCCACTCCTTGGCCTATACCCAAAGGACTTAAAATCAGCATATTACAGAGATACAGCCACATCAATGTTCATAGCTGCTCAGTTCACAATAGCCAGATTGTAGAACCAACCTAGATGTCCTTCAATTGATGAATGGATAAAGAAAATGTGGTATATATATACAATGGAATATTACTCAGCCATAAAGAACGATAAAATTATGGCATTTGCAGGCAAATGGAGGAAACTGGAGAATATCATGCTAAGTGAGATAAGCCAATCTCAAAAAAACCAAAGGAAGAATGATATCGCTAATAAGTGGATGATGACACATAATGGGGGGTGGGAAGGGTTAGTGTTGGGGTTGGAGTTGGGTTTAGGGAGGAGGGCAGGAATGGAGGAAGGAAGGACTGTATAGATGGAGGGGAGGGGTGGGAGGGGAGTGGGGGAAGGGAAAAGATGGCAGAATGAATCAAACAACATTACCCTATGTAAATTTATGATTACACAAATGGTATGCCTTTACGCCATGTACAGACAGAGAAAAAACATGTATCCCATTTGTTTACAATAAAAAAAAAAACAAATATAATTGTAATGCAGATTTCAATGCAACTCTTTTAATAATAATTGATTATGTAGAAAAAATCAAGAAAATAGAAAAAGAATTTAAGCTAAATATAGATCAATTGGAAATAATATATCTACAGAACATTTTACTTAACAAATAAATACAATTTTCTTTTAGTTGTGCATGATACATTCTCCAAATTAGATCAAATTTTAAGTCACCAAGAGAGTTTTAGCAAAGGCAAAATTATTGAAATAGACTATTCCATGTTATATATAATAAAATTAGAAATCAACATAAGTAAAATTGCATAAAATACAAAAACACATGAATATTTATTATTATTCTTTTATTTGATGAGAAATCAAGGGAGAAATTGAAAATTCATAGAATTAAATGATAAAATAAATATAAATGAACCTAAGAAAAAGGCACAAACCTAAAATCAAGAATCATTAACAGGATGGAATCAAACTAAAAAGCTTCTTCTCAATAAAGGAAACAAGAGCATGAAGAGAGGGCCAACGGAACAGGAGAAAATCTTTACCACATGCACTTCAAAGAGAGCATTTAATCTTCGTGATATATAAAGAACTCAGAATACCTAACACCAAAACAAAAAAAAAGAAAGAGAGAAAAACCAAATAACCCAATCAATAAATGAGCTAAGAACAGACACTTCACAGAAGAAAAACAATCTATTAATATTCAAAAAAATATATTCAACATCTCTAACAATTAGAGAAATGCAAATCAAGACTACTCTAAGATTTCATCTCACTCCAATCAGAATGGCAATTATCAAGAATACAAGCAACAATTAATGTTAGGGAGGATGTGGGGAAAAGGTACATTCATGCATTGCTGGTGGGACTGCAAATTGGTGAAGTCATTCTGGAAAGCAATATGTTGATTCCTCAGAAAACTTGAAGTGGAACCATCATTTGACCCAGTTATACCACTCCTTGGTTTATACCCAAAGAACTTAAAATCAGCATACTGCGGTGATGCAGCTACATCAATGTGTATAACAGCTCAACTCACAATGGGTAAACTCTAGAATCATCCTAGGTGTCCTTAAAAAGATGAATGCATAAAGAAAATGTGATATAAATACACAATGGAATCTTACTCAACCTTAAAGAACAATGAAATTATGACATTTGCAGGTAAATGAATGGAGCAGTGGAATATCATGCTAAGTGAAATAAGTCAATCTCAAAGAACAAAAGACCAAATGTTTTCTCTGATATGGGGATGCGAATTCACAATGGGGGCAGGCTAAGGAAAAATAGAGGCACTTTGGATTAGGTAGAGGGGAGTGAAGGGAAGCGAGAGGGTATCGGGGTAGGAATGGTAGCAGAATGAATTAGACATTATTACCCTATATGAATATATGACTACATGACTGGTGTGATTCTAGATCATGTACAGCCAAAAGAATGAGAAATTATACTACATTTATGTATGTTGTGTAATAATGCATTCTACTGTCATGTGCAACTGATTAGAACAAATAAAAAAGGAACCTAGGAATATAATGAGACAATTTTAACAGAAAAGTTTGAGTGCCTATATAATATAATCAGAATTACCAACTAAATATTCTAATGATGTGTTATTTTTGTATATGAAATGTTCTTCCAAAGCTCTTGTGATAATGCCAAAATATTCAGAGGTGAAAGGATTGGATTGTGACAGTTTTAATCTAATCATCTCATATTAGTTTGAATATGCTGGGTGGTAACTGTAGGCAGCAGGGACATGGCTGGAGGAGGTAAGTTACTGTGGGTGTGTCCAGGAAAGGTTCATTACCCCCTCCTTTCACTCTACAATTTCCAGTCACAATAAGGTGAGCAGCTTCTCTGCTATGGCATTTCACCATGATGCTCATCCACCTCACTTGGTCCCAAATCAATGGATGCAGCCAAGGATTAAACCTCTGCAACCATGACACAATCATAAACTTTTTTCATTATTGTTCTTTTGGGGCATTTCAGTCACAGCAATGAAAAACTGACAAACATATTATGCATCAGAAAATCTTAGAAAAAGAAGATACCAATCTCCAGAGTAGCGAAAGTAAAGAAATAATAAATCTCAGAGACAAAAGTAATGAAATAGAGAATTAAAAAAAAAAAAACAATAACAAAGATAAATAAAATAAAGCTAATTTTTTAAAAATATAAACCATAATGATAAACCCATAACCAAACAAAATAAAAGAAAGAGAAGACCCAAACTAATAAAATTACAGCTGGAAAGGGTAGTATTGTAACAAATACCACATAAACCTGGAGGACTATTAGTAATAATTTTAAAAATCTATTTTCCAATAAGTTGGAAAATCTAGGGAAAATATATTTTTAGATACACATTACCTCCTGAAGATGAAACAAAAAAAATAAAAATTTAAACACAAATTAAAAGCAATAGGAATAAGAAATAACAAAAAAATCTCCCAACAATGATGAGCCCAGGACCAGCTATACTCAAACAAATATTACCAGATTTTTAAATAACAAATGACACAAATATTCCCACAAATATTCCATGGAATGAATTCTGAACTCATTCTCTGAATCCATTCTCAGAGTGATTCCCAAAATGGATAAGGAAACATCAAGCAAAATAAATTGCAGACCACTATCCTTGATGAACAGTGATACAAACATTCTTAACAAGTCCAGTTGGGCAAACAAGTCTTATCTGTAGCATGAGGCATGTTGATGTTCTCTCCACAGGTTTTGTATGGATCTGCCCCAGCATTGCTGGCTCCACTCCACTTGTGCTCTCTCCTGGTTTGTCTCTTGATCTCTGAAGTTTTCCTATGCATTCTTTCTACATTACTGGCATTTCTTAATCATGGGGGTCTCCACTGCAGCTGCAGGTTCCTCTTTACATCTTCATGCTTGACCTTTCATAGTCAGGAACTCCATCCCTGCTACACTTTTCCTGACCTTTTAGGCCTTCCTTGGAAATCTCAGCGGAAACTTCAATGACCCCCCAAATACAATATACTACATTCCTGCTGAACCAACTCCACATGGTTGATAAAAAGTTTGGCTACCATGTCAAACAGTAACCGAGGCTCGAGGGACCACGGCTGGCTGCAGCAGCCTCTGAGTACTTATAGGCTGAATCCGGTAAAAAAATCTTCCTAGGCCCCCTCGTGCCAGCAGCATGCCCCACTGGTCTCTTCCCAAAGGAATTTTTACTTTTACACCCTTGAGGTTGAGATGGGTGTGGTCTTACCAATTCCTGAGATGCCCTCAAGCCATCTTTCTTCTTGTTTCTGAGAAGTCTTTGACATTTGTTTAATGACTGTAATGTCTTTAAGAACCATATGTTTCTTAGCCTCAGTTTTACTCAGTTATCTGTTCAAACAGCAAGTTTTTCAAAACTTAATGCTTTAATTTATGCTCCTAATTATATCAATAAACTTGGCTAAAAGCCACCAGCAATATCCATGCCACCACCACCACCTAAATACTATGCTGCCCAGAAAGATCTTTCACCAGAATAATTAGTCTGTCACCTTTAAATTGAGCCTTACACAAATGTCAAGACATGTGCAAAAGGTAGACTTCTTAGTCAGAATATAGCATGAATAGCTGCTTGTCCAATTTCCAGTAAGTCTTCATTTTCCTCTTAAGCCTCACAAGCCCAGTTTTACTGTCCACAGTCTTATCAGCATTCTGGTCTTCTTTTTTTTTTAATTTATTTATTTTGATTCATTGTAAACAACTGGGGTAAAACTTAGCATTCTGGTCTTCTGAGTTCCCGAATATTTCACCCATTAAGCTCTGCTTAAAAAAATCTAAAGCTTTTCCAGCTGGCATCACTAAACTTTTCAAAATTTCTTCTACAAATTTCAAAAGGCTCGCAAAGTTTCTAAACCATATGGTCAAATTAGTCACAACAAAAACCCCACTTCTGGGTACCAATTTCTATTTTAGTCAGCTTTCTTGCTGCTGTCACCTAAAGAACTGACAATATCAATTAGAAGAAGAAAAGTTTATATGTCACACATGGTTTCAGAGGTCTTATTCAATACACAGCCAATTCCACTGCTTTGGGACAAAGGGGAAACAAAGCATCATGGTAGAAGAGTGTGGGGGAGGAAATAAGCTTGGAACATGATACCAGGAAGCTAAGGGAGAGATCCACTCAACAAGGATAAAATGAATACTCCAAAGGAATGCTCCAGGGACTCACATCCTCCAGCCACACCCTATGCTTAATCCATATAAGTGGATTAATATACTGACTAGATTTAGGCCTCATAACCCAATTGATTCTCCTCCAAAATTTCTTGCATTGTCTCACATGTGAGCTTTTGGAGGACACCTAATATTTGAACCATAACATTCGCTCAAAAACATTTGGAAAGGCAGACAAAATTAAAGTATGGCATGTATAGCAGTGCTCTTGAAACAGATAAAATGATTTTAAATTAATTCTTGAATAGAAAGCTGTGCTAGGATACACAGTCATTTGGTGGAGCCCTCAGTTGACTAATCTCCCCCTTAAATCAACACAGCATCTTCCCACCTACAGATAGATGCAAATTAACAAAGGAGGGAAGTCCCTCACAACCCTGCATTCTCAGTCTGGTCACACAATATAAGCAACAAAGGCACAACACTGCACATTCCAAGCAGGCAAGCACAGACCCCTGAACTGACAAACAAAACCTGACTAGTGGAGAATTCTTAACAATTAGGGAAGTAGCTCCTATGCCCCATCTGGAGACATCAACAGTCAAAGAATGATGGACATCTGCTAAGTGTCCCAAACCCCAATAAAATCCAAATCAAGATTCAATAAGAATTTTCTTCACCTTGGCATAGTTTACTATAAATAGCTCTAATGTCAACACTGATCATATGTATCACTCTTTACCTTTACTGATCATGGCTACCCTATTAGCCAACATCTTACCTTCAATCTATTTGAATGTATTTCTTCTAATGGTTTAGGGCATTAATTTGAATCATTCTGTTTTCCTGGCCCTGGTTTATACTTGCTCCTCTTCCAATTTTCCACTTTCATTATCTGCTACTACCTCAAATACCCACCATTCATCTTTTTTCTCCATTATACTTTGGTGTGTATTATATTTTTGTATTTTCCTTCCATCTTTCTTTTTCTTTTCTCTCTTATTTTTTGCCCAATCTTTCTTCTGTCTCTGGTTTAGCCCTCATTTAATGTTGTAAAAATTTAACTAAATTTAATGTGCGTTTTTTTGTTTGTTTTACCTTTTCAAGAATTTTACTACATTTATACCTGGATTCAAGGAACTGTGGAGAACAACATCAACAAGTTTTTCATTTTTTCATTAGGTTGAATGGTACAAGGCTTGTGTTTGAAGCACTTTTAGTAAATAGGGCTCAGTGGCATTGCTCACAGTGGTGCTGATACTGAGATCAGCAGAGGTCACACATTGAGCTAAACTATCAATATCTGAATATTTTCCCAAACCTGGGCTCTTAAAAGAAAGAAGTTCACAAAGTAGTTCCTTGCTTAAAAGAACAAATATCTATCCCAATGGATTTGTAGATTCACAATAAATATGAAAATGCAAGGGAACATGGCACCCACACAGCCCACAATACTTCAACATGTGACTCCATTCACACTCCTGTGGAGTGTCAGAGAAATAATTTAGAAAGTTCATAGTCAGTATGTTTAATGTACTAAAAGAAGATGTGAAGAGTGAATTTAGAGAGAAAATACAGCATGTAAAAGATAACTTCAATGAAGAGTTGGATATTCTGAAAAAGAATCAAACAAAAATCCCAGAATAAAATAATCAATGAATGAAGTTAAAAATCTAATGGAAAATATCACCAATAAATTAGATCCCAATGAAGATATTCAAGTCTTGAAGACCGAGTATATAATACTGAAAATGAAGTTGTCCATAAAGAAAAGATGTTAAAAGACCACAATCAAACTATTCAAGAAATCCATGATAATACCAAGAGACCAAATCTAAGAACTATATTGTGGAGGAAGGATATGAAGTACTAAACAGGGGTATGTACAATAAAATTTTAGAAAAATTTCCAAATCTAAGGAAGGAGATAGGAACTCAAATAGAAGAGGCATAGAGAATGCCAAATAGACTGAATCTAAGCAGATCGACCCCAAGATACATTATAATGAAACTACCTAATATGGAGAATAAGGATAAAAATTTAAAATTTGCAAGACAAAAATGACTGTCCCTATGTAGAGGTTAACCAATTTGGATGTCAACTGATTTCTTAACCCAGATCCGAATATCTAGAAAGGTTTTTAATAATATATTTCAAACTCTGAAAGAAAATTGATGTCAAACGAGATTAAAATACCCAACAAAATTGAATATGAAATAAAAATATTCCATGATAAAAAGAAGCTAAAAGTATTCATAACCAGAATACCTGAATTGTAAAACATAGTCAATGAAGTTGTTCATGAAGAAAAAAATGAAAAATAAACACAAAAACCAGCATAGGGATGAGTTACATTAGAAAAATATTCAATTATGGAGAATTGAGTCTGATTTAAACATTAGAAATATACCAAAATGTTCCAAAATAAAGAGCATTTTCTTATAATAGCATTGAATAAAAATGGTCTGAACTCTTAAATCAAAAGACCAGGGTTGCCAGATTGTATTTTAAAACAAACCCCAACAAATAGTCTGGTTGAAAGAGATTCACCTCACATACATAAAGCAAACTCTTCTCAATAGTAAAATCTAATAGATCACAATAAATTAATACTAGGTGACTTTAACATGTCTACATCACTGCTACATAGATCATAAACTAAGAAGAACCTACAGAACTAAAAAAATATAATTAATAATGTGGACCTGGGCCTGGGACTGTGGACCATTGGTGGAACGCATGCCTAATATGCAGGAGGCACTGGGTTCAATCTTCAGTACCATATACAAAAAAAATGTTTTTAAAGTTATAAAAAATGCATTCTACTGTCATGTATAACTAAAAAGAACAAATAAATTTTTAAAATAATATGGACCTAACAGACTTCTAAAGAATATTTCATACATCAATGACTGAATTCACTTTCTTCTTAGTAACACATGGAACATTAAAAAAATAGACAATATTTTAGGTCACAAAAGAAATGTTATCAAATACAAAAACAGAGATAATACCTTGCATTCTGTCAGATCATAATGGAATGAAGTTAGAAATCAATAACAAGATAAACAAAAAATACTTTAACACCTGGAGATTAAATAATATACTTTTGAATGATGAATGCAAACCAGAAGAAATCAGGAGAGAAATAAAGAAATTCTTAGAATCAAATGAAGTTAGTGAAACAACATATCGAAATCTCTGGAACAGTATGCAGGCTGCTCTAAGAGGAATGTTTATAGCACTGAGTTTATACATCAAAAAATATGATAATGAAGCCAGAATTAAGGACAGGTAGTTAGTGTAGAAATAGGGAATTGGTTAATTCGAGGAAATGAAGCCATGAAGCCGTCTGCCTTTGGAAGTTGGAGATTGCCCCTGGAAGAATGAAATGTCAAGGATCTCCGGAGCCCATTGATTACCAAATTTACCTGCCTTTATCAAGGACTGCAAGCATGGAGCTGCTAATTAATGCCCCCTGGGCCCTTGCCTGCCTGAGTCACCCTGGCCCTCCCCCTGCCCATGGCTTCTCACTTAATGCAAAACCAGGCCTAGTCACATAGGCAGGAAGGAGAGAGAGATAAGGGGGGAGAAAACTGGAAAACAAAAGAGACTTTAACCTATAAAAGATGTAGGGTGCGCTCACTTCTTGGGACTTTTAGAACATCAGCCATGGCCCCTTTCTCCCTCCCAGGAGAAGTCTGTATTATTCCCTTTAAATAAACCTGCTTAATATGCTTGCCTTGGCGTGCTTCTGTAGTGTTCAATCTTCAACATTAGAAGGAGCAGAACTCGTCACCGGTAAACTGCGGTATCAATACCATATAATAACGTACCATTGTACTCCAAGGCCCTAGAAAAAAAAAAGCAAACCAACACAAAAATCAGTAGAAGACAAGAAATAATTAAAATCAGACATAAAATCTACTCAATTGAAAATTTAAAAATACAAACGATCACCACAGAGATGGTTTTTGAAAGGATGAACCAAATTTTAAAACCCTTATTCAAATTAACAAAGTGAAAGAA
Organism: Sciurus carolinensis; assembly: GCF_902686445.1. Classification (NCBI taxonomy): domain Eukaryota; kingdom Metazoa; phylum Chordata; class Mammalia; order Rodentia; family Sciuridae; genus Sciurus; species Sciurus carolinensis. The sequence continues at coordinate 62,671,172 of NC_062232.1, read as the reverse complement.
AATATTTAAATTAATAAAATTAGAGATGAAAAATGAAATATCACCACAGACACTACGAAAGTACAGAGAATCATAAGAAACTATGTTGAAAATTTATGATCCAATAAGATAGAAATACTTAAATATCTTCAAAAAATTCCTAGAGACATATGATCAACCTAAATAGAACCATGAAAGAATAGAAAACATGAACAGATCAAGTAACGAAATTCAAGCAGTAATCAAAAGATTTCAAACAAAGAAAAGCCCACGACTGAATGGATTCTCAGCCAAGTTCTACCAGACCTTTAAAAAAGAAATAATACCAGTATTCCTCAAATGATTCCATGAAATACAAAAGGAGGACATATGGCCAAATTCATTCTATGAAGCCAGCATCACCCTGATACAAAACCAAACAAAGACATATCAAGGAAAAAAAAGTTCAAGGTAATATATTTGACGAATATAGATGCAAAAATTTTCAACAAAACTGGAAACTGCATACAAAAACACATTAAAAATATAGTATACCATGATCAGATGTGTTTCATTCCAGGGATGCAATGTTGGTTTCACATATGCATATTAGTAAAACTTACCTCAACATTGAGAAGGCTAGATATGACAAACCCAAGGCAAACATTATACAAAATGGAGAAAAACTGAAAACATTTCCTGTAAAAACATAAACAAGAAAGGAATGTCCACTTTCACCACTCCTATTCAACATAATCTTTGAAACTCTAGCCATAGGATTCAGGAAAGAGATAGCTATTAAAGGCTATAAATAGGAAAAGAAGAGCTCAAATTATCTGTTTACTGATGACAGGATTCATTTAGAAGACCCTTTTCCCCACCCAAAACAAACAAACAAACAAAAAAAAAAGAAAAAAAGAGAAAGAAAAGAAAACTCCACCGAAGACTACTAGAGTTGAAGAATGAATTCAGCAAAGTAGGAGAATATAACAAAATAGGTTATGTACCCCTAAAAAAATTATAGAACACTAAAGAAATTGAAGAAGACCTTAGAAGATGAAAAGACATGTTATAGGATAGGGAGAATAAATATTATCAAAAAGGCCATACTACAAAAAGTGTTACACAGATTCAATGCAATTGCTATAAAAATATCAATAATATTCACATCAGAAGTATAAAAAGCAGTTCTAAAATTCATTTGGTAAAATGAGAGTCCCAGAATAGCCAAAGCAATTGTGAACAAAATGAGTGATGCTGGAGGCATTGCAATACTGGTCCTCAAATTATATTATGCAGCATTAGCAACAAAAACAGCATAATCTTGGCACCAAAAAAACATTAAAACCAATGGACTAGAAGAGAAGAAAAGGTAAACCCACATTAGTACAGTTATCTGATACTAGGTAAAGGTGTCAGGGAAACACATTGGAGAAAAGATAGCTTTTAAAATGAATGGTGCTGGGAAAACTGGAAATTCACATTTTAAAATAATACAATTTGATACCTATCTCTCACTTTACAAAAATAAACTTAAAATGTATGAAAGACCTAGGAATTACACCAGAAACTTCCACTACTACGGGAAAATGTAAGCCCAATACTCCAGCATTTTGCTACAGGAACAAGTCTTTCTTAACAAGACTCCTATGTGCAAGAAATAAAATAAAACATCAGTAAGTGGGATGATACCAACTTAAAAGTTTCTGAAGAGCAAATGAAACAATTAAGAGCATAAAGAGAGAGCCTACAGAATGGAAAAAGATCTTTGCCACCTTCTCCTTAGATAGGGCAGTAACATTCAGAATATACGAAGAACTCAAAAAACTGAATACCCTGAAATAATTCACCCAATCAATAAATGGGCAAAGTAACTAAACAAACACTTCTCAAAAGAAAAAATACGAATGAACAACAAATATGTGAAAACTATTCAACGTTGTTAGCAATCAGGGAAATGTAAATCAAAACTACATTGATATTTCATCTCATGTGAGTCTGACTGGCAATTATCAAGAATACAAATAATAATAAATGTTGCCAAGGAGGTGGGGAAATACAAACTCACAGATTTTTGGTGGGACTGCAAATTAGTGCAATCATTCTGAAAGTCAATATGGAAATTCCTCAAAAAAACTAGAAGTGGAACCACTATAAGACCCTGCTATTCCACTCCTTGGTATGTATTCAAAAGATTTAATGTAAGCATACAACAGGGATGCAGACATGTCAATGTTTATAGCAACATAATTCATAATAGCCAAACTATAGAACCAACCTAGGTGACCCTAAACAATGAATGGTTAAAGAAAAGTTGGTGTGTATACACAATGGACTGTTACTCAGTCATTAAAATATTACAGCATCTTTCAGTAAATGAATAAAACTGGAGACTATCATGCTAAACGAAATAAAGCAATCCCAAAAAGTCAAAGATTGAATGTTTTCTCTCATGTATGGAAGCAAATCCAAAATAAGGGATTAGGAGCAAGAAAGAAAGATAGAGGAAGGAAAAATAAAAAGAAGGAGATTCCATCAAAATAAAGAATAGATCAGTAGAGTAGAGAAGAGGGATAGAGTGCGAGAAAGGAGGGATTGAATAAGGGAAGAACAGTGTAATGAATATGAACGAAATTGCATATGTGCATAAATGAATATGGCACAGTGAATCTAAACATCAAGCATATCCACAGAGACTTATTAAAAATTTTTTACAAAACTATAAGTCAATTTCAGAAAAATCAGTAGAATAAAGGGAGTGGAGCACAAGGGAAGGATGAAGGTTGGAAAGGAGGAAATTAGGAAAACAATTGGAGCAAATAATATTTTCTGGTTTTGTGATTATGTCAAAATGTAATATAATGCTATATGTAACTAAAATGAATCAATAAAGAGAGAAAAAATAATAAACAAATCTAAGCATAAACCTAATCAAAATGTTAGAAGACCTCCAAAAGAAAAAATACAGAACACTAAAAGAAATTAGACACTCTAAAGATGGATGACCTCCCATGTTTACGGGTAGGCAAATAATCTTCCTAAAATGTTCATGTTACCAAAAAAGTTCTACATATTTGATGCAATTCTCATCAAAATATCAATAATATTATTCAAAGAACTACAAAAAAATCATTTAAGAAATTTATATGGATGAACAACAAAAGAAAAAAGAACAAATTCTCAAAAGCAATTCTGACCTCAAAAAGCAAAGCTTAAGACTACACAATACCTACCCAGTTTGGAATTATACACAGAACTATAATAACAAAATAGCATGGTATTGACAAAGAAAAAAAGTCATTTCAATTAATGGAAAAAATAGAAGACAGACACAATATCACTCACCTGATCCTTAGCAAAGACACCAAAAGCATACATTGGAGAAAAGGAAGTCTTTTATAATAAATGGTTTAGGGGAAAATTTATGTGTATATATATATACACATATATATACACATTATATATATATAAATATATACAAATATATATGTATATATTTATGTATATATGTATATATTTATGTATATGTATATATTTCTGATGATCAAATGCAGGGCCTCGTATGTGCTATGCAAGTGCTCTAACACTAAGCCACAACACCAGTCCCACAACCCTATTTTTTTATCATAAAAGTCAAATCAAAAGGGATCAAAGACTTAGCAATAAGACCATAAACCATGTAAATGATAGATGAAAAATTTAGGGTAAAATATCCCATGTGTAACTACAAGTAATGTCTTTCTCAATAAGACTTCTATTGCTTAGGACGTAATATGAAGCACTAATAGATGAGATAATATCAAATTAAAAACCTTACTGCAGCAAAAAACATTAGTGTGAAGAAACCTACATAATGTGAGAAAAAGTTTGCCAACTACCCTTCTGACAGAGGATCAATATCCAGAAGATACAAAGATCTCAAAAACCTTAATGCCAAAAACAAAACAAAACAAAATTAATAAATTTGGAAATGAATTAAACAAACACATCTCAAAAGAAGTAGTGCAAAAAGTCAACAATTATAGGGAAAAATTCCACTCCAGTTAGTATGGCACACATTAAGAATACAAATAACAATAACTTCTGTCAAGTATATGAGGAAAATGGAACTCTTATATGTTGTTTGTCAGAATGTACTTTAATAGAGGCACAATATAAATCATAGATAGAGGTACCTCAATCCTGGGAATGGAACCACTATATGATGCAGTTATACATTCTTCAGAATTTACCCTAAAATATTGAGAACAGCTATAGATATATATGTTCATATTTATAATCACACAATTCACAATAGCCAAGTCTTAGAACCAGAATAGGTATAAATTGACAGATGAATTCATAAAGAAAATGTGGTATATATACATAATGAATATTTATTCAGCTATAAAGAAGAACAAAATTTCCATTTGCAAGAAAGTGGATAAAAATGGAAAAAATACACTTAAGCAAAGTAAGTCAGACTCAGAAAGTCTAAGATCACATGCTTTCCTGCATATCTGGAAACATAAAGGGAGAATAGTTGGGTAGAGTAAGTGGATGAGGGGCAGAATAATTAAAAGTAAAGGGAGAACCTGGGGAATGAACATGATCAAGCTATTTTATATGTATATATGTATTCCACAATAAAACCTATTATTCTGTATACTTATTATTCTCCAATAAAGACATTTAAAAAGATCATGGTACTTACTAAGGTAAAAATAGCATGTAACTGTTATAATGAAATATATTCTGTCTAAATCCCATTTTAATATGTGTATGCTAACATTTTCAATCAGTTCATCCAAATCACTTTTTGTCAACTGTGTTACTGCCTAAATAATGGTCTGGTCAGATCTCTTTTTCTCTCCAGGTATAGGATATAAACGAAGAAGCATAATAGCACTAACAAATAATAAAATTTCGTTACTCATAATAATGGCAGATTAGATTTCACATCAAGATACATTGCCAAGCATGTGCAATACGATCATTTTGTAAGGATAAAGATATTAATTATTGAAAATGCCAAAATATTTAAATAATATGAACTTATAATGAAACTTCAAGTATGTGAAGTTAAAAATGATCAAATAGCAAAAAGAAATGGACAAATACACAATTTTAGAGATATTTTATTATTTCTTCTCACTAATTGATAAAGAATTCCATAAAACCTCCAAATCTTTGGAAGTGGAATAACCCATTTCTGAAAGAACTACATGTAAAAGATCAAATCATAAATATGAAGATAAATCACAATAATAAAAAGATCCATTCAACAGAAAGATACAATAATTATGAATATGTATGCATGTAACAATAGTATATGGAGATACATAAAGCAAAATTGAAATAATGGAAGGGAGAATAAAAACCTCAATTATAACCACTGTACTCTAATAACTTTAATACACACTCCTAATAATGTACAGAGACTTCAAAATACAATGAGGAAGAATGTAGAAAACTTGCACAACACTGAAATCCAATGAGATCTAATTGATATTAATATCAAACAACAGCAAAGCATATGTTCTAATATGATCTTGAAACAGGATAGCCCATGTGTTAAGCCACAAAACCAGACCAAAAATATTTAAAGGTATTGATATTACACTAAACGTTTCATTGAATGTTCAGGAGTAATTAATAGTTTTTTATAAAATAAGTTATTCAATATCATGAATGCATCTCCCTTTTTTCTTTTTTTCAAAGTTTACATCCATGACCTTTTACTTTATATGTCTGCTTTCTGTGGGAATCATACATTTAGAAACCCATTCCAGAACATTTATAAATGTGTTTTTCTTGATAAGTAAAACATAAGTAGAATTCAGTAATGGCCAAATAGAAGTCTCCAGCATTCACTTCCTCATATTCCAAAAGAAAAAAACAAAGCGGTAGATGTATATCTGAATTTTGGAATGAGAACCATGAGAGAAATTTGGAACCAAACCAGAGAGACCAGAATCTTAAAAGCCTCTGAGACCTTGGACTAGAGCATAGAAAGAGAATCAAAGCATCCTAGCAGCCATTACCCTGGATTTACAGCTAGAGTATGGGGACTTCCTTATTCAAGGGAAAAAGTTCCTGGGAGAATCCAAGAAAACTACATGTGTCACAATCAACCCTAGCTAATAGAAAGTATCACAGCCATCATGCATTTGAAACCCTGGTAAAAGAGTTAAAAACGTGTCTGCCCAGAAGCTTGACTTTGGATAATGAAGTCATATAGTATTACTGAAAACTACCAGAACTCAAACTGAGGTAACTGGGTACCATTGTGAGAGGGCAAATATTGTCCAAATGTGTTCATCTAGGAGTCAGAAACTTTTGAATATCCCCACCTGTGGGATGCCATAGATATTCCACACTTACTTGGGGATAAAACTTCCTGGACCCAACTTGGCCAAGCAGAGCAATTACAACTTCATTGCCCAGAGATATTCACTGTCTTGAATTGTAGGCAGGTTTTTCAGCACAAAGGACACTAGAGTGCTACTGTCAGGAAATGAGAGACAACAGTGGTTGTCCACTGGGACAAGTATAGTCAGAGACAAACAGATTTGTGTTGATGTCAGGACAGACAGAAGGCTCCCATATAGTCCCCACTGATCACATTACACCCATCTGTGTTTGAGAAGACACTCCAATTGTATCAATGACAGCCTGCATCTCAGGTCCTGTTGCTGCCCATTCAGGCATTGCATCTGAGCATGGACTCTTCTTTCATTCAGGAAAAGCATCCATTGGTGTGACTTGTGCTGCTACTGAAACTGCACCACCTCTGAGCTGATTCTGCTGCTGCCAGGGCAAGTTGTATCACACAAAGAGGCAAAAAGGCTTCCACCAACATTTTTCCCCACAGTGCCTGGGTTCATGCTACAGCTTGGTCTTAGGGGAGGTGCTTCACTTCATCTAAAACAACTGGGATTGTCATTGTCTGAGGTCCTTGAAATCATCAGAGCTTGCCTAAGCAGGGCCTGAAAAAATATACATTGCCCAACTGATGCAACCAATGTGATTGTCAGAATGGACAAATATCAGTGTATCAAACTCACTGTTGTGTGTACCACAGCTTCCTGAACCGTGAGTGACTCCCACCCTTTGTGTTACTTAGAGAGATGGTGAATCTTTGATTTTACCATGCCATGTACTATGGCCATAGTCATTAATTACAGTCAAAGAAGATACTGGAAGCATATATAGCTACAAGCTAAAATTAAAGTTAATATTATATAGCAAACTGACATTCAAAGACATATATTCACAGGAAAGCCACTTACTATGAAGGAACTGTATAAAGTTGGCAGATATGTCAGTCATCATTTACACAAATATTAATATGGGAACAGAGGAAATAAGAAAAAAAGTAAGGTAATGTAACATATATCTCACCCACCAAAAAAATCTTTCTAGCAACAAATTTCAAAGAAAGTGATATTTTAAATGCATGATTATAAAGGAGATCAGTGACATTCACGAAAGTATAGACAATTGAACAAAATTAGAAAAACATGCCTAATGTGAATGAGAAATTCAGCAGACAGAAATCATGGAAAAGAACCAAACAGAAATCTTGGAAATGAGCTCTCAATAAGTCAAAGGAAAAATTCATTTAAAACCTCTACAATAGACTAGATCAACTAGAAGAAAGAATATGTCAACTAGAACACAGGTCTTTTGAAGTATTCCTATAAGTCAAAAAAGGAAGTTTAAAAAAATGAAAGAAAAATTTAAAATATTGTGTAGAATTTGGAGAGATTTCAGATTTTACTATCCTATTAAACAAACAAATAATTGCATTTTCTGTGTACCCAGATGAGAGAAAACATGAAAGTCATAAGAAAAGCTATGAGATAATTGCTGAAAATTCCCCTTATTTTGGTAACATACACACAAGCACAGGAAACTCATAGGACCAAAAATAGACATTACCGGATATAATCGTCATGATAGCAGGGTAAACTATCAAAAGAACAAAACAGAAAATTGAATTCTAAAACCTACAATAGAAAATCACCAAGTGAAATTTAAAGGAACTGCCTTTAGACTAAGAATAGATTTCTTAGTAGGAATTTTACATACCAGGAGGAAATTGGTTGACATATTCCAACTTTTAAAGAAAGATATCTGTCAAACAAGAATACTAAATCCAGCAAAGGTATCCTTCAGAAATGAAGAAGATATAAAGAATTTTTAAGCTCACCAAAAACCTAGAGAATTCATAATCTTTGAGCCAAAAGTTGCTTAAAGAGTACTAGATCCAGAAATGAAAGAAAGATAACCACCATCAAAAAATATTTGAAAGTTTAAAATTAACTGGTTAACACAAGAGAAATAGAAAGAGAATCAAAACTATAATAAACCCTCAAAAATGAATGCTAGGAAGAATAAAAAATAATTTATATTCAAAAGGAATATAAATTTAATATGACATGAGTAAGTTCTTATATACCTATTATAACTTTTAATGTTAAAGGACAAAATTATCCAAGTAAGTTATAAAGAATGGTCCAATGGATAAAAATATTAGACCCAATGATACAATGCTTATAAGAAACTAACTTCACCAATAAATACACACTGACCAAAAGAGAAGGGATGGAAAAAAGATATTTTATATGAAGGAAAATAAAAAGCAATCAGAAGCAATTATTCTTATATCCTATGAAATATGCTTATGGACAAAGATTACAAAAAGGAAAAAAACAAGTCATTTTATACACATCAAGGGATCAATTCAACGAGAAGATATAACAATTGTAAATGTGTATGTATCTAATGCAGAAGAACCCAATTTTATTAAACACACATTATTAGATCTAAAGACAGAGAAGATCCAATACAAAAATAGTGTCAGACTTCAACACCATACATTCATCAGAAGTAAGAACATTCATACAGTAAATTAACAAAGAAAGCAGAAATTACACTATATATCAAATATACTTAAAAGATATTAACATAAAATTTCATCTGATAACTATAGAATACATAATCTTTCCTCAAAACATAACAGTCTTTAAAGCATATCACATATTAGGGCACAAAATGTTTTAAGAGATTAAAAAATATTTGTATCATATATCTTTTATCTGAACTGAATGCAATAAAAGTAAATATCAACAAAAAAGGAAACTTCAGAAACTATGAAAGTCATGAACATTTAACAACATGCTACCAAACAATGGATCATAATTGACAAAAATCCTTGAGCCAATGAAAACTGAACAACATAACAATGCATTTGGAATACAGCAATAGCAGTACTAAGAGGAAGTTGATAGAAACAAATACCTACACGTAAAAGTAGAAAGATTAAGCATAAAAAAACCTAAAAATGTACCTCAAGAACCTAGAAAAGCAAGTGTGAATCAAGACCATAATTAAAAATGCAAACAAAATTAGAGATTAAAATAGGAATAAATGAGAGAGGTTACAGAATGCAACAAAAGATAATGAAAAAGGAATTGATTCTTTGAAAGGATAAAATTCTGAAAAGTCTTTAGCTAGACTAAGAAAAAGGACAGATATCTCACATAAATATTATTAGAGATAAAAAAAGAAGACATTATCAGTATTACCACAGAAATACGAAAGATTATTAGAGACTATGATATTTACCTAAATGCCAAGGAATTGTGAAAACTGGAAGAAATGGATAAATTTCTAGACATATAAACTACCCAATAGAACCAAGAAGAAATAGAAAAATAAATAGATAAATAAAGATTAGTGACAAAGAATTAATAATAAAGTCTCTTAACAAAGAAAAATCAAGGACCAGATGAATCAGATGAGTGGATTCTATTCAACTTTTAGATAAGTAACATCGTTTATTTTATTTATTTTTTTGGGGGGGGTACCAAGGATTCAACTCAAGGGCACTTGACCATTGAGCCATATCTCCAGCCCTATTTTGTATTTTATTTAGTGCTGGGGTCCAGCCCTAGCAGGAGTCCATGGGTTCCACACCGGTAAACGGGACACGGGGAGACAGCGTCGGCGATGGATGGAGAATGAAAGACACAGACTCTAGTTCTGGTGCAATCAATCCCACTTTATTCTGGGGAAGGCTGGGTTTATATACATTTTTCTTCAGGCTATAATGACAATCTTGTGGTTAATATTAAAGAAGTTTTCAAAGCATAGGCAGAAATTGTTTTTAACAAGGAACAGAAAATTATGAGAAAACAGTAACCTTACAGATTATCCTTACCTATTCACAATTGTTTTAAGAATATCTAACTACCTCGGTGAACTAATACAATATTTACTTCCTTAATATCTAAACTCTATGTGACCTAAAACTATTCTTAATATTCTCGTGGTTAAAACAATAGACAAGTAATCTCATGTGACTATCTCTACTAGGTCCATCTGGTTAATATCTGAATTACTGAGTTAAGGGGAACAGTAGGGCAGCGGTCCCAATTGTAATTGTGTACCAACGTTTATTATAGGGGTGACATATTTTTTGTAGGAAGGAAGGAATGTTGTGGAACCTTATTCTGTTACCTCACCACCACACATAAACAAAACCATTGTTAAAATTTAACCAGCCTGTTGGAGAGAAAGGCAGATCTACAACTATTTTCTCCAGAGGCTTTCAGGGACTCATTGTATGGTTGCAAAATTATTTTTAATTTTGTTAGTGGTAAAGACCCATTGTTTTTCAGATTGTAGGTAATATTTTCTGGAATTTTTGTTGTATTCCCTTCATCCCCTTAAGCAATCCGTTCAGACTGAAATGAGTAATATATTATCAGAGAAAACACCATGCTTCGGAGCAAAACATCCGGCAATTCCTTTTAGGATGAGCCTTTGCAATCATCCTCCAGAGGATCTTTGTCAAGCACTGGATGGAATTCCGGACGCCCCCGCAATTTAGAGACAGGGTCTCACTGAGCTGCTTAGTGCCTCACTTTTGCTGAGGCTGGTTTTGAACTTGAGATCCTACAGCCTCAGCCTCCTGAGTCTCTGGGATTACAGGTGTGTGCCACTGTGCTCAGTCATCATTTATTTTTAAACCATTCCAAAGAACTGAAAGTTAGGAAACTCTTTGAAACTCATTTCACAAGGTCAGCATTACTCTAATACCAAAACCAGACTGGGATACATCAAAAAGTAAAACTACAAAACATATCCTTGATTAACACAAATGGAAAATTTTTCAAAAAGATAGTAGCAAATTGAATGATGGCACATCAATATGATCATTCACTATAATTAATTTATTCCTGGATTTATTCCAGGAATGCTGGGATGATTCAACATATACAAATCATTAATTATAGCATATATGAACTGAATGGAAGAAAAAATGAAAAGATCATCTCAATTGATGCAGAAAAGCATTTTATAAAAGCCACTATTTTAAATCATACATTATAGAGTGCCTGAAAAAAATTAATGTAAAGAATAATTGCACCTCAATGAAATACACACATATATAAATATATACATATATTTCTGTATATATTTGTTTTTATATATGTGTGTGTATATATATATATATGTGTGGACATATATATATATATACATACACATACACCTTCATCATACAGATATAAGAAAAGCAGATATTTTATTTAAGTTATAAAATTAGGAATGCATGTACACTCACCACTCTTATTCAGTATAGTAATAAAAGTTTTTCCCATAGCAATTAGGCAAAGGAACGAAGTAAATGATTTATAAGGAGGACAGTGTAAATCGAAATTATTCCTGTTTGCAGATGATATGCTACTATACATAGAAAACAAGGACTCCACCAAAAGATTGTTAAGAACTGATAAACAAAGTGATAATGTTACAGAATACAAAATTGAAATACAAAAGTCAGTGACTTTCCTATACACCAGTAATATAAACACTGAGAAAAAAATGAGGAAAATGGTTCCTTTCACAATAGTCACTAAAATAAAATACCTAGAGAGAAATTTATCCAAGGAAATGAAAGACATCTACAATAAAAATTACAAAACACTCATGAAAAAAATTGAAGTGAGAAGAAAAAAGATCTCCCATGGTTTTGAAGAATTAAAAATTCTTCATGGTTTGAATAATCATAAATATTAAAGTGTTCCTACTTATATATGAATTTAGAGACAATGCAATCCCCATCCAAAAAACAATGATATTATTCACAGAACCAGAGAAAAGTCATCCTAATATTTATATGAAATCAAAGGAGACCCTGAATAACCAAAGGAATCAAAAGAAAGAACAAAATTGAATGCATCAGAATATCTGAGTCCAATATGTAATGCAGATACATAGCGACCAACACAGCATGTTAATGACATTCATGCAGACACAAAAATGAATGGAACAGAATGGAAAACACATAAATAAATTAAATCATCTAAATTCAGTTAATCTTTAAAAACTTACTTTCAAAAAAAAAACTATTTGGAAAAAGGAAAACCTCTTCAATAAATGGTGCTATGAAAACTGGATATCTATATGAGGAAGATTGAAATTTGAACCACTATCACTCATCCCGTATAAACATATATATTCAAGATGTGCCAAAGACCTAAATGTAATACCAAACATATGAAACTACTAGAAGAAAATGTATGGGAAACATTACAATATATTGTTGTATAATATATCATTGCCTAATGATTTTTTTGGATATTACTACAAAGCACAGGAAACAATAAAATCTGACAAATAGAATAACATCAAATTAAAAATCTTCAGCACGGCAAAGGAAACAATAAACAGAATGAAGTCACAGCCTGCAGAGTAGAAGAAAATATTTGTCAAATATTTATGAATCAAAGAATCAATATTCAGGTTATATTAAAATACTACAAATCTTAACAACAACAAAAAACAAGTTTTCTAAGTAAAAAGGGATGAATGATCTGACCTTTCTCCAAAGGAAAAATATAAATTGCCAACAAATATATTTTTAAAATGCTCAATATTTTTAACCATCTTGGAAATACAAATCAAAACTACCATGATATATATCACACTGAAGGTAGAATGGCTAATATTAAAAATAATATTAACAAGAAATGTTGGCAAGGAGGTGAATATTCATACTATAAATTATTGGTGGTAAGTTGAATTAGTACCGCCACTTTGGAGAATGTTGTAGAAGTTCCTGTAAAAATAAATCAAAATAAAAATAAGTCTTCTACATGATCTAGCTTTACTACTTCTGGGTATATATTTAAAGGAAATGACAGGATTTTATTCTTTGCTCTAGCTAAAAAAAATTATATATATATATATATATATATTTTTTTTTTTTCACACCATTATGGGAACCTAGTTGTTTCCAAAGATTTGTATACTGATCCTGATCCTGTCATGTACAGTAAAATGGATGGGACTGGAGAAAACTGAACTAAATCTTAACCATAACAATAAACTCCAAGTGTTCCTTTTCTATGTGGAAGCTAAAAATATAATGTTAACCAGAATGTAAAATAATGACGCTTAAGTTAGGAAAGGTGGAACCAGGTAAAGGTATAAATTTGATCAGTACATAGTGTATGCATCTATTGAAATATCACATTGAATCTCATTAACACTTAAAATTATTATATGTTAACAAGATAATATAAACCCAGAAAAAACATTTTCCTGTACACTTCACTTAACATTTTAAAGGGAATTCAATGCCATACAAAGTTTAAGCATGAATATTGACCATGCCTCATTGCTGATCATTCCAAAGTATTGATCAATAAGGAAACTATTGTTAAAAAAAATGTATAGAATGCTGAAAAAAGTTTATTTCCTAATCCATATTTTTATCCTCAAAAGTCAAAGAATATTTTTGTTCAATATGAGACTACTGAGTATGAAATTACTATAAATAAACTTAGGAAAACTGTTTCATGCTAAATAAAAGTGGATCAAAGCCCTAAGAATTAGATTGGAAACTCAAATTTCTCAAAGAAATTAGAGGTCCAACATTCCTCAATGAATTTCTGAAAACTCAAGAAATAAAATCAAGTATCAATAATTGGAATGGCATTAAATTATAAATCTTCCACACTGCAAAGAAAAAATATATATAATAATCTAATGAGAGAGCCTACAGAATGGGACATATTGGTCACCTACTCCTCAAATAGGGGATTGATATGCAGAATATATAAAGAATTCAAAAAGTTAATGCCAAATATAGCTCAATTAATAAATGACAAAAGAACAAAAGGAATGCTTCTCAAAAGAAGAAGTACAAATGGCCAGTAAATATATGAAAAAAATGTTCAACATTTTTAGCAATCAGGAAATGCCAACCCAAACTACATTGAGATTTTAATTTATTCAAGTCAGAATGGCAATGAGTAAAAACAATAGTAAATGCTGGTGAGGATGTGGAAAAATACACACTCACACATTGTTTGTGGGACTTCCAATTAGTGCAACCATCCTGCAGAGCAGTATGGAGATTCCCCCAAAATCTAGAAATGGAACCACCATATGGTTCAGCTATCTCACTCTTCAGTATAAATCTAAAAGATCTAAGATAAACACACTAGGGGGATACAGCCTCCTCAATGTTTATAGCAGCACAATTCACAATAGACAAGTTATGGAGTTAGTCAAAATGCCCATCAACAAATGAACGGATTAAGGAAGTATGCTACATGTCTTTATAAACACAATGGAGTTTATAAAGAAGAATGAAATTTTGGCATTTGCTTATGAATGAAAGAATTAGAAAACATCATACTAATTGAGATAAGTCAGAGCCAGAAAGGCAAGTGTCAAATGTTTTCTCCCTTATGTGGAAGCTAGACCAAAATAAGGGGGAAAGAAGGGGATCCCATGAAAACAGAAGAGAGATCAGTGGAGTAAAGGGACAGAATTTCCCATTAGGGATGGGAAAATGGAAGAAGGATAAAATGAAACTGACCAAATTATCTATATATCACATAAGGAATTCCAACTTTATGTATATCTGCCATGTTCTAATTTGGAAAACCATTAGTAGCAGAAAGACTGACAGAATACAGGAAAGGAAACAGGAATAAGGATTTTGGGAATTCAAGGAAAAGTACTGAGGACTGAATTGAAGGAAATTACATCTCATGCTTGTATAATTATGCCAAAATGAATCCCAATGTTTCTTATAACTATAATGCACAAATACAAAAAATTAATGAAATAGGAGACATCAAAGTAGCCAACAAATATAGGGAAATATATTCAACAACATTCATCATCAGGAAATGCAAATCAAAGTAATGTGATATCATCCCACTTTTTTTAGAATTGCCATTATTAAAATGGCAAAAGATAACAAATGCTGAGTAGGATGTAGAGAAAAGTTAACCCTTATGTTTCTTGGGAAAGTAAATTACTATAACCATAATGGGAAACAGTATTGACTTTTCCAAAAAATTAAAAATAGAACTACTATATAATACAGAATTATTCCTACTGCTTGTATATCAAAACAACAGAATAAGTACGTTGAAGAGATATTGGCAGTCCAAAATATAGTGCAGCAATATTCAGAATAGCCAAAAAATGAAATCAAAATACACATCAACAAATGAATGGGCAAAATTTGTTCATAACTATATACACAATGAAAAACGAAATCCTGCCTGTATATCAATATAGATAAAACTGAAGGACAATATATTAAGATAAATAATATAGAAATTGAAAGAAAAAACTGCACGATTTCACTCATATTTGGAGTCTAAGATAGTTGATTTCATAGAAATAGAGAAATTAGAGCCAAGTGCAGTGGCACTTGCTTGTAATCTCAGTGACTCAGAAGTCAGGATATCAATTTTGAGATCAATCTCAGGAAACTTGCAAGACCCTAAGCAGTTTAACGAAACCCTATCTGAAAATAAAAATAAAAAGGCTAGGGATGTGTTTCAGGAGTAAAACGCCCATGAGTTCAATACCCAGTACCAAAAGGGGGAAAAATAAAAAGAAGAAGAGTAAGGAAAGAAAGAAAGAGCATTTAATATGGGTTTCCAGTCTGAGAAAGGGAACGGTAGAAAGAGGATCAGAAGAGATTGGTCAATGAGTGCAATATTACTGTTAGGAGACATAGGTTCTGGCATGCAGTAGCACTGTACAGTGTCTATAGTTAACAGTAACTTAGTATGTCTTTCAAAATAGATAGAACAGAAGATCTTGAATGTTTCACAACAAAGAAATAAAAGTTTGAAGTGATGAATATACAAATTAACCTGATTTTATTATTACACATTGTATTTAAGTATTGAAGAATTATATTTTACCCCATAATTTTGTATGATTGTGTCAAAGGAAAGGAAAATAAAGTAAAAATAAAAACATAAAGCTTTCAAACTCCCCACCATCTCTCTAGATCATTGCTTTTCTAAGTTATATAATTTTCAGAAACAGAATATATAATTTTTAGAATGTGATATACACAAGCAACTCTTCTCTATTTCTCCCAATTTAAATATTACTGTGTATGTATGGGTTAAAATATCAAAGAATACTCAATTAATATTTAAAATCATTACATTTTAATAAAAACTTAATACCAAATATTTTTCCCATTTGGGGACATTATTATTATTAAAATCAGTAGTATACTCACACACAAAGTGAATACAATTTTAGAATAAATTACTACAGCATAAGAATAAAATCTAGAATTATTTAAATCATTTAACTTCTCTTTAATATTTTTGAGTTTTTCTCCTATTCATATTTTCTGTCATCCATAAAAGTAATGCAAACATTACTAAATAAATCAGAATGACAAATTAATCTCTTGTTAAAAGCTATGCATGTACATAAATTTAAGAATAGATTTTTCATCTGCATAATGACTAAATAAATTATTATACCAAACATTTTGATCAAAATCAGATTATTGCACAGAAATTAAATTGGAGTCAGAACCTACTGATTTCTTAACAGTCTATCTTTATTTTCAGTTGGATTTCATTTTTTACTCCAAATTTATTTCACATTATAAATCAGATATTTATTGTTCATTCTTAAATGTCACTTTTGTGCCAAGCATGGTAAAGCATACCTGTAATCTCAGTGACTCAGGAGACTGAGGCAAGAGGATTGCAAGTTGGAGGCTAGCCTCAGCAACTTAGCAAGAACCTGCCACAAAATAAAAAAATAACAGAAGGACTGGAGATATGTCTTAGTGATAAAACACCCTGGGTTTAGTCCCTAGGATAAAAAAAATTTGATAATGTTCTGTTTGTAATAATGAACCCTATAAAATGAACTATAAGTTGTCTGTAAAATGTTGTGATATATTTAACCACCTCAGTTAAACAAACTTTGAAAATGTTTTACTCTAATTTTATTTATGAAAATCATGTTGTCTTTCCATAGACATAATACCTCAGACATTAATAAAATTAAATTATTATGCATATTTAAAAATTGAAACAGAAAGAATAAGAGAAAGAGATAGAAATTTTACCATTAAATTGTGTAGAACAGAATATTTCTAGATAGAGACAAAAATAGCAGTACCATTGCCAGGCAAATATAAAGTAAATGTCCTAAAGATTCCTCTGAATATATTTACAGGATCATGGACAGTAATCATATGAAATTGTTTTACTTCCTTAGAGAAAAGTTAAATAAGGCAGAATGAATGCAGATGATTTTTTAAGAGTTTGTTTCAATACAACTATACTGGAATTAACTGTGAAAAAATTAAAATTATACCCAATACTTCAGTTTAGAAATCTCAATTTTCTACTTGAAGCTATAGGAATACCATCATCCTTGTGACTTTTTGGGTAAGAATATGAAGGAGGTGAATCAGTGGATTTTAGAAGGAAAGGGGTTATGATAAACTCATTGTATTCTCAAATGTTAAGTACCTTTGATGTGTCATTTGTTAAAGAAACAATTTGGTAAAAACACGTTGAAATGTCCTGTAGGTTCAAAGAATAGACTAATGTATGAAAAACCAGAAGTTCATTATAGTCAATATGTGCAGAGATTTGGAGTATAAGTAATTCATGGAAAGCGTAATCTCAGGTACAGTGTTTTCTGGCGGTACAAGTGGACTTCAATTACCAGATTTTGTGGGTATTTCAGCAATATTTTTTGTATAACAAAATCATTAACTTTGCAGATTAACATAATGAACATTTGCTTGTTACACATATTTCTATGCATGTGAAATTTGGAATTGTAATGAAAGAAAGAAACTTTCTCTCTGTGGAAGTAATTCTTTAATAATAAAAACTATTATTTTATTAACATTTGGTAACAGTATTAACCATTTTACAGACATGTTAGAAGATCTGTTTTTTGTTTAGTTGTGATTTTTGTTTGTTTTTTGTTCAGGATTTCATATTTCATTACTGTGACTATTAGAATAGAATAATGTATTCTGCAAAGGAAATAAAATAATTTTCTCCCTTCTTCATCCAACATTTTATTTTAGCTTGAGGTTATCAAAGCTGTTTCAGGAATGGACCTCAAAATTAGCAAAAATTATCTTAAGAATATCCTTCCCTCACTTGCAGCAAACTGTTACTCCATCTCAGAGAAATTGTCCTAAGACAGTTCTTTTATTATGCCTCTTCTCTATACTAGACAAAATAGAAAGGATGGTACGTGTGTGTGTTTCTATTGAGGAAAACCCTATTCTAGACAGTACCATGAACTAAATAACATACAAAAATAGGGAATTATGCTTTCAGAGGTTCATTCTAGAATTTAAGCATATGTGTTGAAATTACTGATTTTCCTTGATAATAATTTTGTCATCTTTGATCACAATCGTTACTGACTCTTGACAATTTATAATTCAAATCAAACTACTATTAAATGTCTTCGTAAGTGGGTAATCAAATGTAAGAGGAAAACTGTAAATTCCAAAGCCATTATTACAAACTCTTTTATGAGTATGTAGTCCAAAAAGCAGCCCATGTGGCAGTCTGATGTATATTAAAGAGGGCCCCTGATTATCTCAGGAAAAACAGAAATATTTTCACAAAGTGAAGAGATGTATGATAGTAAGATCTTGAAGCTGTGACCAAAATATCTGAAAAGAACGACTTAGGAGAGGAAAAGTTTATTTTGATCACTTGAATTCAGAGATTCAGTCCATGGTTGTAAGACTCCATTGCTCTGGATCTGACATGATGCAGAATATTATGATGGAAAGGTGTGGCAGAGGAAAGTTGCTCATCTCATGGCAGATAGGAGAGAGGGAAAGAGAGAGAGAGAGAGGCCACGGAAAAGATAGTCCAAGGCTGCATCCTCAGTGAATTACTTCCTCCAGTCATTTCCCATCTGCCTATATATATATATATTCAGTAGTTCACTATTAATCCATCAAATATATTAATCTACTCTTGCGGTTTCCACTCTCATAATCTAGTTATTTCTCCTCTGAACATTCCTACATTGGATATTATGTTTCCAACACATGACATGTTTCTGAAACATTCGCTATGTAAACCATACAAGAAAGGAAATTGTTACACAAAATGAATTAACAAATGGCACCAAAATTTGAATTACTTTTAAATAAGAAATGTTAGTTTTGAATCTTGTAGTTTATGATCTGTACATTTAGCATTAATAGTAAAAGTGTGGCAAAAATACAGCTATTGAAATTATGCATTTGAAAATTATGGCTAGTATAAATTAAATAACTGTTGCTTCATTCTTTTCCATTGGATGGAATTGTTTAATTATAATTAATTAGAGATAGAAAAAGAAATATTTTAGTGTATAGTAGAGATAAATCTCATATTTTCAATTTGGAAATTAATTGTATTTTAAGCATTCTAGGGCTACATATACTGGACTGAGGTTTTCACAGTAGTGAGAAAACATGTAGGAGAATGTGATTAATTCAATCGGGTAAAGCCACAACTCCATGTCAGTGAGCATGAATATTAAATTATGGGTAAACAACCTTCATAGAGCATGTTATATTA
Organism: Sciurus carolinensis; assembly: GCF_902686445.1. Lineage (NCBI taxonomy): Eukaryota > Metazoa > Chordata > Mammalia > Rodentia > Sciuridae > Sciurus > Sciurus carolinensis. Next base: position 62,651,313 of record NC_062232.1, on the reverse strand, counting down.
TTTTATTATTCCTTTAGCTTACTGAAAAGGTTACAGTATTTTGTTTAAAGTATTTAACTCAGTTTTACTGAGATAATAGTCAATTACATCACTGAAAACCCTAATTGTACAATTGTTTTATTTAAGATGATAAAAGTTAATGCTGTGATAAGAAATATATATATATATCAACCTCTGCACAACAGGAGTGAAAATTAAAGACTTTGAATACTTCAGAGGTTCCAAAGGGAAAAAAAAAAGAGTCCTAGATATCCACTATATATAAACCATTTCTTAATGATTGGAGTAGCATTGTGAGCTTTGTAAGGTTGCCAGGACTTGTAGTCTTCTGGGAATGATTTAAATATACTCTAAACAAATTTAAGCAAACTACTCTATGCAAGTGATGTGAGAAAGGGAAAAATAATGTTCTTTGGGAACATTTGGGAAGAGATAAGTGCCATTTTGACTGAGGAGAAAAGTTTCTGAGAAGCCTTATGAGACATGGACATTTAGCTATTTTTTTCACTAGTATTATGTATTTGATATATAATTTTTTATTTATTCCTTACATCAGTATATAAAAGAGAAATATATCTTTCACATTTATCAAAAGAAGAAAGTGAAGATGAAACATTGGAGATGGGAGGGAACACGACCTATAAAATTGGGTCAAATTCCCCCTTACACAAGTAGAGTAATTCCTAGATAACAAATTCAGAGTTTGTTTTGAAAAGATATTTGAAAACTGATATGATTAACAACCTATTTGTTAAATTGAACTACAATTTCAACACATTTCCTTGAATACTGTTTCCTATTACATATTCCCCATAAATGCACTATTTTATGTTCAAAACCTATGGGCTTATTCCTTAGAAGCAAAATGTTCCAAAGTGTAAGCACACTCAGAATGAAAGGTTAGGAAACGGGGATTATTTAATAGAGTCAATATAAAAGAAGAAATTGTTTCCTTCTTCCCCCACATGTTGAGTATTTTGAGTTATTTATATATCCTGGAGATAAATGCTCTATCTGAGGTGCATGCGTTAAAGATTTTCTCCCATTCTGTAGGGTCTCTCTTCACTTTATTGTTTTCTTTGCTGAGAAGAAACTTTGCAGTTTGATTCCATCCCATTTATTGATTCTTGATTTTACTCCTTGCACTGTAGGAGTGTTGTTAAGGAAGTCAGTTCCTAAGCTGACATGATGAAGATTTGGGCCTCCATTTTCTTCTATTAGGTGCAGGGTCTCTGTTCTAGTGCCTAAGTCTTTGATCTATTTTGCATAGATTTTGAGCAGGGTGAGAGATATGGGTTTAACTTCATTTCGTTACATGTGGATTTCCAGTTTTCCCAGCCCATTTGTTGAAGAGGATATCTTTTCTCTAGTGAATGGTTTTGGTGCCTTTGGCTAGTATGACATAAGTGTATTTATGTGGGTTTGTCTCTGTGTCTTCTATTCTGTACCATTGGTCTACATGTCGTTTTTGGTTCCAATAGCATGCCATTTTGTTGTGACCAGTAGATCATAATATCTTTCAATCAGTACAAGGCATATCTTAAAACTATACCATAATTTAGATGGAATGTAAGGAATGTTGCAGTCCAATCGATTACATTTTAACCATTCTGCTTTTGATAATGACTATTCAAAGGAAGGGTGATCAACATAGAGTTTTAAAAATAAGAGTCAAAAAGGACATATTTCTATATTTTATATCCATTATAAGATATCCCAAAAGAAATATTCCCCAGAATAAAGGTATTGAAAGCACTTGCATTTAAGAAAATATTTTAAGGAAACATCTTTTCATTCCATGCACACCAACCTTTTGATCAAAGTTGATCTGTCAAGTAACTTTACACATAGGAAAGTGTGCATATATTGGTAATATATGCACATTACTAATTATATCAAAAATTTATGTTATCTAGAATAAATAAATCAGCATTCTGCTTTTCCAGGCAAGGCCATGTGAATTTAAGATACATTATTCCAAGTAAAAATAGAAAAACTGAAAATTAAACATCAGACTCTTAGGAGGATATATATGCTAATGATTAAGAGAACTTACCTATTTCATGTAGGCCAGGACTTTTAATGTCTTACAATTGAATCCTAAGAGCCTAAAATTTAGGTGTTCAGGAAATAAACTTTAAGTTATGAATCATGCACTTCATCAGTGAAAATAGTGGGAATAAATTTCCTCTTACTATGTAATCTTGTGAGACCTTGGAAAAGTTAATTGCCATGGTTAGACTCCATTGCTTCAATTGAAAAAATTCTGCTATACAGGGTTTAATGAGATGCTTCAAGTAACTTCTGAAATTGTGAGAGCATATAGTAATTATATTTAAAATGCCAGTTAATGCCATTACTGATAAAAGAAGCAGTTGTGATAATGTTACTAGTGGCATTATAAGTGGTGAATTACAGAGCTGCTGCTATTCCCAAAGGCAAAATTTAGTAACTAATCATAGTGTTAACAAAACTCTTTTAATACAATAGTTTTATTGTGCCCCACATCCACATCATTACTATTTAACCCGTATAAATGATAATACTAATGCCATTGAGGAGTATACCACCTTTGTGAGCAAAAGTTCCAATCATTTAATTATTGTGGAATTCACATGATAAGTGTGTTCTGACCATTTTCTCAGTTCCTAAGTAGAATCCTCTCAAAGTTACTTTAGACTAAATCTGACATTTTTCCTTCTGTGTTCAAAGTAGAATACTTATCCTTTAGAATTGTGAAGTATTTGTGAAATTATACATGAAAGGTGATTGGCAGCATTCTTGTCATATCAGAATCTTGCCACAAATATGAACTGCTGGTACTTTTGAGGTATGATAGAACATGAAATAGAAGGAGATATAACAGAAGCATAAGGAAATAAAAATTTAATTCATAATTTCCTCATACATTTCTTGGTCTGTCAACTCATCAAACCAGTCCTTTTCTAAGATGTTACTCTCAAATATTTGTGCAATCTGTTAATTGATGGTCCAATTAAGAGATTAGTAAAAATAATATAATATTTTGATAAACCTATATTTTAGGTAACTCTCCAACATTATCTATTTATTTGGTAATCAATATCACATCATCCTAAAGATCCTGAGAATGGCCTGACCACCATAAACCCTCTTGAGATTACCAGACTGATCTCATTCCTATATAGCTTCCCATATTTATCCCTCAGCATGTTTTTTTTAAAAGAGAGTAGTGAACCCCCAGAATGTTTCTTACTCCCTTGAAAGTGCAATATGCTCCCTTGAATGTTTTAACTATTTTTTCCTAAATAAACCTATACCTATGAATAGCATAGTGAAATTCTTTTTTTCATGAAATTCAAGGATGCTGGTAGTCCTGAGTTGTGTTCCCTCTTCTCTCTGGCCAGTCCTTGGACCCTTCTCCAGAGATACCTCTTCTAGAACAGTTTCAATTTGTACACTTTTCAAAACAACATCCTAAACTAGTAAATAATTTTCCCACTTTACAAACTAAAAGCTACAATAGATCATTAATTTGCTCAAAATCTTTGAGTAAATAAGTGGTATAATCAGGATTAAAACACATGTCTAACATTTTTTCAAAATTTTATTTTATTTTTATAAAATAATTTCTCCAATGAAGAACACAGATATTATCTACTTCAAAATGAGATGTTAGTTACTTGGTGTACTCCCTCAGCTGTGGACATTTTCATTTTTAATTCTGAAATATTTCTCTTGTGCACACACCTTCTACATCCAACCTGACTCACATCATTGAATAAATATTAATTTCCAGATATTTTAAATTATTTTAGAAAATTTAGGGGTATGTGCAGGTTATGTCATTTGTTCAGTGTATATTTAATCTTGAAAAGACTGCAAGGACATTTCCAAAGCAATAATAGCATTTTATCCTTCTGCAAAAAATATGTAAGGGTATCAATTTCAAACATGCTTTGAAACATCAGATGTTTTTAATGTGTGGTTATTGGTGGTGTTTTAGTTTTCTTTTGTTTAAGTTTTTCTTGTTTTCATGATGTGCTATTTTATTATTTATAGTGATGTTGAACGCATTCATTTTTTGCTTATTTGCCCTAACTACCTCTTTTGTGTTATAAAATCTGTCATAATTCTTGCCCATTTTCTCAAATTTAAACTGAACACTAACTTTTATCTTAGATGTAAGATCTCATTATAAACTGTAGATAGAGATCTTTCACAAGATAAAAGTTTCAATAACATTTTGTTCTTGTGTGTGGAATGTCTTTTCATCATCCTAACATTGCCTTTTAGTTAAAAAAAGTTTATATTTTTATGTAATTCCATTTTTCCTTTTTTTGAGATTGTATTGAGAAATATCTGCCTAATCCCAAATCACAAGATTATTTCTTGGATTTACCTCCAAAAGAGAGAGTTCTATTAGTTAATTTTATAGTTTTAGCAGACTGAAATAGTGAAATTTCCCAAAAATCATTTAAAAGCATATAACTAAATGGCCTAGTCAATATTCAACAACAGAAGTGATTGTAAAACAACATGTACAGATCACTATATTCCTCATCATTTATCAATGTAGTAAACATTTACAGTTTGTTGATTTATAATTAACAACTTTGGGAAACAATCTAGATAACACAAATTGCACTTTTTAAAACCTGCAGTACCATGGGTTTTAGTAATTATGTATAGTTGTGAGGTTCTCACTAAAATAAAGTTTTAGAATATTTACAAACTCTTAAAAGATTGTCTTTTGGTCTTTGACCTTTAACCATGCTTTGATTTCTAGTTCCAGAATTTAACTTAAATGCTTGTGTCACCAGAATTTACCTTTTCTAGAAATATTTTGTAGAAGGTATCTAAATGAAAGGATACTCTGTTATATAAATTAAATCATATGTAGTCTTTTCTATCAAATTATTCAGCATGATCTTTTTGAAGTTCACTCGTTTTTTATATAACTTTATATTTTTTTATATTTTATTTTAATTTATTGCTGAGTTATATTTTTGTATATTCACATAACTTTATTTATTCACCTATTGATGGATAAATTTTGGATATTTCTATTATGAATAATTCTATATACATTTCTGTACACATCTGTGTCACCATATGTGTTCTCATAAGTACATATCTGGGAGGGGAACAGTTGGGCTATATATTATATGAATGTTTACCTTATAATAAATGAAAACATTTTGGCAAAATTTTAGTTATTGTTATATTTTAGATATTAGGTTTCCCCAAACACTCAAGTGTGAGACAATTGAAGGAGGTTTAGAGGTGAAATGAGTAGGTTATAAGAGCTTTAACACAATGATTGGATTAATCTCCTCATAGGGATTAACTGAGTGGTAACTATTGGCAGATAAGCAGTAGCTGGAGAAGGTAGATCACACTGAGTGTGTGCCTTTGGGGTATATACATGTTCCTTTTTGAGCAGAGCTCTATTTCTCATTCTACTACCTGGCATGATGTTCCCAGCTGCTTTCTTTCACCACCCTCTTCTGCCTCATACCCTGAGAAATGGAGTCGACTATCTATGAACTGAGTCCTTGGAAACTCTGAGCTCCCAAATAAACTTTTCCTCTTCTAAAATTGTTCTTTTCAGATCCTTTGGTCACAGCAGCAAAAAAGCTTACTAAAAAGGTTATATTTAAGAGTATCACTATCAAGGTGTAAAGATTTCAGTTTCCTAATTAGTTCACTACATATCTGTAGTGCCTTCTTGGTATTGGGTATTATGAGGCTTTTTAATTGTAGATTTATATTCAACTTCCCTAATAACAAATGACATTGAAGAAATTTTCAGATGTTTATCAGCATTCTTACTTCTTAAAGTTTATATTCAAATTATTTACCATTTTATCAATATATATAAAAATACTTCTTCACTGAATCATGCCTTTACAAATAAATTATTGTGCATAGTCAAGCTATGGAACCAACCTAGGTGCCCCTCAAGAAATAAATGGATAAAGAAAATGTGCACACACACACACACACACACACACACACACACAATGGAGTATTACTCAGCCAAAAAGAAGAATGACTTTATGGCATTTGCCAGTAAATGGATGGAAATAGAGACTATCCTACTAAGTGAAATAAACCAGTTCCCAAAAGTCAAATGTTGAATGTTTTCTCTGATATGTGGGAGCTAATCCCAAAATAAGTGTGGAGGAATGTGAAAGAGAAAAAAGGAAAAAAGGGAGAGGGAAAAACAAAAATACAGGAAATATTAGTAGAATATATGAAGGGATTGAGGGGAGGAAGGAAGAATGGGACAAGGGAAGAAAAATAGAATGAATCTGCATGAAATTTTATATGTACATTGATGAATATAGCACAGTGAATCCCAATATCAACTATATCCACAAAACACAAATTTAAAAAACTGTAAATAAATTGCATACATATCAGAAGAGCAGTAGAAGGGAAGCAAGGGGAAGGAGAAAGGAGGAGGATGAGGTGCTGGGGACTGAATTAGAACAAATTATAATTCATATTTCTGTGATTATGTCAAAATATATCCTAATGTTATATATAACTGAAAAGAATCAATAAAGAATTATGATTCATAAGATATATTATGTAAAAAATATTTCTCCCAGTGTATAGCTTGTGCTTTTTATTCTCTTGATAGTTCTTTCCCAGAAGTAGAAATTTCTAACTTTATGGAAGTCTTAATTTTATTCATTTTCAATACTTTTTTTCCTCATAAGAACTCTTGGCCTAGCAAAAGATCACACAGTCTATTATGTTTTCTTCTAGAATTACTTTAATTCTAATTTAGTTTATATGTAAAATAAATTTTATTGTGCATATTTGAGCTTGACAACATAGTATTATGGGACACAAACAGAGGTAAAATTTTGACTACATTGAATCAAATTAAAATATGCATCATTTTCCATACTTCTTTGTTTTTACAGATCAAATAAAATCTAGATATGTAGCAAAATTCTTACCCTATTACAATTTCATTAACTGTACTCCTTACTTTGCACATTTGATTTCTGAAATTGTTCAAACTACGTATCTTCTATTTTGTATTGTTTCAATTAGATCTCATTTCCTTCTTCTTTCTTGCCACCCCTAACAACCATTGTTTTATTCTCTAATTGTATATTTTACCTACCTCTCTCTCCTTTTGTCCCCTTAAATTTTGAATTTAAGTCAGAAAATGAAATATTTTTCTTTCAGTGACTGTCTTATTTCACTTAGCATAATGTCACCCACATCCATCTGTGCAGTAGCAAATGTCAGAATCTCATTTTTTAAGGTTCTGCACAGGAATGAAAATAATCAACAAAATGTAAAGACAACATATGAATTAGGAAAATATGTGCAAAAAATATATAGGAAAAGCCAGGTGCAGTGGCACACATGTAATCCCAGCAGCTCGGGAGGCTGAGGCAGGAGGATCTCAAGTTCAAAGTCAGCCTCAGCAAAAGTGAGGCACTAAGCAACTCAGTGAGACCCTGACTCTAAAAAATAGGACTGGGCTGGGGATGTGACTCAGTGGTTGAGTGCCCATGAGTTTAATCCCTGGTACCCTCCAAAAAATATGTAGGATAATGGGTTGATAAACAAAATTTATAAAGAAAATTCTCATCAATATCAAAAAAAATAAACAGACTAAATGATAAACCATGGTTATGAGCAGACATTACTCCAAAGAAGACATAAAAACAGGTGATAAGCATATGAAAAAGTGTCCAACATAATTAACCATCAAGGAAATGTAAAATAAAGCCACTGTGAGATTTTTGGCTCTGACACTTATTTCTTTTCTGCTACTGAATTTGTAAATGGTTTGCTGTTGTTTTTTAAGATCAGGAGATGTATCACTAGGCATCTTTTAGTGAACTATTTTTATGTAGGCATCATAGTTATAAACTTTTCTTTTAAATTTGCCTTCACTGTGTCCCAGAGATTTTTGTATATTATATTTCTATTCTGTTTTGATTCTAAGAAAATTTCTAATGTTTCTATTAGTGCATCCTATTTATCCACAATAGTGAGGTTTGTTCTGACATAATCATATATACTTGGAATATAATGTGGTTCATTTCCCCAGTATTTCCTCTTTTACCTCCTATATCTCTACCAGTATTGCTATTACTCTACAATATGGGTCTTCATTCTATTCATTTATCATTTGTTTAATTAGTTCTATATAAAGTTATATACAGATAAAATTCACTGTACTTTATTCATATACACGCACAGCATAATTTGCTCAATTTTAGATCCTTCATTTTTTTCAGCCATTTCTTCCTCCTTGTACTCATACTCTGCTACACTGATTTCCCTCTGTTTTCATGGAATACCCACACATTTTGCTTCCTTATTTTACTCCAGCTTCTGCACATGAAAGAAAACATTTGAACCTTGGATTTCTGAGACTAACATATTTTACATATTGAGATATTCTCCAGTTCCATCCATTGTTCAGCCAAACATCATTTAATTTCTCTTGATGACTTGGTGAAACTCAATTGTGTATATATACTACATTTTATTTATCCATTCATTTGTTGATGGGAACCTGGGATGGTTACCTACCTAACTTGGCTATTGGGAATTGTAATTGCACTGCTCTAATAATTGGTGTGCATGTTTCTTATAGTATACTGATTTTTGTTCTTTTGGATAAACATCTAAGAGTTAAAGAGTTCTGTCATATTATGTTTCCAATTCAATCTTTTGTGGAATCTCCATACTGGCTTGCAAAGAGATTGTGCTTATATGTAGTCTGATCTACAAAGTATGACTGTACATTTTAGCCACATCCTTGCATTATTTATTATTATTTGTATCCTTGATTATTTCCATTCTAACTAAAAATGGCAATGAGATGAAATTAAGATAAAATGTCAATGTAGTTTTGATTTGTATTGCCATGATTTCTAGGGATGTTGAACATTGTTTCATATATTTGTTAGCAATTCATAATTTTTTGAAAAACGTATGTTTAGATTATGTGCACATTTATTGATTGGATTTGATTTTTGGGGAGGTGTTTATTTATTTATTTATTTATTTATTTATTTATTTATTTATTTATTTATTTATGCTGGATATAAATCACCAGGTGGAAGAGTACTTGTAACAGTTCTCTCACATTTTCTAGGCTCGCTCTTCAAATTCAATTGTTTCCTTTGCTGTTAAGAATGTCTTTTAAAGTTTTATACCATCCAATTTATTGATTCATAGTATTATTTCCCAAGCAATAAAGGTTTTCTTAAGAAAGTCTGTGCCTATACCAGTATGTTGAAGTGTTGACCTTATGTTTTATTCTAGCAGTTATAAAGTTTCTGGTTTAATTCCCAGGTTTTTCACTCACATTGATTTGCATTTTGTGCAGGATGAAATATTAAAGATAGGGATAGAGTTCTATGCTTCTGCATACGGGTATCCCATTTTCCCAGCACCATTCATTAAAAAAATTGTCTTTTCTCCAAAATATAATTATGACAACTTTGTTGACTATCACATGACTGTTATCTATGTGAGTTAGTTTCTGTGCATTTCATTTTAGTCCTTTGGACTTTGTGTCTGTTTAATGCCAACCCCATGCTGTTTTGTTACTATAGATTTGTAGTATAATTTAAGATCAAATATTGTGATGCTTCCAGTGTTGCTCTTCTTGATCAGTCTTTTTTATTCCGTATTGAGACATTTATATTTCAATATAAATTTAAGACTTTTTTATACTTCTGTGAAGAATGCCACTGGTGTTTTGATGGAGGTTGCATAGAACCTTTGTAACAATTTTTCTAGTAAGGCCAGTTTGAAAATATTGATTTTACCTATCCAAGAACATGGGAGTTCTTTCCATCTTCTGATTCTTTTTGTCAATAATGTATAGTTTTCCTAGTAGAAACGCTTCATTTCCTTGGTTAGATTTATTCCTAAGATTTTTCTTTACAAATTTGTGAATTGGTGTGCCTTTTTCCCACATCCACACAACACTTATTATTGCTTGCATTCTTGATAATAGCCATTCTAATTGGAGTTAGATGAAATCTTAGGGTGATTTTAATTTGCATTTCTCTAATTACTAGGGATGATGAGCAATTTTTCATATATTTGTTGATCACCTGTATATCTTCTTTTGTGAAGAAGTTCCTTAGGCTATTTATTGATTGGGTTCTTTGTATTTTTGGTGTAAATTTTTTTAAGTTCTTTATAAATTTTGGCAATTAGTGCTCTGTCTGAAGTGTGTATTGAAAATATTTTCTCCCAGTGCGTAGGCTCTCTTTTCACATTGTTGTTTCCTTTGCTTAGAAAAAATTTTTTGGTTCAATCTATTCCATTTAGTGATTCTTGCTTTTATTTCTTGCACGATGGGGGTCTTGTTAAGGAAGTCTGGTCCTAAGTCAGTGTGATGGAGATTTGGGCCTACTTTGTCTTCTATTTGGTGTAGGGTCTCTGGTCTAATCCCTAAGTCCTTGATCCAGTTTGAGTTGAGTTTTGTGCAGGGTGAGAGATAGAGGTTTAATTTCATTTTACTGCATATGGATTTCCAGTTTTGCCAGCACCATTTGTTGAATAGGTTGTCTTTTCTCCATTTTATGTTTTTGGCTCCTTTGTCTAGTATGAAGTAACTGTATTTATGAGGGTTCATCTCTGTGTCTTCTATTCTGTACCATTGGTACATGCCATTTTTGTTACTATTGCTCTATAGTAGAATTTAAGGACTGGTATTGTGATACTTCCTGCATCACCCTTCCTGCCCAGGATTGCTTTGGCTATTCTGGATTTTTGTTCTTCCAGATGAATTCCATGATTGCTTTTTCTGTTTCTATTAGAAATGTCATGGAATTGGAATTGCTTTAAATCTGTATAGTGCCTTTGGAAGTATGGCCATCTTGATAATATTAATTCTGCCTATCCAAGAACACGGGAGATCTTTCCATCTTCTAAGGTCTTCTTCAATTTCTTTCTTTGGTATTCTGTAGTTTTCTTTTTTAAAATCGTATTTTCTAGTTATAGATAGATGGACACATTACCTTTATTTTATTCATTTATTTTTATGTGGTGCTGAGGCTCAAACCCAGTGCCTCATGGATGCCAGGCAAGTACTCCACTACTGAGACACAGTCCCAGCCCCAATATTCTGTAGTTCTCATTGTAGAGATCTTTCACCGCTTTGGTTAGATTGATTCCCAATTTTTTTGAGGCTATCATGAATTGAGTTGTTTTCTTCATTTCCCTTTCAGATGTTTCATTGCTTATGAATAAAAATGCTTTAGATTTATGCATGAAGATGTTATGTCCTGCTATTTTGCTGAATTTATTTATTAGGTCTAGAAGTTTTCTGGTGGATATTTTTTGGCATGGATGTGGGGAAAAAGGCACACTCATGCATTGCTGGTGGAGTTGCATATTGGTGCAACCACTCTGGAAAGCAGTATGGAGATTCCTCAGAAAACTTGGAATGGACCCACCATTTGACCCAGCTATCCCACTCCTCAGTTGATACCCAAAATTCTTAAAATCAGCATACTGCAGTGATGCAGCCATATCAATATTCATAGCAGCTCAATTCACAATAGCTATAATGTGGAACCAACCAAGATGCCCTTCAAGAGATGAATGGATAAAGAAACTGTGGTATGTGTAATATTACTCAGTCATAAAGAAGAATAAAATTTTGGCATTTGCTGGTAAATGGATAAAGTTGGAAAATATCAAGCTAAGTGAAATAGACCAAGTTCAAAAAACCAAAGGCCGAATGATTTCTTGATAAGTGGATAATGATACATAATGGGGGGGTTGAGAGGGGACCGAGAAGAATGAGGGAATTTTGGATGATGAAGAGGAAAATGGGGCAGGAGGGAGTGGGGATGATAGTAGAATGAACAGTATTACCCTATGTATATGTATGATTACATGAATGATGTGAATCTACATTGAAATGAATCAAAATACATTCCATGAAAATAAAAAAGAAATTAGTTTTACTGATTTCTTCATTAGAAGATTTATTTTTGAAATATAAGAATGCTATTGATTTTAGTATATTGATCTACTATACTGCTACTTTGACAAAATTGTTCCTCAGTTGTAGAAATCTTCTTATGGAACTTTTTAGGTCTTCTATTTATAGGATCATGTTATATGCAAACAGATAATTTAACTATGTTTTTCCTATTTTTATCTCTTTAATTTTATTTTCTTTCCTGATTTGGCAGTATTTCAAGAATATTTGATAATAGTGGTGACAGTGGACATCCTTGTCTTGTTTCGGATTTTAGAGTACGTATTTTAAGTTTTACTCTATTCAGTATGATTTTGGAATTTTGTGAACAGCCTTTATAATGTTGAAGTAAATCCTTCCTTCCCTAGTTTCTCCACTATTTTTACCATGAATGGATGCTTGATTTTTCAAAGACTTTTTCTACATCAATTTAGATGATAAACTGATTCTTGCCCTTCATTTTATTTATGTGGTGAATTGTATTTATTAATTTGTGCATGTTAAACCAACTTTTGATTCCCTGGGGTAAAATTCACTCAATCATGATGTACTGTCTACCTAATGTGTTAATAAATGTAGTTTGCTAATATTTTATTAAGGATTTAGCATCTATATTAATCAAAGATATTAGTTGTACTTTCTTTGAAGTGCCCTTTTCTGGTTTTAGAATGATAATTGCTTTAAAGAATAAATTTGGAGGCATTCCCTTATTATTTAATGGGAAAATTTGAGGAGGATAGATTTTGACTCTTCTTTACATATCTGCGGGAACCCAGCTCAGAATTCTGGTCCTAAAGTTTTCTTTATTAGAGAGTTTTTAATTGTAGTATTAATCTCATTGTTTGATATTGTTCTTGTTATGGTATAGGTATAAAGTGTCTCACCAAAACTCATGTATGAGAGAACATAAGAAAGTTTGGAGGTGAAGTGATTGGATTATGAAAACCTGAAACTAATCAGTGTAATAATCCTTGGATAAGGTTTAACTGGGTGGTTACCCTTGGCAAGAAGAGTGTGACTGGAGAAAGTGGAACAATGGGCGTATGAACTTGAGGTTTACATTTTTTCTGTGGTGAGTGGAGTGCTCTCGCTCTCTTTTTTTTTTTTCCTCTATCTCTCTACTTCCTGATGCCATGTGTTCGTTGCCACATCCTTCAACCAGGATGTTCTGCCTCCTCTCCAGCCCAGAGCAATGGAGTAGCCATGTATGGACTAAAGCTTCTAAAACTGTGAGCCCCCAAATAAATTTTTCTTCCTTTAAAATTGTTCTGCTCAGATCTTTCAGTCATTGTAATGGAAAACCTAAAACAGGTCTGTTTATTTTCTATATTTTCTTGATTCAATATCAATAGGTCATATGAGTCTTGAAATTTGTCATCTTCTAATTTTCCAAGTTAGGGGGTATAAATTTTCATGATAGTTTTTTATTATATTGTGGTTTTCATAGGTGTTTGTAATAAATGTTCTTTTTCATCTTTAGCTTTGTTGATTTGAGTCTTCTCTCTCTTTAGTTAAGGGTCTATCAATCTTGTCTATCTTTACAAAGAAACTATTTGTTGCATTGGTCCTTTTATTGTTTTTCTACTCTGAACTTCATTAATTTGAGCTCTGATCTTATTTCCTGTCTTCTGATTTTGTAATTATTTTACTATACCTTTTTCTAGGACTATACTATGTAACATTAGATTATTTATTTAAAATCTTTATTTTTATGTAGGCAATCAATGCTATAAACTTTACTCTAAGAATTGTCTTTCTACTCTCCGGGAGATTTTGCTATACTGTATCTCTGTTTGTATTTCTTTATTTTTAAAAATTTCTCCCCTGATTTCTTCTATAATTCATTTCTCATTCTAAAGTGTATTATTTAATCTACAGGTGTTAAAATGATTTTCTTTTATCTTGTTATTGATTTCTACTTTCCTTCCAGTATAACCTTGTAAAGTGCCAACAATTTTCTCTATTTTTCTGTACTTTACAAAACTTCCTTTGCATCTTATAACATGGTCTATTTTAAAGTAGCTTTCATGTGCTTCTGAGAAGAAAGTGAATTCAATTGTTTATGGATAAAATATTCTATAGATTTCTCATAGTTTCATTTGATTAATGCTGGCTTTTATTTCTGAAAAGTTTTAGTTCATGTCTGTTTCACCTATCTATTAGTGAGAGAGATATGTTGAAGTCCTTCAGTTTCGTTGTACTGGAGTCTTTCTGATTTTTTTTTTTTTATTCTTACATTCTTTTTTTAAATTCTTTTTTATTTTTACAGGCTGCATTTTGATTTATTGTACACAAATGGGGTGCATCTTTTCATTTCTATGGTTGTGCACAATGCAGATTCTTATTTGTGTAATCATACATGTACATAGGGTAATGATGTCTGCCTCATTCCCACCATTTTTAATACCCCCTCCCTCTCATTTCCCTCTATATAATCTAAAGTTCCTCCATTCTTCTCTCACTCCCCACTCCCATTATATATCATCATCCACATATCAGGGAAAACATTCAGCCTTTGGTTTATTGGGATTGGCTTATTTCACTTAGCATGATATTCTCCAATTCCATCCATTTATCTGCAAATACCACAATATTATTCTTCTTCATGGCTGAATAGTATTCTTTTTGATTCTTTATAGTAAGAAGAGTTTATTATATACATACATATATGTATATATATATATATATATATTCTCAACCATTTTTATAGCACAAATATATAATAATTATGTTTTGTTGTTGAATGATTCCCTTAACCAATATGAAGTGTCCTTCTTTATCTCTCATGATTGTGTCTTAAAGTCTACTTAGATGTAAGAGTAGCTATTCCTGCTTTTTTTGATCTTTATTTACACAGTAAAATATGTTCCATCTTTTTACCTTCAGCCTGTGTATGGATACCCTTGACAGTAAGGAGAATTTCTTATAAACAGCATATGGTTGGGTCCTGTTTTTGTGAAATTTATTCTGCTATTCTATGTTATTTTGACTGAATAGTTTAGAATATTTAATTTCATTTACATTTAGTGCTATTATACAGAAATAATTTTTATTTCTTGTCACTTGATTTTTTCCTAATGATTTATTCATATTACATTCTTCTTTAATTGACTATTCATCTAGTGATATTCATCTATACACTGGCTCTGAAATTTATTTTACATTCATTTTGCATGAAAAATTTCACTATATATATTTTATAGTGCTGGTTTAGTAGTTACATATTCCTTTAATTTATACTTATTACAAACATGTTTTATTTAATTTTAAAATCATAAGAATAATTTTGCTGCATATAGCAATCTTGTTTAGCAGTCATTTTCTTTTAGGACTTGAGATATTTTATTCCAAGTCCTCCATGCTTTTAGGGTCTGAGTTGATAAATCAGTAGAAAATGTATTTGACATACCTCTAAATGTGACCTGCCATTTTTCTTTTGTCATTTTAAAAATTCTAGTTTTGTCCTGTACATTAAGCATTTCAATTATAATGAATATTGAAGATGCTCTCTTTTGTTTTCCTTTTCCTGTTGTTTCTTTTTAGTTACATATAACATTAGGATTCATTCTGACATAAAAAGCATTGGCATATAATTTGCTGAATTCAATCCCCAATATTTCCCTTTTCCCTTCCCTCTTTCTTCCCACTGCTCCCACCCTTCTACTCTATTGATTTATCTGCGATTCACTTTTAAATTTTTTTTTCTCTTTTTGTTTAGTGTCTTGTGGATATACATAATAGTGAGATTCACTGTAGTAAATTCATGTACACAGGAAATTTAGATTTGATTCATTTCTCTGATCTTCCCCTATCCTGTCTCTTCTCCCTATCCCCAAAACTCTTTGTCTAGTCCATCAGTATGTCTTTGTTTTTAAATAAAAACACCCTCTTCACCTTTATCTTTTTCTCTTTTTTTCTGCCTTATTTTGGACTACCTTTAAGATATCAGAGAAAATATTTGACTTTTGACTTTCTGAATATGGTGTATTTCACTTTCCAGTTCTATCGATTTACTAACCAATTGCATAATTTTATCTTCTTTATGGCTGAGTAATACTTTATTTTCTATATATAAAAATTTTCTTTATCCATTCATCTAGATTGATTCCATAGCTTGACTATTGTTGATTTTGCAGCTATAAATATTGATGTGGTGGTATCCCTATAGTATGCTGATTTTGGAACTTTTGTATATATACTGAGTGGGACAGCTGGATCATATGATGGTTTCATTCCTAGTATTTTTGGAAATCTTCATACCACTTTCCAGAATGGATGTACTAATTTACACTCCCACCAACAATGTATGAGGTCACCTTTTGCCTCACATGCTCACCAACACTTATGGTTATCTGTTGTCTTGATAATCATCATTCTGTCCAGAGTGAGAGGAAATCTCAATGTAGTTTTTCTTTGCATTTCCCTCAGTGCTAGAGATAATGAACTGTTTTTCATGGTTTTTTGGCAATTTTGTTTCTTATTCTGAGAGGTGCCTGTATAGTTCCTTTGCCCATTTACTAACTGACATATTTGTTTTTTATGGTTTTAAGATTTTTGAGTTCCTTGAATATTCTGAAGATTAATGCCTTATTTTAGGATAAGGTGGCAAAGATCTTCTCACATTCTGTAGTCCCTCTTTTCAAAATCTTGTTTCCCTTGTTGTGCAGAGCTTTCTACCTCTATGCTATCTAACTTATTGTTCTTTTATTTCTTGTGGTTTGGAGTCTTGTTAAGGAAGTTGATTCCTGTGCCTCCAGATTGTAATATTGGACCTGTATTTTCCTCTACTGGTTGCAGAGTTTCTGGTATAATTCTTAGGTCTTTGATCCACAATGAGTTGACTCTTGTACATGGTGAGAAAAAGAGGACAATCATTCTTCCACATATAGATTTCCAGTTATCCCAGCACCATTTGTTAAAATGTTCTTGGCACTGTTGTCTAGTATCAGATAAATGTATTAATGTGGGTTTGTATCTGGTAATTTGATGGGAATTGCATTGAATCTGTAGAGTACTTTTGCTAATATGGCCAGTTTAGTAATATTATTTTTGCCTAACCAAGAACAAGGGATGTCTTCTCATCTTCTAAGGTCTTATTACCTTTTTTCTTCAGTGTTCCATAGTTTTTATTGTAGTGGTACTTGACAGCCATCATTATATTAATTTCAAACTATTGTAATTTATTTTGTGGTTATTGTGAAGGGAGTAAATTTCCTATTTTTCTCAGTAAATTTGTCATCGGAGTATTGAAAGCCAATTGATTATGTACATTGATCTTGTATACTGCTATTAATAGATTTATTTATCAGTTCTAGAAATCTTCTGCATGAGATTTATGGGTCTTCTAAATATTGGATCATGTCATCAGCACACAGAGATAATTTGAGTTCTTCATTTCCTATTTTTATCCTTTTAATTTACTTTTCTTGCCTGATTTCTACGACTAGAGTTACAAGGAGTATGTTGAATAGCAATGGTGAGAAAAGGCATCTTTGTGTTGTTCCTGTATAAACAGGATTTTGGTTTTTATCTATTCAGTATGATGTTGACTTTGGGTTTGCACATATAGTCTTTACAATGCTGAGGTAAATTTTTTCTATCCCTAGTTTCTGCAGTGTTTTACACATGACTATGTGTTGCACTTTTTCAAATGACTTTTTACATAAAAATAAATGTGACTAGCCTTTTTTATCTTGCAGAGGACCTCAGGCAGAAAAGGGGCTCTCCAGGCATTCCAGTGGTTCATTTGGGATCCTGCACAGAGATAGAGTGATGATCTGCATGTCATTGGAAGAGGGAAACAAAAGTCCTGATCCAAACAGGAGGACTGTTTGTGACCCAAGCAGAGGAAAGAAAAATTCAAAGGACTATTGCTTCTGTTGATAATGAAATTTGGGTTTACACAGTACAAAACTTTCTGAGTCCTAAGAAATCTAGAAATCTGTACCCAAATTACAGCCACAATATAATGGTGGGACCTGTCCAGAAGGGAAGCTACCTGGATATTCAGCAGCATAGCAGGAATGTCCACAGACCATAGAACTAGCCAGTAGATGTCCACAGACCATGGAACCAGGCAGTAGAAAGTCATACCTAGAAAATACATGAGTCCCATGAAACTTAATGTGAAAATGTCCGAACAAAGATCATAACCAATGGGAGGTAAGTCAAAGAAGAAATTTGCCTGGGTCCAAGTCAGCAGATAGCAACAACATGCAACATGACCAGAGACCACAAAAGGCCAGTCTCTAGTCACCCTTTGGTCAAAGGTTGGAAACTGTCTCATCCATAGTCAGCAGAGAGAAACAGCACCCATGTATTCTACTTGGGCAGTGGAAGATAGAACCCAGGGAAACCAGCTAAGTCACTCTATTCTGTAGTATAGATAATATTCCAGTTGTGTCAGCCAGAGTGAATGTTTCTGTACCACAGATCACCCACAGAGAACTTATAATCACATGCTTGGGTGATTGTAGACAGACACCAGACTCTATACTAACTTGAAAAGGATCCTATAGAGGGCAGTGGGTACAAGATGACCTGAGGTAATAATAACAATAGACTAGAGCACTAAATCCTGATCCTAAGCACAAAACAGACAAAAACCAACAGACACTCCACATCCTGCAAGCAGTAAGCCCCAGGTCCCTGAATTGACAAATCAGTACTGGCATGTGGGAAGTCCATAGGAACTAGGGAACTGACTGCTGTGTCCCAACACCTCTAGAGAGATCTAAAACCCAGGACTGAAGGACATCTTCAAAATATTCCAAACACTAATGAAAGTCAAACCAAGATTCAACAAGAACATTCTTCTCCTTGGTACATTTTACTAATAGTTTTTACACTAATAGCCAACATTGTACCTTCAATCCATTTCAATGTATTTCTTCTACTGTTTTAAAAGCATTAATTGGAATCATATTTTCTCCTTGTTTTCTTAGCTGTGGTTTATACTGGCTCCTCTTATCCCCTATTCTTTCTCTTACACCATCTGCTATTACCTCAAATCTCTATCCATTTTGCCTCCATTAACCTTGTTTGTGTATCATTCTTCTCTATCTTTTCTTTACTTTTTCTCATTCTTTTAACCTAACATTTCTTTCTCTTCCTCCTCCACTCCCATAGACTATTGTAGCAATTTTACTGTATGTAATAATTAATTTTGGATCTAATCCAGTTTATACCTGGATTAGAAGAACTGCTGAGAACGATATCAACAAGTCGTTCAATTTTCATAAGCTCGAACAGTGTGTATCTTGACTCTGAAGTGATTGCAGTAAGTAAGACTCAATTACGTCTCTCAAAGGAGTACTAATACTTCTATTACCAGAGGCAACATATTGAGTTAAATTATCAATACTTGGTTGGTTGTCCCAACTCAGGGCTCCAAAGAGAAACAAGTACATGAAATCATACCGGGGAAAAAAGAAGAGGCAAGAACTTGCAACCGATGGGTAGACATGCAAGCAGTGTGTAAAAGGAAGGAAACAAAGCACTTTGAACAGCCCATAACACTTCAACAACTGACTCCATTGACAACACAGTGGAAGAAATATCTGAGAAAGAATTTACAAAATTCATAGCCAAATAATCAGTGAACATCTAAAAGAACATGTAAGGAGAGAAATTAGAGCAAAAATATAAGAAGCAAAAGATCTTTTTAATAAAGATATAGAGATTCTATAAAAGAACCAAATGAAAATCTGGAAAATGAAAGATTCAAGAAATCAAATGAAAAATTCATTGGAGCCTGGCAAAATTGTGCACACCTGTAATCCCAGAAGCTTGGGAAGCTGATGCAGGAGGAACATGAGTTCAAAGCCAGTCTCAGCAACTTAGTGAGGCCCTAAGCAACTCAATGAGAAACTGTCTCTAAATAAAAAACAAAAAAGGATTTGGGATGTGTTTAAGTGGTTAAATAACACTGAGTTCAATCCTTGACAACAACAACAACAAAAAATCAGTGGGAAGTTTCACCAATAGAGTAGACTACTTTGAAGACAGACTTTCAGGCCTTGAAAACAAAGTAAATAATCTTCAAAAAAATGTTGACTTACGTAAAGAAAGGATATTAAGGGACCATAACCAAAACTGAAGAAATTTGAAACAACACCAAGAGGTTTACAAATAACTGGAGTAAGCAGAAGATCTGAAATACAAACCAAAGGATGCAAAATATTTTCACTGAAATGATATTAGAAAATTTGTAAATATTAGGAATAAGTTGGAAATTCAAATACAAGATCCATAAAGAACTTGAAATAGAATCTGAATAGATATTCTCAGAGATAAATAATATTGAAAATACTTAAGAAACAGAATAAGGATAGAATTTTAACAGCCACAAGAAAAACACAATAAATCATATTTAGACATAAACCAACAACAAATTTATCAGTATAGACCCTACAATCTAGGAGGGTTTGAAATAATATATACTGAACCCAAAAACAAAATGGATGCCAAACAAAATTACTTACCTAGCAAAATTATTCTTCAGAATTGAACATGAAATAAAATCTTCCATGCTAATCAGAAACTGAAAGAAATCAGAACAACAAAACCTGCACTAGAAAACATACTGAGTGTTCATTTTATGAAGTAATGAAGAATAAAACTGAAAATAGGCATAAGAATAAAGTATACTAGAAGAATAATCAATTAAAGAAAAATCAATCTGAATTAAATATTAGACATAAGTAAAAATGATAGGAAATAAAAAAATCCCTCTGTAATAACATTGAATATAAATGATCTAAACTCTGAAATCAAAGACATAGATTGTCTGATTGAATTAAAAACAGGACATAAAAATATGCTGTTTACAAGAACCTCGTCATATAGACAAAGACTCTCACACACTAAAGGTGGAAGGATTGGGAAAGAAATACCATGAAAATGGTAGCAAAAACAAGTAGAAGTAGCTACTTTCATATCTGAAAAAATTGACTTCAAGCTAAAATTGATTAGAAGAGATGAAGAAGGTCACTTCATACTACTTAAGGGAATCATCTGACAATAAGAAAAAACAATTGTATTTATTTATGCTCTAAACAATGGAGCATCTGCATACATAAAGCAAACCATTTTCAAAATCAAGAATCAAATAGACAATAATACAACAACACTCAGTGATTTCACTACATCTCTCACACCGCTAGCAAGTTAATCCAGACACAAACTAAGTAAAAATACTTCTGAACTAAAAAATATTATTAAACAAATGGATCTAATAGATAACTATAGACTAATTTATCCATCAGTGTTTGAATTTACTTTCTTCTCAGCAGCACATGTAATATTTTCTAAACTATACCATATGTTAGGTCACAAATTAAATCTTAACAAATACAAAAAAATACAGTTAATACCTTGCATCCTGTCAGATCATAATGGAAATAAATTACAAATAAATGACAGGATTTTAAAAATCATTTTAGCACATGCATATTAAAAAATACACTCAGATGAGTAATAGATACCAGAAGAAATCAGGGGAGAAATTTTAAGGAATCTCATCATAAAATCAGAACAATGATATCATATATCGAAACCTCCGGGACAGTATGAACAGAGTTCTAAGAGGAAGTTTATAACACTGATGTCATACATTAAAAAATAGATATAAAATGAATAATCTAACATTACACCTGAAGGATCTAGGAAAAGAAGAACAAACTAACATCAAAATCAACAGAAGAGAAGAAGTAATTAAAATCAAACTGAAATCAATGAAATTGAGAATAAAGAAAAATACAATTAATGAAATAAAGAGTTGGTTTCTTGATAAGAACAAAAAGAATGATAAACTCTTAGAAAAATTAACCAAAAGAAAGATAGATAAGTTTCAAATTTTAAAAAAAATGAAGAAAAGCAAATATAAACACAGAAATTAAGACAATCATTAGAAACTATTTTGAAAATCTTTATGCCAATACACTAGAAAATCTAGAAGATATTGACTAATTCCTAGAGACCTATGACGTACTCACTTTAATCATTAACATAGAAATCTTAAACAGACCAATATCAAGTAAGGTAATTGAAGTAGGTATCAAATCCTTTCAAGAAAAAAATTCCAGAGCCCAATGAATTCTCAGCCAAATTCTAACAGACCTTTAAAGAAGAATTAACACCTATTCTCCTCAAATTATTCCAATAGAAAAGGAGTGAGCAATGCCAAATTCAATCTATAAAATGCCAAAACCAGGCAAAGACCCGTTGAATGAAAATAAACTTCAGGCCAATATTCTTGATGCACATAAATGCAAAAATTCTTAATAAAATATTGGCAATCTGCAAAGTTATACTAAAAAGATAGTGGACAAACTGGGTTTCATCCCAGGGATACATTGTTTCAACACATGCATATTACTAAATGTAATTCATCACAAAAATGAAATTAGGGACAAGAATCACATGATTATTATATCCATAGATTAAAAAAATGTATGTGACAAAGTTTAGCACAAAGTTATGTTTAAAACACTGGAGAACCTAGGGATAGAGAACTTACCTTATAACTTTGAAGGTTTTATTTAACAAACCTAAGACCAATATAAAACTGGATGGAGAAAAACTGATCATTTTATGTGAAAACAGAAATAAGACAAGGATGCCTAAGCTCACCACTCTTATTCAACACAATTTTCAAAACTTTAGCTAGAAAAATCAGGCCAGAAAAGAAAAAAGAATATATAAAGAAAAAGAAGAGAACAAATTGTTTGCTGATGATATGATCCTATATTTAAAGACACAGAAAACTCTACCAGAAGACTTCTAAGCTGATAATTTCAGTAAAGGAGCAGGATACAAGATCAACATACATAAATGAGTTGTTTTCTTATAATCCCATGATGAATGTACTAAAAATGATATTAGGAAAACTATCTCATTTATAATAACCCAAAGAACAAAAAAATCACCTGGGAATTAATCTAATGAAGGATGTGAAGGACGACAATAAAAACATTGAATAAAGAATTTGAAGAAGACCTTTCTTAGAAGATGGAAAGACCTCCCATGTTCTTGGATAGGCAGAATTCATATTATCAAAATGACCACACCACCAAAAGAGATAAACATTTTCAGTGCAATGTCCATCAAAATACCAAGGACATGCTTGACAGATTTAGAAAAATAGCACTAAAATTAATTTGGGAAACAACAGACCCAGAATAGTCAAAGCCACCCAGAACAAAAAGAGTGATGCTGGAGGCATCACAATACCAGACCTGAAATTATATGACCGAGCTATAGTAACAAAAACAGTATGGTAGAGAGATCAAAGCAGACATTAAAACCAACAAAATAGAAGAGAAACAGATACAAAGCCACATAAATACAATTATCTGTTACTTGAAAAAGGTGACAAAACATACTTTGGAGAAAAATAGTCTTTTAAAAAATTTTCCTCGGAAAACTGGATATCCATATGCAGAAGAATGAAGCTGGTCCCCTACTTCTCACCCTGTACAAAATATCTCAAAGGAATTCAAAGTCTAAGAATTAGATCAGAATTTCTGGAAAATACTACAAGAAAATGTAGACCCAGCATTTCAACATATAAACACAGGAACTGGGTTCATTAACGGGGCTCCTAAAACACAAAAATTAAAAGTAAAAATCAATAGGAGGGGTGGCATCAAATTTAAAAGCTTTTGAACAGAAAAGTAAACAAGAAGATGGGAGAGAGGGTATGGAATGGAGAAGAATTTTGCCTTCTGCTCCTCAGATAAGACATTAATATTCAGCATATATAAAGAAATCAAGAAAATTAACATCAAATAGCAAAGAGCCCAATTAATAGATAGACAAAAGAACTAAATGGAAACTTCTCAAAAGAGAAAATATGAGTGGTCAATAAATATATTAAAAATGTTCAGCATTTCTAGCAATTATGGAAATACAAATCAAAACTACATAGAGATAGATTTCATCTCACTATAGTCAGAATGGTAATTATAAAGAATACAAATAAAATAAATTTTGATGAGTATGGAGCAGAAAAGGTACACTCATACATCATTGGTAGGACTGCAAATTAGTGCAATCAGTCTGAAAGGCAGTAAGGAGACTTTTCAAAAAATTATTAATGGAAACTCCACATCACCCAGCTATCCCACTGTTCAGTATACACACAAAAGATGTAAAATTAGCATACTATAGGAAAACAGTCACATCAATATTTATAACAACAAGATTCACAATAACAGACTAGGGAACCAACCTACAACAGTTAAATTGACAGAAAATGTGACATACATACACAATGGAGTAATACTCAGCTGGAATAAAGTAAAATTATGACATTTTCTGGTTAATGGATGGAACTGGAGACTACAATGTTAAGTGAAATAAGTCAGAGTACAGAAAGTCAAAGATTGAATGTTTTCTCTGATATGTGGAGGCTAGTCTAAAAGTAAGGGAAAGGAGAGAGAAAAGAAGAAATGGCAGGGGGATTCCATAAAATTTAAGAGAAATCTGGGGAGTAGAAAGGGATAGAGGAAGAGGGAGGATGGGTGCCATAACGGAAAACAGTGGAATGAATCTGACGTAACTCTCCAATGTATATTTATATGAACATACTACACTAAATTTCACCTTATGCATATCTAAAAGACACTAATGTTACCAAAAACAATGTAAATAAACAGAAAAATCAGTAGAGTAGTTGAAAGGGAACAGGGGAAGGAAGGATGGATAGGTTAATGATAAGTATTGGGGACTTAATTGAAGCAAATGGTATTCCATACATTTGTATTTACGTCAAACTGTATTCTAATGCTATGTATAATGATTATGAACCAACAATAATTAAGATAAAAATTGCAAGCCAGTGTAAGGCTTAAACTGTTTATTTTAATTTGTTTCATTATGCCACAAAATATTATTTAGATCTGTCTCTAATGATTAACTCTTAAAACAGGAAAATAGATTAATTTAAGGTTTATATAATAAACTGTGATTTTAAGCTTTTGTTTCCACTGAGCCTTCAACTGTGATCTCATAAGGGTTATTTAATCTAAGTTCTATGTCTATGAGATGTCAATTTTCTTCTTTTTGTCAACTAAGCAGTACTTTTGGAAGTACAAATTTATGATTAAAAATTGCTTAGAGATATAATATCAACAATCAAAATGTTTAAAAAAGAGCATATGATGAATCTCAATGAAAGCTATAAAACTTTTGCTTACTGTCTTAAACTTTATACATACATGTGTGTGTGTGCATATGCATATACATGTATGTACGCATGTATGTATATATATACATATACTTGTATGTATGCATTGTCCATGTGTCTATATGTACCATATCAGTATATATATCAGTATGACCACTCAAGGACCTTGAAATCAGACCAGAGACCTTGCATCTTATAGAAGAAAAAGTAGGTCCAAATCTTCACCTTGTTGGCTTAGGATCAGACTTCCTTAACAGGACTCCCATAGCACAAGAAATAAAAGCAAGAATCAACAACTGGGATAGATTCAAACAAAATAGCTTTCTCTCAACAAAGGAAACTATCAGCAATGCGAAGAGAGAGCCTACAGAGTGGGAGAAAACTTTGCCACTCATACTTCAGAGAGAGCACTAATTTCCAGAATATATAAAGAACTCAAAAAACTCTACACCAAGAATACAAATAACCCAATCAACAAATGGGCTAAGGATATGAACAGACGCTTCACAGAAGATCTACAAGCAATCAACAAACATATGAAAAAATGTTCACCAACTTTAGTAATAAGGAAAATGCAAATCAAAACTACCCTAAGATTCCATCTCACCCCAATTAGAATGGCAATTATCAAGAATACAAGCAACAATAGGTGTTGGAGAGGATGTGGGGAAAAAGGTACACTCATACATTGCTGGTGGGGATGCAAATTAGTGCAGCCACTCTGGAAAAAGTGTGGAGATTCCTTAGAAAACTTGGAATGGACCCACCATTTGACCCAGCTATCCCACTCCTCGGCCTATACCCAAAGGACTTAAAATCAGCATACTACAGAGATACAGCCACATCAATGTTCATTGCTGCTCAATTCACAATAGCCAGACTGTGGAACCAACTTAGATGTCCTTCAATTGATGAATGGATAAAGAAACTGTGTTATATATATATACAATGGAATATTACTCAGCTATAAAGAATAATAAAATTATGGCAAATGGATGAAACTGGAGAATATCATGCTAAGTGAGATAAGCCAATCTCAAAAATCCAAAAGGCAAATGATTTCACTGATAAGTGGATGATGACACATAATGGGGGATATGAGGGGGCAAGAATGGAGGAAAGAGGGACTATATAGAGGGAAAAGAGAGGTGGGGGTGGGGGGAAGGAAAAAATAACAGAATGAATCAAACATCATTACCCTATGTAAATGTATGATTACGCAAATGGTATGCTGTTATTCCATGTACAAACAGAAACAACATGTATCCCATTTGTTTACAATAAAAATAAATTAAAAAAGAAAAAAGAAAAAAAAAAAAGAAAATGAATCCCTGCAAAAAAAAAATCATAAAAGGAATTCTCACAGCTAAAGAAATAGAACTTGTTCTTAAGCATATTTTAAATCACGGTATCTTCCTGGGTATTTTATTGCAGCATGATTTGTAATAGCAAAACATCGGGGAAACCTAAATGTTCATCAGTAGGGAAGCAGTTAAATGCAGGGTTACACCAAACAACAGAATCCTATAATATAAATGAATGATGGCATTCTCTAAGTGCTGATGCTTCAAATCTCCAGTATATATTTTCCATGAAAAATATGTATATGGTAAGTTGCCATAGGTGTAAAAAATACAGTGAGAGATGACTAGATAGATGGATACATAGATACATAGATGGGTTTCACCACATTTACATAAAATACTTCTGGAAAGATGAAACAAACTGTTCCATTGGTTGTCCTTGAGAAAATGAACTGGGTGGCTAAAGGAAAGATGGAGAAATTTTTCACTGCACAGTCTTCCCTTGGTATCCCACATGGGATTGTTCCAGGATCTTTGTCCATTCAAGTCCCTTGTATTAAATGATATAATACTTTCATATTGTGTAGGCATATCCTTCTATATCCTTTAAATCATCTCTAGATTATCTGCAAAACCTAGTACAATGGAAATGCTATGTAAATAGTTGTTAAGTTGTATTGTTTAGAGAATGACAAGGGAAAAATCTGTATGTATTCAGTACAGATGTGAACTTTTTTTTTTCTTTTTTTGTACTTGGGATTGAACCCAAGGTGCACTACATAGAGCTACACCACCAGCCCTTTTTAATTTTTATTTTGATACATAGTCTCACAAAATTGCTGTGGCTGATCTTGAGCTGCTGCCTCAGCCTCCCAAGTCTCTGGAATTATAGACCAGCACCACCACACCCAGCAATTTTTCTTTTTTCCTGAATATTTTTGATCTTCAGTTAGTAGAATCTACAGGTATGAAGGGTCAACTGTATTAATTTTGAATCAAATAAATATTTTCTATGTAAAAGCAAATAGTACTTCAGTGAGAATAGAAGATTGGGGATTCTAGAGAGATTCGGTTTCTTTGCACCACTGAGTCTATGGGTTTAACTCATGAGTTGGGAGTGACCACACTGCACGTGGGACCTGGAGAGCAAAGGAAGCTGTTTTAGAGAGAATTAAGCCAACAAGTAAAAAGATGAAGACAAAAGACGGGCTCTCAACAAATTGGTTCCAGTCTTTTTTGGGGACAGCTCTCCTTGGTTTCTTCAAAACATTCTTACATTCTTATGATAAACCTCTCCCTCTTTTGGCCTATACTCACTTGACTTATTTTCTGATAGTTGCATCCAAAAGAATCTATTTTGGTAGTTTTCTGTAAATGTTTGTTGAAGTGAAAAAATCTTTGTAATGGAGTTATTTGGGCTCTCAAAATTTGATTGTACTTTTAAGAAACAAACAAACAAACAAAACTATCCAGGCCAGATACAATGGTATACACCTGTACCCAGACACTCAAGAGACTGAAACAAAAGGATCACAGGTTTGAACCCAGCCTGGGCAACTTAGTGAGGCCCAGTCTTAAAATAAAAAATAAAAAATTGGGAACATATCTCAGTAGTGGAGCATAACTGGGTTCAATCTGCAGTACCACAAAACAAAACAAAACAAAAAAACTCCAGTTGAGAGAAGCCACATCCAAGGCCACTCTGAAAGATATTCACCCTAAGCTAAGGTGATATATGCTGATGGAAAATATAACCTCGACCTGGGACAAGTAATACATTCCACCTGTTAGACTTTCCTTTTAGTCTCCACCTAAGAACTTAAGACTGATCAAATTAAAGGTTGATGATTGCCTGTCTGAAAGATAAACTCATGAATTTTACTAATTAGGATGAAATTTGAGCATTATGGCACATTTTTATTTGTTTGGTTTGGTCTGGTGTGTTTTCAGTAGAAAGGCATTAAGGACAGGGTAAAAGAACAATGCCAGGTAAAGAGACCTTGGCTATCATTGTTTCAGCATATTCAAAAATGAGTTTCCAGTTCTAGAACTACTGAACACTTTGAGGCTAACTCCCTTCAGAAGGTAGTGTCCATTTCCCTGTCTATGTTTTCAAACTTACAGATGGTACTATCTTCTTATACTATTTTTATCATTCTTCTCAGTACCAAACAGATAAGAAGTTCTTAGGGAAATTTCTGG
This sequence comes from Sciurus carolinensis, assembly GCF_902686445.1. Classification (NCBI taxonomy): domain Eukaryota; kingdom Metazoa; phylum Chordata; class Mammalia; order Rodentia; family Sciuridae; genus Sciurus; species Sciurus carolinensis. Next base: position 62,622,641 of record NC_062232.1, on the reverse strand, counting down.
AAGGCCCAGAATTATATTTACAAAGAAACTCCTAGAGTTAGATATATTTTATATGAGCATGGTATCATAATGTACACTCCAAGAATTGCAGTATAGTAGCTTCATATATATTTATATGTCTTTTATATAAGGCAAATTTAAACAAGAATGAAATAGGATCTGATATAAAATGTCAGAATAATTGCATTGTGACTACTATAATGTAGAAGAGCACAGCCTTTTGTGAATAACCTTTTATTAATGACCTACTAAATTTCCTGAAACAAAAGAAAAATGAGTGTTTAAAATTCAAATGAAAGTTCTTTTGAGTTATGATTACAATTAATAATTACAACAATAATAATAGCTAACACATAGCATCTTCTATATGCCAGGTACAAATCTAAGCACCTTAAGAGTTTAATTTAGGACTGGGGATGTAGCACAGTGGTAGGACTGTACCTAGCATATGCATAGGCCTTGGGTCAAATTCCTAGTACTGAAAAAAAAAAAACACAATTTATTTCTATCATTGAAATTCCATTGAAAGATAATATTCTATAAATACCAGGGCTGTTATTCTCTATTCAACCAATATTTCTTGAAAACTTATGATTAGGAATATAAAAGTATAACACATAGTTCCTATCTTTAAGGAGCTTGGTTGTGATTTATCTGAGAAAAGATATGGAAATATAAGTCATCGTTTTGTTGTTATTTTTCTAAAAATATAGTAACATATAAGAAATATATTCCTGTGGTTTATGTTAGAGTCTTGAGATAGCCCAGTAAATAGCAGCAAGCATGCTGGGTGGGCACATTAACATATGCCTATAATCCCAGCTACTCAGGAGACTGAGGCAGGAGAATCACAAATTCAAGGTCAGTCTGGGCAACTTAGCAAGACAGTTTCTCAAAATAAAAAAGGGCTAGTGGTGTAGCTCAGTGGTGGAGAGCTTGGCTAGCATGTACGAGGCTCTGGGTTTGATGCACAGTGACCCTAGACACTGTGCGCACTATGTCTAATGGAGAAATTGGTCCTGGACAACACAATGGACCAGGTAACTTCAATCCTAAATGAAAAGCATATTTTTCTTTTAGTTGTTGATGGACCTTTAATTAATTAATTTATTTATTTATATGTGGTGCTGAGAATTGAACCCAGGGCCTCATGCATGCTAACCAGGTGCTCTGCCTCTTAGCCACATCCCCAGCCCCTAGATTGTTCTTCCTGAATATACCAATCTGATAAATCACTCTCTTCCTTCCTTGGGATGGAAGGAATAAAGAGGTAGTAAGAAGTTAGGAGTTTCACCATTCCAGCTCAACCCACGTGAAAGAAAATATCAGAAGGGAAAAAGAAACACTTTCTTAGCAATTATATCCTTACTACTGAAATGGTTGCATTTGGTTTCACAATTTGATAACCCTGGTCTTTAAGATTACCCATCTAGTACCTTACGGAAATAGAAAAAAAAATAAATAAATAAATAAATACATAAATAAATACATGACCACTTATAAATTTCAAAAAAGGATCCAAATGCCATTCAGTTCCTGAGATTTAAATATATTTTACAAGTAAATGAAAATTTATTAATAGACTAATTAATGTCATCTTTAAAATAATACATATTTTACTCTTACCTAATCTAGTCAGGAATGTAAATTGTCCAATGGCTTTTTTGTATTTTGGTGGAAGAAAGATCACTTAAATATTAACCAGGTTATCTGATTATCTTAGTTTCATGAGTAATCTAAAGCTGGCTATTAAAATGTGCAAATTACATGTAATATAAGTGAGATTAACATTTATAAATGTATCTTTTAGAGTAGATAATCTGATTCACTTGTAACTCAAATACAGTCAATTGTGAAATATAAATTTATTGGTGTCTTAAATTCTACAAGACAATATGTACTTAAGTATTTGGGTCTATTACCAATCATGATTTTATAAATTGTCAGTATATGGAAAAACAGTTAAAGGTTTTTTTCTGTTTCAGTGTATAAACTAAAAGGAAATTGCTAAGGATTAAAATTTGAATTAAGAGATGGAATTATATATACAAAAAATAAAGACAATTTAAACTGTATTTTTTAATCTCAACTTTTTCATGATACAGTGGACGTTACAGTGACTTTTTAAAAATGTCATTAAGAATCTTTTTGCAGGATTACCTTTACTAGCTCCAAGAGATTGCATTATATTGATATTTTCCATTTTCTAATGCTTTATTACTACATGTAACTGTAAAAGTATTAGTTATTTCATTAAGAATTTTTTATTTGCTTTAATTAGTTATACATGACAGTAGAATGCATTTTGATACATCATACATTAATGGAATATAACTTCTCATTCTTCTGGTTGTACATGATGTAGAGTTATACAAGTTATGTAATCATATATGAACATGGAGTAATAATGACCTATTCATTCTATTATCCTTCCTACCACCATACCCCCTACCCTCCCTTCACTCCCCTCTGTCTAATCCAAAGTACCTCTATTCTTTCCTAGCCTCCCCCTTTATTTTGAATTAGCATGTGCATACCGGAGAAAACATTTGGACTTTGGTTCTTTGGGATTGGTTTATTTCACTTGCCATAATATTCTCCAGCTTCATCGATTTACCTGCAAATGCTATAATTCCATCCTTCTTTAAGGCTAAGTAATATTCCATTTTGTATACATACATTTTCTTTATCCATTCTTATGTTGAAGGACACCTAGGTTGGTTCCATAGTTTAGAAATTGTTGAATTGAGCTGCTATAAACATTGATGTAGTTGTGCCAATGTAGTAAGCTGACTTTAAGTTCTTTGGGTATAAATGAAGGAGTGGGATAGCTGGGTCAAATGGTGATTCAGTTCCTAGTTTTTTCTCGAATATCTGTATTGCTTTCCAGAATGTTTGCACTAATTTGCAGTTCCACCAACAATGTAGGAGTGCACTCTTTTCCCCACACTCTAACATGTCGGTACACTTGCGTTAGCACTACCAAATTAAGTAAAACTTGAGGGCTAAAAAGGAAGGTTCCTTGTGTGGTAGTACCAAAACGATAAATATACAAAAATTTCTGCCAGAGTCACAACTTTGTCAAGAATCAATTTGAGCCTGATCTCAGAGACTTGAAATTCTTCCTAACTTCCTACACAGGTCGACTAGATCTGTTTTTCTCTTGTATGATCATCTCACCTCAATATTTATCTCTCAAATTAGTTTGGAAGACATAAAGTGGTACATAAAATCCCTAGCGAACTTTACCAAGAGAGTATTACTTAACACAGCTGAAGAAATCTCTACTCAATACAGAGGTAAAAATACTTTACAAAATTGGATGTGAGTAGATACCTTATCTCAATAAAACACATCTGAAATTATAAAACTAGAGGTTATGTATATGTTCCTTACAAATCTACTAATGTTTCTAAATACTTAAATGACTTTCATTCACAAATCAATGCCATATTGGATCCCATTCTGAGCTTTAATTAGTCACTGTTTTCATGGTGTTCAGAAAATGTCTGATGGAAAAACTTGCAAATTGCTTTTGTGTCAGTTGTGCACAAATAATGCTTTTCTATTTATTTAATGGTTTTCTTAGAATAGTTCCTGTCCTATGTATCCTCTCATCTGCCATATATGCCAATAGTGTACAGTGTATGAAACCTTGTTGATCCTAACATTTATCATGGACCTCTGGATTACCTCAGTGCTAAGAACCATTAACTTCGCATGCCTCACCTAACAGAAAACAAGGAATTTAGCTTCCCTAACATCACTCTCTCTCAACAGAAAGCAGCCAGTATGAGTTCCTATTAAATTAACCTAAAATATTTAGGAACCCGAGTTCCTGAGGGGAAAAAATATTAGGTAGATAGTTAGCCCCAAGCAGTTTGGTAAGGAAAGAAAAATAATGGGCAGAAATTTACAGCAAGGTCATCAAACGTATACATCAAAAAGAATTCATAAGTCCCATGAATGGAGATAATAGGAATTCATATCAATATGGGTAAATATAGGAAAAATGGGGGCTGATATGTCAAACCTTCCCCAGGCATGATTCTTTGTAACCCATGGGAGAACTATTGAAGATCTTATTTCTTGCCAATAATTCATCATGACCCTCCCCTTATGACTAAGTCATCCCAAACCTCTTGTGAGCCCTGTAGGTGTTCTTACTTCAAGCCTCGTCATTGATATGGGATTGCTGTCTCGCTCACTCTTTTTGTTGAAGTATTATTGAAGTTTGAGTGGTGTGAGGTTTTGTGTGAAACAAGGTGAATCATTTATTACCTGGGTTGAGGGTGTTGTTCAGCAGAAGAAAACCCATTGCTCAAAGTTGAAGTGTCATCCTATATCCCACAGAAAAGGGATAAATAAGCAACAACATCAACAGTAGCGTAAAATTTACAGCATTAAATAAATATCACTTGCCAACTATGATGTCTTCAACACTAATAATCATAAAATGAGGAAAAATGGGATCAGAAATTAACAAGAACAATGAAAAATAACAGTGAACTAAATAATAGAATTAAAGTTAATATCAGATGTCAAATACTGAATCAACTATACTATAAACTATAAAAGTATAGACGGTGGGAACAGAAATTATATAAACTCAACTGTTTTAAAAGATTGTAATATACTACTAAGTGAGAAGAAATGGGAAAAGAAGGCAAGAGAAATATTGTGATATTCAAAAGGTGAAAAGAAAGAAAAAAGAAAGTGAAGGTCATAATGAAGTAGAAAAAAGTAAAATATTAAAAAAAAATAAGCCAGAGAAAAAGAACAAGAGAATTTGACTGTTTAGAGGGAGAATAAAGAGGAATGACAGTAACAAAAATCCCACTGTCAAAAAGCAAAGAAAATAATATAATAGCATGGATAATTAAAGAAAAATGGTAAAAGAAGAAAAAAGTATGTGCATACTTTTATGCTCTTATAAATTACTTTTTTACTTTATAAATCTTTTATAAAAAGTATGTACATGCATACATACATATTTTATTTAAAACTTCTTTCAGCAAAAAAACAACAACAAAAAAACTCATTGAAAAATGAAACAATTGTGTATACTTAGGAGGTTGAATATGATAAAATCTGGATATTCACACCCTGTACCAGACTTCCTTTCTTTCCATTTCTTCTTGAGTAACTCACCCCTTAGAGGAAGAATTAGATGGGGTTATGAAACCTTTCCTTATTTTGAATTGTAGATTGCCAGTTGGAGTAGCCTGGGACTAAAGTTTTTTGGAATGCCTCTCAACTTCTATGCTCACCAGTATAAACAAAGATGGAATGGGAAGAACATTTATTGAAGTTTTGTCTAGAAAGACTATATTAATGAAGTCCTAGCACAGGGTTGACTCATAGTTCTAAATGGAAACTTTGAGTTGCTGGGGTTCAACTCTGATAAGAATTTTTAAAATTTTTTTTATTTGTTCAAATTTATTGCACATGACAACAGAATTCATTTATACATTTTGATAAATCATACATTAATGACATGTAATTTCTCTTTTTTCTGATTGTGCATGTGGTAGGATCACATTGGTCATGCAGTCATGTATGTACATGAGGTAGAAATGTCTGTTTTACTCTACTATTCTTCTTAACCCATACAATATCCCCTCCCTTCATTTTGCTCTACCTAAAACAAAGTAACTCTATTCTTCCCTGGTGCCCCCCCACCACTGGGAATTACCATCCCATATCAGAGAATACATGTGACCTTTGTTTTGGGGGTTTGGCTTATTTTGCTTAGCATGATATTCTCTAACTCCATTCATTTACCTGCAAATGCCATAATTTCATTCTTCTTTAAAGATGAGTAATATTCCATTGTATGTGTATATATGTATATGTACATATATATATATATATATTATATATATAATATTTTCTTTATCCATTCATATGTTGAAGGAACCTAGGTTGGTTCCATAGTTTAGGTATTGTGAGTTAAGTTGCTATAAACATTGATGTGGCTGTATCTCTGTAGTATACTGATTTGAAGTCCTTTGGGTATAAACTGAGGAGTGATATAACTGGGTAAAATTGTGGTTCCATTCCAAATTTTCTGAGGAATCTCCATACTGCTTTCCATAATGGTCGCACCAATTTACATTCCTACCAGAAATGTATGAGTGTAACTTTTTTCCCCACATTCTTGACAACATTTATTGTTGCTTGTATTCTTGATAATTGACATTCTGATTGCAGTGAGATGAAATCTCAGAATATTTTTTTATTTGAATTTCTCTAATTGCTAGAGATGTTGAACATTTTTTCATATACTTGTTGATCAATTGTATATCATCTTATGTGAAGTGTCTTTTTAGTTCCCTAGCCTACTTATTGATTGGGTTATTTGGTTTTTGGGTGTTAAGTTTTTTGAGTTCTTTATATATCTTAGAGATTAATGCTTTATCTGAGGTGTATGTGGTAAACATTTTCTCCCATTCTGTAGGCTCTGTCTTTACACACTTAAATGTTTCCTGTGTTGTGCAAAAGATTTTCAAGTTGAGCTCATTACAGGTATTGATTCAATATTGTAATCTTTGTTTTGCTTTATTATTTCCATTATCACATAAGATTTTCTTAATGCATTTCTTAGTTCTTTCATCACATTTATAATACCTTATTTTAAGTTTGTCTCTTAATGTGACATCAGGTTGCTCTTACAATTTCTGTTTCTTGCTTATTCTCCCATGTGTAGAGCAGACTTCTCTTTACTTTTTATGTTTTATAACTTTTGTTCCCTTCTAGGTATCTAAAGTAATATATTGTAGAATATCTGGATACAAATGATCTTCCACTGAGGTTTTATTTCTGTTGATTTTTTCAGTTTTATGTAATTTTGCTTGTTCACTTGCTGGATTATTTAATGAAATGTATTGTTTTCATCATTATGTTAGCCTTTTGCTATTATTGATCAAAGGGTATGATCTTGACTTGTGTATTTCTTTCAACTTGGAAAAGCTGAGACTACCAGTCTAGGTGCCCATCAACAGATTAAAGAATTAAAACGTGATAAATATATGAAATGGAGTATTCATAAAGAAGAATAAAATCTGCCATTTTCAGCAAAATGGTTGGAACTGAAGACATGTCCAGTAAAATAAGCCAGACACAGAAATAAAAGTACCAAATAATATTTCTTACATGTGGAAGCTAAAAACATCAAACTGAATGTAGAAGAGTAGTAACTAGATGTTAGGAAGGGTAATTGGGGTAGGGTGGAAAAGGAATAGCATTTGATTAGTGAGAATTACATGTGTTAAAGTATCAAACTGAACCATAAAAACATGTATAATTGCTACAAAAGGGTAGAAAATAAAATTAAAATACTAAATAGTAATGTGGCAAAGAACTTGACTGAACTATACTTGTATCCTAGTATTTCACAGAGTGCTGAATTTTTGAGAGATGAAATTGAATATTTTCCTTAGAAGGATCAACCTGGTAACTCTGGACCAATTATAGTATAATGCTAACAGAGGAATTATTTAAAGGTGGAATTGCTAATCAAAAAGGATGAACTTAAAGATTTGGGTAATTCTCAGCTTTTCCATGTTGGAAGGAATGAGAAAACCTGTTCAGAAAAGAATACAGCACATGGACAAATGGGTGTTTGATGATAAGAGTAGTCATTTTGACAAAATTCAAGAATACAGCAAAATATAGATGAATTCTTGCTAATTCCATAGCCTTGGTATATGTTGCTCAGGACTGCATCTTTTGTGGGCTCCTTTTCCCACACTTACTATTGCATTTTCAGGATGCTCCAGTTGCAGCACTTTTATGATTCTGATGTGGTATGGGTCAAGTTGGCCTCCCATCCTTGGGCATGGATGCCTCCACCCAGCAAAGCTATGGGGGGAGAATCACTACCAAACTGTAATTGCAGGATATGATTCTGTCTCGATTTTCATGGTAGGTGCCAAAAGAAAAAAAAAAAAAAACACTTGCATGAGACTACAAACTATTTTTATGCCCAATGGGGCCAGTTATTTTAAATGGACATGTAACACACTTCATCCTTTAAAAATTACCATTTTAACTGATTTCTTCATATCTACTGTTAGGGTACTAAATCTCCCCAGGCCTGCCAAAAGATGAAATAGTTTTTATTGTTCTGTCTCTCTTTAGAGGGACCTTCCAAACTTTCATATTCCATTCACCTGGTTTTCATGAGATCTCATTTTACTGATGGTCTTATAAAAAATTATACAAAAATTATGGTCTTATAAAAAATTATACAAAATTCTTTTTGTATAATTGGGCTTTTCTTTGTTATTATAATGGTGACAAAATTATCTTAGATACATACTTCCTAGACAGAAACAAATAAAATTTGAATTCATTAATAAAAACCTCCTGGGTTTATACCTTTACAATTTCTTCAATAGCACTTTAGGTCAATTCGCTGAACTCACTTAGCCTATCCTAAGCCTTTATTTTATTTAGTTTTACTTGGCACTAAAAATTGAACCCAGTGCCTCACAGTGCTAGTCAAGCAGTCTTCCACTAAGCAATAATCCCAGACTAGGTTGTTGTAATTTCAAGATAACATGTTATAAACAAAATTTTCATGAGCTTCAATGCATCCATAAATCAAAAATTTATAACAAATAGAAAATAATAAGCACGTAATCGAACATACTACTAGAGTGAATCCTGTGTTTACAAAGGAAGACTGTAAGAGGACAAAAGAAATAATTTAATTATGACAAAATTAGAAAATGTGTTACATAATGATTTTATAAAGCCTTATATAATGAGAAATTGAAAGATGACAGAATAGTGCTAGACAGCATTTCTCTTAGCTCAGCTATTCAGAACTCAAACAGGGGGGACACCACATCTCCTTCAGGCCTTGAGTGAAAAAATCCTGAGTCTGGAGGGGCAGTCTGCCTGAGTTGAACCATGAAATGCTTGACTCTTTAGTCATATATATATATATATATATATATATATATATATACATACATACATATACATATACATATACATATATATATAAATGCTGGAACCCCTCCACTAGAATTCATTTATCTTTCGTGATTCAGGAGCCACCTTGGGAATGCAGTGTAGTAGAGCCTACAGAAATTGAAACCCAGACCTGTGAGTTTTCACCTAGGTCTGTGTGAGACTGTCTGAGCCTAGCAATCCAAGGGAAAGTCAGAAACTGGGAGCATTTCACCCAGGGAATCACAGGTTTTAGAGGCTGGAGAAAGCTGGGTTCTCCCCAGGTCCAGAACCACACGGAGATGTACTGACTCCCTCCCAAGTCCTGGACCCACCTATCCCCAGGTCCTGCCAGTCCAGCACCAACCCAACACCCAACAGGGACCTCCAGATCCCGAATATTGAGTATTCCAAACCCTCACTATCCCCCAATGTTGGCCATCACTCTCAGCTACACAGCCAACCCTCAGGTCTCAGCACCTGGTCTTGATCTACTCAATATAGAAGAAAAATTCTCTGTTCCAGGTCCTCAACCCTCAGGACTGCCTGGGAGAGAAGTGCCTGACCAGGAATTTGAGTTTGCAGGGGTGGGAGAGATCAAGGTTGGAGACTAAATCAGAGACCAGGAATTGTGAGGTTTGCAGGCAATATAAGAGGTTAAGATCAGACTTCTACATCAGACAAGCAGAATACAGAATAGATTCCTGAGGTGCAGTCTTTCAACTTGCCCCTATAATTGCTATACCCCACCTCCAAGAGTTCTTTTTTTGTTGTTGTTTGTTTGATTCATTCTGTTATTTTTTTCCTTCCCCCCTCTTCTCCCTCTATACAGTCCTTCCTTCCTCGATTCTTACCACCCTCCTTAACCCTAACTCTAAACCTAACCCTAACCCTAACGCTAATACCTCCCACCCGCCATTATATGTCATCATCCACTTATCAGCGGGATTATTCGTCCTTTGGTTTTTGAGATTGGCTTATCTCACTTAGCATGATATTCTCCAATTTCATCCATTTGCCTGAAAATGCCATAATTTTATCATTCTTCATTGCGGAGTAATATTCCATTGTGTATATATGCCACAGTTTTTTATCCATTCATCAATTGAAGGACATCTAGGTTGGTTCCACAATCTGGCTATGGTGAATTGAGCAGCAATGAACATTGATGTGACTGTATCTCCGTAGTATGCAGATTTTAAGTCCTTTGGGTATAGGCCAAGGAGTGGGATAGCTGGGTCAAATGGTGGATCCATTCCAAGCTTTCTGAGGAATCTCCATACTGCTTTCCAGAGTGGCTGCACTAATTTGCAACCCCACCAGCAATGTATGAGTGTACATTTTTCCCCACATCCTCGCAACACCTATTGTTGTTTGTGTTCTTGATAATTGCCATTCTAATTGGGGTGAGATGGAATCTTCGGGTAGTTTGGATTTGGATTTCCCTTATTACTAGAGATGTTGAACATTTTTTCATATATCTGCTCTTTGCTTCTAGATCTTCTTCTGTGAAGGGTCTGTTCATTTCCTTTGCCCATTTGTTGACCGGATTATTTGTATTCTTGGTGTACAGTTTTTTGAGTTCTTTATATATTCTGGAAATTAGCGCTCTATATGTAGTATGAGTGGCAAATATTTTCTCCCACTCTGTAGGCTCTCTCTTCACATTACTGATAGTTTCCTTTGCTGAGAGAAAGCTTTTTAGTTTGAATCTATCCCCGTTGTTCAATCTTGCTTTTATTTCTTGTGCTACTGGAGTCCTGTTAAGGAAGTCTAATCCTAAGCCAACAAGGTGAAGATTTGGACCTACTTTTTCTTCTATAAGATGCAGCGTCTCTGGTCTCATTCCGAGGTCCTTGATCCATTTTGAGTTGAGTTTTGTGCAAGGTGAGAGATAGGGGTTTAATTTCATTCTGTTGCATATGGTTTTCCAGTTTTCCCAGCACCATTTGCTGAAGAGGCTATCTTTTCTCCATTGCATATTTTTGGCCCCTTTGTCTAGTATGAGAAAATTGAATTTATTTGGGTTTGTGTCCATGTCCTCTATTCTGTAACTTTGATCTACCTGTCTATTTTGGTACCAATACCATGCCGTTTTTGTTACTATTGCTTTGTAGTAGAGTTGAAGATCTGGTATTGCGATACCCCTGCTTTGCTACTTCTGCTAAGGAATGCTTTAGCTATTCTGGGTTTTTTATTCTTCCAGATGAATTTCATAATTGCTTGCTCTATTTCTGCAAGGTACATCATTGGGATTTTAATTGGAATTGCATTGAATCTGTATAGCACGTTTGGTAGTATGGCCATTTTGACAATATTAATTCTGCCTATCCAAGCACATGGGAGATCGTTCCATCTTCTAAGGTTTTCTTTAATTTCTTTCTTGAGTGTTCTGTAGTTCTCATTGTAGAGGTCTTTCACCACTTTTGTGAGATTGATTCCCAAGTATTTTATTTTTTTCGATGCTACTGTGAATGGGATAGTTTTCCTAACTTCTCTTTCTGAAGATTCATCACTTAAGTATAAAAATGCATTGGATTTATGAGCATTGATCTTGTAACCTGCTACTTTACTGAATTCACTTTTGAGTTCTAAAAGTTTTCTGGTGGAATTTCCAGGTTGCTCTAAATATATAATCATGTCATCAGCGAACAGGGATAGTTTGTATTCTTCTTTTCCAATTCATATCCCTTTAATTTCTTTGGTTTATCTAATTGCTCTGGCTGGAGTTTCAAGGACTATGTTTAATAGAAGGGGTGAAAGAGGGCATCCCTGCCTTGTTCTAGTTTTTAGGGGGAATACTTTCAGTTTTTCACCATTTAGAATGATATTGGCCATGGGCTTAGCGTAGATGGCCTTTACAATGTTAAGGAATGTTCCCCCTACCCCAATTTTTTCTAGTGTTTTGAGCATGAAGGGATGCTATATTTTATCCAATGTTTTTTCTACATCTATTGAAATAATCATGTGATTCTTAACTTTAAGTCTGTTGGTATGGTGAATGACATTTATTGATTTCCGGATGTTGAACCAACCTTGCATCCCTGGGATAAAACCCACTTGATCATGGTGCACTATCTTTTTAATATATTTTTGTATGCGATTTGCTAAAGTTTTGTTGAGAATTTTTGCATCGATGTTCATTAAGGATATTGGTCTGAAATTTTCTTTCCTCGATGTGTCTCTGTCTGGTTTAGGTATCAGGGTGATATTGGCTTCATAGAATGAGTTTGGGAGGGTTCCCTCCTCTTCTATTTCATGGAATACTTTGTGGAATATTGGAATGAGCTCTTCTTTGAAGGTTTTGTAGAACTCGGCTGAGAACCCATCTGGTCCCGGACTTTTCTTTGTTGGTAGGCTTTTGATGACCTCTTCTATTTCATTGCTTGAAATTGATTTATTTAAGTTGTGTATTTCCTGGTTGTGTTTCCTGGTTGTGTTTCCTCCTGGTTCAGTTTACGTAATTCATATGTCTCTAGAAACTTGTTGATGTCTTCGAGGTTTTCTGTTTGGTGGAATATAGATTTTCAAAATAGCTTTTAATTTTGTTTTGTATTTCACTCATGTCTGTTGTGATATTTCCTTGTTCATTCCAAATTTTAGTAATTTGAGTTTTCTCCCTCTTTCTCTTTGTTAGTGTGCCTAAGAGTTTATCAATTTTGTGTAGTTTTTCAAAGAACCAGCTCTTTATTATGTTAATTTTTCTGATTGTTTCATTTGTTTCAATTTCATTGATTTCGGCTCTGATTTTAACTATTTCCTCTCTTCTACCTCTTTTGGTGTTGGTCTCCTCTTCTATTTCATTGCTTGAAATTGATTTATTTAAGTTGTGTATTTCCTGGTTGTGTTTCCTGGTTGTGTTTCCTCCTGGTTCAGTTTACGTAATTCATATGTCTCTAGAAACTTGTTGATGTCTTCGAGGTTTTCTGTTTGGTGGAATATAGATTTTCAAAATAGCTTTTAATTATGTTTTGTATTTCACTCATGTCTGTTGTGATATTTCCTTGTTCATTCCAAATTTTAGTAATTTGAGTTTTATCCCTCTTTCTCTTTGTTAGTGTGCCTAAGAGTTTATCAATTTTGTGTAGTTTTTCAAAGAACCAGCTCTTTATTATGTTAATTTTTCTGATTGTTTCATTTGTTTCAATTTCATTGATTTCGGCTCTGATTTTAACTATTTCCTCTCTTCTACCTCTTTTGGTGTTGGTCTGCTCTTCTTTTTCTAGGGCTTTGAGCTGTAGTGTTAAGTCATTTATTTGTTGATTTTTACTTCTTTTGTTTAATGCACCCCATGAAATACATCTTCCCCTAAGTACTGCTTTATAGTGTCCCAGAGATTTTGATATGATGTGTCTTTGTTCTCGTTTACTTCTAAGAATTGTTTTATTTCCCTCCTGATGTCTTCTGTTATCCGTTCATCATATAATAGTGTATTATTTAATCTCCAGGTATTGGAGAAGTTTCTGTTTTTTATTCTGTCATTTATTTCTAATTTCAATCCATTATGATCTGATAGAATACAAGGTAGTATCTCTATCTTCTTGTATTTGCTAACAGTAACTTTGTGGCATAAAATATGGTCTATTTTAGAGAAGGATCCATGTGCTGCTGAGAAGAAAGTGTATCCGTTCTTTGTTGGATGGTATAATCTATATATGTTCGTTAAGTCTAAATTGTTGATTTTGTTATTGAGATCTGTGGTTTCTTTATTCAATTTTTGTTTGGAAGATCTATCCAGTGGTGAGAGAGGTGTGTTAAAATCGCCTAGTATTATTGTGTTGTGGTCTATTTGATTTCTGGAATTGAGAAGGTTTTTTTTGACATACATGGATGAGGCAATGTTGGGGGCATAGATATTTATGATTTTTGTGTCTTGCTGATTTATGCTTCCCTTAAGCAGCATGTAATGTCCTTCTTTATCCCTTCTGACTAGTTTTGGCTTGAAGTGCACATTATCTGAAATGAGGATGGATACTCCAGCTTTTTTGCTCTGTCCATGTGCATGGTATGATTTTTCCCATCTTTTCACCTTTAGTCTATGGGTATTTCTTTCTATGAGATGAGTCTCTTGCAGGCAGCATATTGTTGGATTTTTCTTTTTAATCCAATCTGCCAGTCTATGTCTTTTGATTGATGAGTTCAGGTCATTAACATTCAGGGTTATTATTGTGATATGATTTGTATTCCCAGTCATTTGACTCATTTTTGTTTTTTGACATGATTTGGTTTCTCCTTTATTTGGCTATTCCTTTAGGCTAGTTCCTCCCGTTGCTGATTTGCATCGTTGTTTTTCATCTTTTCCTCATGGAATATTTTGCTGAGAATGTTCTGTAATGCCCGCTTTCTTTTTGTAAATTTTTTTAGCTTTTGTTTATCATGGAAGGATCTTATTTCGTCATCAAATCTGAAGGTAAATTTTGCTGGGTATCAGATTCTTCGTTGGCATCCGTTTTCTTTCAGGGCTTGGTATATGTTGTTCCAGGCCCTTCTAGCTTTTAGGGTCTGCATTGACAAATCTGCTGATATTCTTATTGGTTTCCCTCTGAATGTAATTTGATTCTTTTCTCTCGCGGCCTTTAAAATTCTGTCTTTATTTTGTATGTTAGGTATTTTCATAATAATGTGCCTTGGTGTGGGTCTGTTGTAATTTTGTATGTTTGGATTCCTATAAGCCTCTTGTACTTGGTTTTCCATTTCATTCTTCAGATTTGGGAAATTTTCTGATATTATTTCATTGAACAGATTGTTCATTCCTTTGGTTTGTTTCTCTAAGCCTTCCTCAATCCCAATAATTCTTATATTTGGCCTTTTCATAATATCCCATAATTCTTGTAGATTCTGTTCATA